>NC_053392.1:346674017-346989731 GCF_905171765.1 Bufo bufo
CTCTGGTTACCGTAAGGGTTTTGCAACTTTCAGGGAGAGTTGCAAACTTTATTTTCATTTGAGACCTCACTCCTCGGGTACTGAAGCACAGAGAGTCAGTATCATTATGTCTTTGTTGCAAGGTGACCCCCAGGAGTGAGGTGTTCTCACTTCCACCCAATTCCCCATAGCTTTATCCTGTTGACTGTTTCTTTTCTGCACTCCTCTCCTTGCATCAAGGCAGACGGCTGGTAGAGGAATATTGCTCTGAGTTGTGAAAGATTGGGCTCCAGGGTTCCTAGGCAAGTTATGTGCCTAGCTATCTGAACTGACTGGCAATTAGGAGAGCGTAAGTGTGAACGGTCTGTCCTTGTCCATCCTTCTTCTTTTCCCTCTGTCAATTTGCGGAACGGCACGGACAGCCATTGATATAACTGCCTATTCTTGTCCGCAAAACGGACGCAGCAGTGGCTCTAGTTCAGGGACTCACTGTCATGGTCTGTTCCTATCTACAATCAATACAGCTTAATATTACCTTACTCCCTTTCTCCAAGTATTGCAATTTTTAAAACTGTCTCTCTGCACTTGTCACAATGCACTCACCAGGAGCAAACCCACCAGAGAGTCTTGTGTATTTGCATTGATGTCTATGCTACCTACAGTAAATATCTAAGATAATAATACTTCTTTAGCTATTTACTTAAGAAGGAAAATCAAACAGCTGATCGGTGGGGTGTCGGGAGTTGACCCCCACTGATCTCATATTGATGACCTATCCTGAGGATGGTCATTAATATAAAAAAAGAGGACAACCCCTTTAAGGCATGCCAGCAGCAGACATTCCATATGTACAACCTGTGCTTTGATATAGAGGCCCAGCAGGTATGGGGGCCCACTGAAACCTTAACCCTTACAGGACCCTGCTATTTTCCATTTTTGTGTTTTCATTTTTCACTCCCCGCCTTATCATAGTCCTAACTTTTTAATTTTTCCGTTCACAAAGGTTTTAATTTTTTTCAGTATTAAAACGCAATAAAAATTATACAAGTGTGGTATCGTTGTAACAGTACTGCCCTGGAGAATAAAGATAAGAGGTCATAGTGTACGGTGTAAAAAAATTAAATAAAAACCTTTGTCAGAATTGTGGTTTTTTCCCGATTCTAGCCCATTTGGATTTTTTTTCCACTTCCCACTACATGGTATGCAACCGTAAATCGTGTCATTAGAAAGTACAACTCCTCAAAAAATAAGCCCTCATAAGGCTATTATGAGGGCTAATTTTGCGGAGTTGTACTTTCTAATGACACGATTTATAAAAAAAATGTTTACGCCGTACACTATGACCTGTTATCTTTATTCTCCAGGGGAGTACGGTTACAACGATACCACACTTATATAGTTTTTCTTGCGTTTTAAGGCCTCTTTCACACTTGCGTTGTTGGGATCCGGCATGCACTTCCGTTGCCGGAGGTGCCTGCCGGATCCGGAAAAACGCAAGTGTACTGAAAGCATTTGAAGACGGAACCGTCTTCCAAATGCTTTCAGTGTTACTATGGCACCCAGGACGCTATTAAAGTCCTGGTTGCCATAGTAGTAGTGGGGAGCGGGGGAACAGTATACTTACAGTCCGTGCGGCTCCCGGGGCGCTCCAGAATGACGTCAGAGCGCCCCATGCGCATGGATGACGTGATCACATGGATCACGTGATCCATGCGCTTGGGGCGCCCTGACGTCACTCTGGAGCGCCCGGGGAGCCGCACGGACGGTAAGTACACTGCTCCCCCGCTCCCCACTACACTTACCATGGCTGTCAGGACTTTAGCGTCCCGGCAGCCATGGTAACCACTCTGAAAACCACTCTGCAATGCGCCGAAACGACGTTTAGCTTAAGGCCGGATCCGGATCAATGCCTTCCAATGGGCATTAATTCCGGATCCGGCTTTGCGGCAAGTGTTCCGGATTTTTGGCCGGAGCAAAAAGCGCAGCATGCTGCGGTATTTTCTCCGGCCAACAAACGTTCCGTACCGGAACTGAAGACATCCTGATGCATCCTGAACGGATTACTCTCCATTCAGAATGCATTAGGATAATCCTGATCAGGATTCTTCCGGCATAGAGCCCCGACGACGGAACTCTATGCCGGAAGAAAAGAACGCAGGTGTGAAAGAGCCCTAATACTGAAAAAAATTAAAACCTTTGAGAAAAAAAAATTATCACCATATTCTGACCCCTATAACTTGTTTGTAGTTATGTGTATGGGGCTGTGTGAGGGCTAATTTTTTGCGGGACAATCTGTAATTTTCAGAGATACCAATTTGAAGTGTGTGTGACTTTTTGATCACTTTTTATAAAAAAAAATATTGGGGAGTTAAAGTGACAAAAAATGGCGAAATTGGCTTTTTTTTTTTTTTTTTTCATTACGCCATTTGCCATATGCCATAAATATTGTTATATTTTAATTTTATGGGCATTTTCGCACACGGAGATGCCCATGATGTTTATTTTTTAATGGGTTAAGTATTTTTATTTTTATTTTAAGGAAAGGGGGGTGATTTGAACTTATATATTGTTAATTTTTTTTTATATTTGTAAAATTTATTTTAACTTTTTTAAAAACTTTTTTTAAGTCACCCTGGGTGACTATAACTGGCAATCATTAGACTGCCCATTGTCTTCATTTTTAATTTTCAATATAACAATACAGTGCTGCCACCTAGTGACCTGTCTTGGTATATTCCTCTAATAGACTCTGAAGCCTGCTTGAGGCTTCGGTCTGTTAGAACAATGTAACAGGTTCCCCGATGTCAGCTGAGGAACGCTGTTACCGGAGCGGAAGCGCGTGGCTTCCACTTCTGGACTGCTCTGATGATGTCACATTTGACCTCGGCATCTGAAGGGGAAAATGTATGCGATCAACCTTATGGCTGATCGCATACATATGCCGGGGGTCTCTGCTATTTGAAATAGCAGAAACCCAGAAGCTATAGCGCCCACTGCACGTGCCAGCGGACGCAATGTTTAAAGACCGGACTTCTGCCATAAATGTACCATTGGCTGTTTTGCAGTCTGCAAATTGCAGATCCGCAAAACATAGATACAGGCTGTGTGCGTTCCACATTTTACAGAAGGCCAGCCCCTAATAGAACAGAAAAGAAAATAGAATATAATAGAAAAATCTGCAGCTAATCAGTCATGTGTGAAGCCAGCCTAAGGGCAGCTTCCTAATGTCGGTTAGATTGCAAATGATGGACTGAGCCAATGAATATCATGACTAGAGATGAGCGAATCAAAGCTGATGAAGTGGAATTCGATCCGAATTTCAGGAAAAATTTGATTCGCACTGATACCGAATTTCCTTGCGCTTAGTGGTAACGAATTGCGTTTTTTCCTAAAATGGCCACTGCACGTGTGAGGACATGGAGAAAGAAACTCTGGTAAGGCAGGATCACCCAGATTGACATGCATTCATGCAGCCAATCAGCAGCCAGCCCTGTGATGTCACAGCCCTATAAATAGCGGCAGCCATCTTAGATTCAGCCATTTACCAGTGTACTGAATGCAGGGAGAGACGTCTGCAGGCACTAGGGACAGTGCTAGAAAAAACGATTTAATTGTGCAGAAAAAGCAATTTACCAGTGCAGGGAAAGATAATTCAAGGTGTAGGGAAAGGATAGGGAGGAATCATTCCACAGCTTTTATGTTGAAAGGGGTTCAGTAGGGGAGGTTACAGCCTGGGTAATAGATTCCTATTACACCTTGCAGCACTGACTGGGGATACACATTGCCATTATACAGCTCTGTAATTCCAGCAAACCATTCTTGTTATTGGGGTGCAAGTGCTGTTTGTTACAGCCATTAAAAGGGTTTATTACAAGGAAATATTTCTACATCTTATTTGCCCTTGTGCGGTGCAGTTATATGTTCTAAAACATTTTTTGGCTTTTATTAGTGGGAAGAAAACGGCTTATTAGCTATTGAGTGGTGAAGTATATTCACCACTCAACAGGGGCACGTATATTATGAGCAAAAGTAAAATATATTTGCCGGTCGGCGGTGCAATTATCTGATCTAAAGCCATTTTTGCCATGTATGGTATTAATGGCAAAAGTAAAATATATTTGCCGGTCAGCGGTGCAGCTATCTGTTCTAAAGCTATTTTTGCTTTGTATTAGAGGCAAACCAAAAATATATTTGCCATTCAGCTGTGCTGTTATCTGTTCTAAAGCCATTTTTGCTGTGTATTAGTGGCAAAACCAAAATATATTTGCCGTGTAGCGGTGTAGTTACCGTATATCTTTTAAACCCTTTTCTGGCGTGTATTACTGTAAAAAGAAAAAATATATTTGCCGCTCAGCGGTCCAGTTATCTGTGGTAAAGCCTTTTGTGATGTGTGTAAGTGGAAAATGAAAAAATATATTTGCCATTCAGCGGTCCAGTTATCTGTGGTAAAGCCTTTTGTGACGTGTATTAGCGGAAAAAGACAAAATATATTTGCCCCTCAGAGGTGCAGTTATCTGTTTTAAAGCCAATTTTGGCGTGTATTAGTGGCAAATCAAAAATACAGTATATTTGCGGCTCAGCTGTGCAGTCATGATTGGAAGCCTTTTGTGGCGTGTATTACTGGAAAAATAAAAAATATATTTTCCGCTCAGCGCTGCAGTTATATGTCCTAAAGTCCTTTTTGGCGTGTGTTACTGGCACAAAAAAAAGTATTTTCCGTTGTGTGGTGAAGTGAGAAAACTACAACCCTTTTTTGGCGTGTATTAGAGGTAAAAAAAAAGGGCTTATTAGCCGTTGTGTGCTGAAGTGAGAAATTACAGGGTTTTTTGGGGTGTTTTAATTTCCTTTTTATTTATTTATTTGATCTAACAGTTTGTCAGACAAACAAGTGCCAGGCCCTGCACAGGGGAATGGCAGAGGCCTAAATGTTTCTGGTGCAGGCACATGTCGCAGCAGAGTAAGGGGCCATGGCAGCAGGGGGTCACTTCAAGAGGCTTGAGCTCCCAGTGTCAGCTAGCGGTCGTGTCTTGACCAGCAGCCCAGCGGTTCTTGAATGGTTGACTCGATCTTCGACTTCGTCGCAAGTGACATCAGACACCCCCAAGCCAAGAGTCGGTGGGTTCATAAGATACAACCCTTAGTTAGCATGGCAAGCCAAGATGTGGAGGAGACATCCGCCACTTCCTCCACTAGGCGGGCAAGTAGGGATGAGGAGAGTGGCGTGGGAGCTGGTGTTGCAAGAGACGGTTAAGGAGGATATCAGTGATGTGCAGACAGTACTCGATGATGATGATGTAACTGATCGCACTTGGGAGCCGGGTGACAAAGGGGCTTCATTTTTTTTTTCTTTATATAATAATGTAATATTATAAAATCTGGTGTCTCCATGATAAATCTGCAGCATGGGGGCCCCATGTAGCTTCTACACACTTTCAAAATTATCCTTCAGCGGGGTGAATAGATGCCGGATGACCGGGATAGGGAGGAATCATTCCACAGCATTCATGTAGAACAGGGTTCAGTAGGGAAAGTTACAGCCTGGCTAGTAGGAACAATCCTATTACACCTTGCTGCACTGACTGGGGATCCAAATTGCCATTATACAGCTCTGTCATTCCAGCAAACCATTCTTGTTATTGGGGTGCAAGTGCTGTTTGATACAGCCATTAACAGGGTTTATTACAAGGAAATATTTCTACAGTACGTCTTATTTGCCCTTGTACGGTGCAGTTATATGTTGTAAAGCCCTTTTTGCCGTGCATTAGTGGCAAAAGAAAAATATATTTGCCGTTCACTGTTGCACTTATATGTTGAAAAGCCTTTTGTGTAGTGTACAAGAGGAAAATTCCTCTTACAGTTGCAAGAAAAAGTATGTGAACCCTTTGGAATGATATGGATTTCTGCACAAATTGGTCATAAAATGTGATCTGATCTTCATCTAAGTCACAACAATAGACAATCACAGTCTGCTTAAACTAATAACACGGCGGCCTAGCATGACTCACTCTGGCGTGCGTTCCACTGTGGAACGCACACATCACGGCGGTCATGTAGCAGCGGCTCTTGACTGAGTCCTTTCACCTGGGGCTTGCTACTGCCCCCTTCCATATGGTGGCGGGCTTGGTATATATAAAAGGGCGGGGGCTTCCATTACCATGGCTCCAGACCCTCTTCTCATTTGGATATCGGCACCATGTGAGTACCCATTCTATTGTTTGTCTTATGACAACCTGTCTACAGGCTCATCATTTCAGCCTCATTATATATATTTTTAGGTACTTTACGGCCGGTAGCTCTGTATCATAGGAGCTTTACCATTTGATAACATTCTTTACCATTTGATAACAATCACACTGGGATTGAATATCAGGTATTGCAATCTATCTCTACTTTTATTCCTTGGTTTTGAGGGGTGTACAGTATTGTGATCATTTTGTTTTTTTCAGCTACACCTATCATGGGTATTACTTTTGATGCCCTTTGCTGCGCACTTTCACAATTCATCAGTTTGTGACACTGGCGCCCTCTGGTATTTCAGGTATTCATTGAATTATTTATTCGAGTGCTACATATGCATTTACAAGGCCATTTTCTTTATCTATTTATATCCTTATCCATGTGTTTTTCCTGTAGAGATTTGAATTTTGCACGAGTTCATCCTACCTCACTTTCCAGTGACCGTATGTACCTCGCCATTTGGCTTTGATCTATCGATTTATTTATTTACTTATATCAGTCTTGGGTCTGGTGTTTTTTACGTAATTTTCAAAACGCATATATAAATTACACATTACTATTGGACAGGGCCTGTGTTATCTATTTTGGGCTCCTTTACCTACCTCGTATTACCCCCTGATGATCCCACTTTGTGGGTGAAACGCGTCGGGGTTGGATTTGTATCTTTTTGTGTATCATTAAACCATCATATTAGTGTCTCTTTGTGCGTATGTTTGTCTCCGTATTTTAACCACTAGGTGCACCCTGTACCTCCTGGCAAATTGTCACGAGGGCTTGATACAGTGGACACCTCTTTTTTCTCTATTTTTTTCTGTATATTTTTTGTGCTAGTCATCCGTGGAGGGGCCACTTGGACATCATTATCTCCTCACCTGTCACCTTATCAGGGTTAGACAGGAGTTTTAGGTTAGGCACGTGGACAGGGAGTCCCCACCATCAGGAGACGTCCCTGGGCTGAGGACCAGAGCAGGGTAGCAGTGGTAGGGATAATTTCCCCATCACTTACCCGGTATGTCCTACGGTATGTCCTATTAGGCTGTGGCCCACTCGACTGACTATATAGAGGTTTATATTTATATTTTTCTCATTAAACTTAGTCATCTATTATTCTAGTAGGGTATAATTGCTGGACTTGTTGCTTTTCTTAATACTACCCTTATTTTCTATAAAGTGATATCATTTCTGCTGGACTTCGTTAATAACACACAAAGAATTGAATGTTACCATGTTTTTATTGAACACACCATGTAAACATTCACAGTGCAGGTGGAAAAAGTATGTGAACCCTTGGATTTAATAACTGGTTGAACCTCCTTTGGCAGCAATAACTTCAACCAAACGTTTCCTGTAGTTGCAGATCAGACGTGCACAACGGTCAGGAGTAATTCTTGACCATTCCTCTTTAACCACCCCAGGACCGCCGTACGCAGGATTGCGTCTTTGCGGCGGCCCTGCTCTTCTGGGTGGACGCGCCGGTGCGTCCTCTCGCGAGACGCGAGATTTCCTGTGAACGCGCGCACACAGGCGCGCGCGTTCACAGGATCGGAAGGTAAGCGAGTGGATCTCCAGCCTGCCAGCGGCGATCGTTCGCTGGCAGGCTGGAGATGTGATTTTTTTAACCCCTAACAGGTATATTAGACGCTGTTTTGATAACAGCGTCTAATATACCTGCTACCTGGTCCTCTGGTGGTCCCCTTTGTTTGGATCGACCACCAGAGGACACAGGTAGCTCAGTAATATGTTGCACCAAGCACCACTACACTACACCCCCCCCCCCGTCACTTATTAACCCCTTATTCACCCTTGATCACCCCATACAGACTCCCTGATCACCCCCCTGTCATTGATTACCCCCCTGTCATTGATCACCCCCCTGTAAAGCTCCATTCAGATGTCCGCATGATTTTTACGGATCCACTGATAGACTGATCGGATCCGCAAAACGCATACGGACGTCTGAATGGAGCCTTACAGGGGCGTGATCAATGACTGTGGTGATCACCCCATATAGACTCCCTGATCACCCCCCTGTCATTGATTACCCCCCTGTCATTGATCACCCCCCTGTAAAGCTCCATTCAGATGTCCGCATGATTTTTACGGATCCACTTATAGACTGATCGGATACGCAAAACGCATACGGACGTCTGAATAAAGCCTTACAGGGGCGTGATCAATGACTGTGGTGATCACCCCATATAGACTCCCTGATCACCCCCCTGTCATTGATTACCCCCCTGTAAAGCTCCATTCAGATGTCTGCATGATTTTTACGGATCCACTGATAGATGGATCGGATCCGCAAAACGCATACGGACGTCTGAATGGAGCCTTACAGGGGCGAGATCAATGACTGTGGTGATCACCCCATATAGACTCCCTGATCACCCCCCTGTCATTGATTACCCCCCTGTCATTGATCACCCCCCTGTAAAGCTCCATTCAGATGTCCGCATGATTTTTACGGATCCACTGATAGATGGATCGGATCCGCAAAACGCATACGGACGTCTGAATGGAGCCTTACAGGGGCGTGATCAATGACTGTGGTGATCACCCCATATAGACTCCCTGATCACCCCCCTGTCATTGATTACCCCCCTGTCATTGATCACCCCCCTGTAAAGCTCCATTCAGATGTCCGCATGATTTTTACGGATCCACTGATAGATGGATCGGATCCGCAAAACGCATACGGACGTCTGAATGGAGCCTTACAGGGACGTGATCAATGACTGTGGTGATCACCCCATATAGACTCCCTGATCACCCCCCTGTCATTGATTACCCCCCTGTAAAGCTCCATTCAGATGTCCGCATGATTTTTACGGATCCACTGATAGATGGATCGGATCCGCAAAACGCATACGGACGTCTGAATGGAGCCTTACAGGGGCGTGATCAATGACTGTGGTGATCACCCCATATAGACTCCCTGATCACCCCCCTGTCATTGATTACCCCTCTGTCATTGATCACCCCCCTGTAAAGCTCCATTCAGATGTCCGCATGATTTTTACGGATCCACTGATAGATGGATCGGATCCGCAAAACGCATACGGACGTCTGAATGGAGCCTTACAGTGGCGTGATCAATGACTGTGGTGATCACCCCATATAGACTCCCTGATCACCCCCCTGTCATTGATTACCCCCCTGTAAAGCTCCATTCAGATGTCCGCATGATTTTTACGGATCCACTAATAGATGGATCGGATCCGCAAAACGCATACGGACGTCTGAATGGAGCCTTACAGGGGCGTGATCAATGACTGTGGTGATCACCCCATATAGACTCCCTGATCACCCCCCTGTCATTGATCACCCCCCTGTCATTGATCACCCCCCTGTAAAGCTCCATTCTGATGTCCGCATGATTTTTACGGATCCACGGATACATGGATCGGATCCGCAAAACACATACGGACATCTGAATGGAGCCTTATAGGGGGGTGATCAATGACAGGGGGGTGATCACCCCATATAGACTCCCTGATCACCCCCCTGTCATTGATCACCCCCCTGTAAAGCTCCATTCAGATGTCCGCATGATTTTTACAGATCCACGGATACATGGATCGGATCCGCAAAACACATACGGACATCTGAATGGAGCCTTATAGGGGGGTGATCACCCCATATAGACTCCCTGATCACCCCCCTGTCATTGATCACCCCCCTGTCATTGATCACCCCCCTGTCATTGATCACCCCTCTGATAGGCTCCATTCAGACATTTTTTTGGGCCAAGTTAGCGGAATTTTTTTTTTTTTTCTTACAAAGTCTCATATTCCACTAACTTGTGTCCAAAAATTAAATCTCACATGAACTCACCATACCCCTCACGGAATCCAAATGCGTAAAAATTTTTAGACATTTATATTCCAGACTTCTTCTCACGCTTTAGGGCCCCTAGAATGCCAGGGCAGTATAAATACCCCACATGTGACCCCATTTCGGAAAGAAGACACCCCCAGGTATTCCGTGAGGGGCATATTGAGTCCATGAAAGATTGAAATTTTTGTCCCAAGTTAGCGGAAAGGGAGACTTTGTGAGAAAAAAATAAATAAAATCAATTTCCGCTAACTTGTGCCAATAAAAAAAAAATTTCTATGAACTCGCCATGCCCCTCATTGAATACCTTGGGGTGTCTTCTTTCCAAAATGGGGTCACATGTGGGGTATTTATACTGCCCTGGCATTTTAGGGGCCCTAAAGCGTGAGAAGAAGTCTGGGATCCAAATGTCTAAAAATGCCCTCATAAAAGCAATGTGGGCCCCTTTGCGCATCTAGGCTGCAAAAAAGTGTCACACATGTGGTATCTCCGTATTCAGGAGAAGTTGGGGAATGTGTTTTGGGGTGTCATTTTACATATACCCATGCTGGGTGAGAGAAATATCTTGGCAAAAGACAACTTTTCCAATTTTTTTATACAAAGTTGGCATTTGACCAAAATATTTATCTCACCCAGCATGGGTATATGTAAAATGACACCCCAAAACACATTCCCCAACTTCTCCTGAGTACGGCGATACCACATGTGTGGCACTTTTTTACAGCCTAGGTGGGCAAAGGGGCCCACATTCCAAAGAGCACCTTTCGGATTTCACTGGTCATTTACCTACTTACCACACATTAGGGCCCCTGGAAAATGCCAGGGCAGTATAACTACCCCACAAGTGACCCCATTTTGGAAAGAAGACACCCAAAGGTATTCCGTGAGGGGCATGGCGAGTTCCTAGAATTTTTTATTTTTTGTCACAAGTTAGTGGAAAATGATGATTTATTTTATTTATTTTTTTCTTACAAAGTCTCATATTCCACTAACTTGTGACAAAAAATAAAAACTTCCATGAACTCACTATGCCCATCAGCGAATACCTTGGGGTGTCTTCTTTCCAAAATGGGGTCACTTGTGGGGTAGTTATACTGCCCTGGCATTCTAGGGGCCCAAATGTGTGGTAAGGAGTTTGAAATCAAATTCTGTAAAAAATGACCGGTGAAATCCGAAAGGTGCTCTTTGGAATGTGGGCCCCTTTGCCCACCTAGGCTGCAAAAAAGTGTCACACATGTGGTATCTCCGTATTCAGGAGAAGTTGGGGAATGTGTTTTGGGGTGTCTTTTTACATATACTCATGCTGGGTGAGAGAAATATCTTGGCAAAAGACAACTTTTCCCATTTTTTTATACAAAGTTGGCATTTGACCAAGATATTTATCTCACCCAGCATGGGTATATGTAAAATGACACCCCAAAACACATTCCCCAACTTCTCCTGAATACGGAGATACCACATGTGTGACACTTTTTTGCAGCCTAGGTGGGCAAAGGGGCCCACATTCCAAAGAGCACCTTTCGGATTTCACTGGCCATTTTTTACAGAATTTGATTTCAAACTCCTTACCACACATTTGGGCCCCTAGAATGCCAGGGCAGTATAACTACCCCACAAGTGACCCCATTTTGGAAAGAAGACACCCCAAGGTATTCCGTGAGGGGCATGGCGAGTTCCTAGAATTTTTTATTTTTTGTCACAAGTTAGTGGAAAATTATGATATTTTATTTTTTTTTTCCTTACAAAGTCTCATATTCCACTAACTTGTGAGAAAAAATAAAAACTTCCATGAACTCACTATGCCCATCAGCGAATACCTTGGGGTGTCTTCTTTCCAAAATGGGGTCACTTGTGGGGTAGTTATACTGCCCTGGCATTCTAGGGGCCCAAATGTGTGGTGAGGAGTTTGAAATCAAATTCTGTAAAAAATGACCGGTGAAATCCGAAAGGTGCTCTTTGGAATGTGGGCCCCTTTGCCCACCTAGGCTGCAAAAAAGTGTCACACATCTGGTATCCCCGTATTCAGGAGAAGTTGGGGAATGTGTTTTGGGGTGTCATTTTACATATACCCATGCTGGGTGAGAGAAATATCTTGGCAAAAGACAACTTTTCCCATTTTTTTATACAAAGTTGGCATTTGACCAAGATATTTATCTCACCCAGCATGGGTATATGTAAAATGACACCCAAAACACATTCCCCAACTTCTCCTGAATACAGAGATACCACATGTGTGACACTTTTTTGCAGCCTAGGTGGGCAAAGGGGCCCACATTCCAAAGAGCACCTTTCGGATTTCACTGGCCATTTTTTACAGAATTTGATTTCAAACTCCTTACCACACATTTGGGCCCCTAGAATGCCAGGGCAGTATAACTACCCCACAAGTGACCCCATTTTGGAAAGAAGACACCCCAAGGTATTCACTGATGGGCATAGTGAGTTCATAGAACTTTTTATTTTTTGTCACAAGTTAGTGGAATATGAGACTTTGTAAGAAAAAAAAAAATCATCATTTTCCGCTAACTTGTGACAAAAAATAAAAAGTTCTATGAACTCACTATGCCCATCAGCGAATACCTTAGGGTGTCTACTTTCCGAAATGGGGTCATTTGTGGGGTGTTTGTCCTGTCTGGGCATTGTAGAACCTCAGGAAACATGACAGGTGCTCAGAAAGTCAGAGCTGCTTCAAAAAGCGGAAATTCACATTTTTGTACCATAGTTTGTAAACGCTATAACTTTTACCCAAACCATTTTTTTTTTACCCAAACATTTTTTTTTTAACAAAGACATGTATAACAATAAATTTAGAGCAAAATTTATATATGGATGTCGTTTTTTTTGCAAAATTTTACAACTGAAAGTGAAAATTGTCATTTTTTTGCAAAAAAATCGTTAAATTTCGATTAATAACAAAAAAAAGTAAAAATGTCAGCAGCAAAGAAATACCACCAAATGAAAGCTCTATTAGTGAGAAGAAAAGGAGGTAAAATTCATTTGGGTGGTAAGTTGCATGACCGAGCAATAAACGGTGAAAGTAGTGTAGGTCAGAAGTGTAAAAAGTGGCCTGGTCTTTCAGGGTGTTTAAGCCCTGGGGGCTGAGGTGGTTAAAGAACTGTTTCAGTTCAGCAATATTCATGGGATGTCTGGTGTGAATCGCTTTCTTGAGGCCATGCCACAGCATCTCAATCGGGTTGAGGTCAGGACTCTGACTGGGCCACTCCAGAAGGCGTATTTTCTTCTGTTTAAGCCATTCTATTGTTGATTTACTTCTATGCTTTGGGTCGTTGTCCTGTTGCAACACCCATCTTCTGTTGAGCTTCAGCTGGTGGACAGATGGCCTTAAGTTCTCCTGCAAAATGTCTTGATAAACTTGGGAATTCATTTTTCCTTCGATGATAGCAATCCGTCCAGGCCCTGATGCAGCAAAGCATCCCCTAACCATGATGCCCCCACCACCATACTTCACAGTTGGGATGAGGTTTTCATGTTGGTGTGCTGTGCATCTTTTTCTCCACACATAGTGTTATGTGTTTCTTCCAAATAACTCAACTTTGGTTTCATCTGTCCACAGAATATTTTGCCAGTACTGCTGTGGAACATCCAGGTGCTCATGTGCAAACTGTAAACGTGCAGAAATGTTTTTTTTGGACAGCAGTGGCTTTCTCTGTGGTATCCTCCCATAAAATCCATTCTTGTTTAGTGTTTTACATATCGTTGATTTGCAAACTGGGATGTTAGCATATGCCAGAGACTTTTGTAAGTCTTTAGCTGACACTCTAGGATTCTTCTTCGCCTCATTGAGCACTCTGCGCTGTGCTCTTGCAGTCATCTTTACAGGACGGACACTCCTAGGGAGAGTAGCGGCAGTGCTGAACTTCCTCCATTTATAGACAATTTGTCTTACCGTGGACTGATGAACAGCAAGGCTTTTGGAGATACTTTTATAACCCTTTCCAGCTTTATGCAAGTCAACAATTCTTAATCGTAGGTCTTCTGAGAGCTCTTTTGTGCGAGGCATCATTCACATCAGGCAATGCTTCTTGTGTAAAGCAAACCCAGAACTGGTGTGTGTTTTTATAGGGCAGGTCAGCTGTAACCAACGCCTCCAATCTCATCTCATTGATTGGACTCCAGTTGGCTGACACCTCACTCCAATTAGCTCTTGGAGATGTCATTAGTCTAGGGTTTCAGATAGTTTGTCCACCTGCACTGTGAATGTTTACATGGTGTGTTCAATAAAAACATGGTAACATTTAATTCTTTGTGTGTTATTAGTTTAAGCAGAATTTTTTTTATGTGAAACAGGCTTTTTTGGGGAAAATTGATGGGTGATTGTAGACTTTGTTCTGTATGAACCGATGTTATGTGCTGAAAAGCCTTTAGTGTAGTGTAGCCTTTAGTGTGACTCTGTTCTCCCAGGCAAACCAGGTGCAGAACAGCGTGATGCTCCTGAATTAAAATTGGGGCAACCAGCTTCAGCTTCCTCTGATGTGTATGCCCACGGAGTCCTTTTGTTATGGCTTTGCACAGGGAGCAAGAATGCTACGCACAATTCTGATGGAACTCCTGATCTTAAGAAACTGGACTTGGACTCCAAATCAGAGGTTCTCCTGTCATGTCTTGTGTGCTGTGGAGATTGAATGCAGACGGAGCAGATAAAAACACATGAATATTTTCAACTTACTGAAGTTGCTCGATTTAATTGTGAATAGATGGTAAAGGCAAAGTCTGCCGGTGTTGTCATCAGCATCTTCATTATGTTTACTGCAGGACCCACGACGATGTAATTCGGTCCATACAGCAAAAGTAGGTCTACAATCACCAATCAATTTTCACAAAAAGCCTAATTCACACAAAAAATTTCACTACTACATAATTCGGTCCATATAGCGAAATGAGGTCTACAATCACCCATACATTTTCCCGAAAAAAGCCTGTTTCACAAAATAAAATTCACCAATGAAAGGCTAAATAATCAGTGACGTCAACACAAACTTACTACTGACACCCTCTCCACTCTATCAGGGGGCTCTACTTGTATAAGCGTTTAATAGAACAGGTTCTGTAGACATCTATGTGGAATCCGCTGACGATGGTGTAAAAGGAGTCCGCTTCTTCTTGGCGCTAACATCAACCTGTAAGGCTGAGTTCATACTTGAGTTATTTGGTCAGTTTGGCCCCTCACAATTACTGGTGGAATGTTGACTATTCAAGACCAAGGGGTCTGTATACCATTCTTGAACCGAGACCCTAAGCTGCCTGTGTTTGCTTCTGAGTTATACCGATATATTTCTGTCTCGGGTCAAGGCTACATTACGCACCAAAAAGTAAAAAGTCCAGCATGCATTATAAAATTATCTATTAGTTATCAATTATAGTAAAAAAGGAATATGATTGTAACTATGTAACTATGATTGTAAAACAATACTTATGAGATTTACTTTTCCAATCCTGGACCTCAGATCTCTTGGCAGTAGATAATAAGGCAGATGAGATGAGAAAAGACGAGGAGATGGTCGGATGCTAAAGTCAGCGTTGTAAATGTTGTATTCAATCCATGGCACTCTTTCTATATTATCAATATTTTCGGTTTCATTACGATGGCCTTCATTAAATATTAGGCTCAAAATTTGCTGTGCCCAAATTGTGCCTGCAAAATAGTTATTATCAAGAATTAATATGGTAAAAAAAAAAAATCAGCAGCATGCTCTATGTTGCTTAAGTTTTATTTGAGATTTTCCATATTACTGAGCCTATTTATAAAAGACAGTGCCAAACACATCACCTACGATGCCTACAATATTGTGGTTCAGAACTGCATGGACTTTGTGTTCCTCTATACAACTCCACATGTACTGTATTTACTAACCACGCAGGTGCTAGTTGCATACACATTTCCCTTTACTGACTTTGATATCGAATATTTACTGAAGCTACAACATATCATAAGTGGGTTGGGTATCAGCAGACTAGGACTGCAGCTATCGACTATTTTTGTAATCGAGTATTCTACTAATTGATCCAACGATTAATCGAGTACTCTAATAACAAAAAACGAATAAAATAAGTTTTCCTTTATAAAAACTCATCAGCCCCCTGTGCCATCAGCTTTCCCCCCCAGTGCCATCAGCTTCCCTCACATGCCATCAGTTCCCCCCCCCCCCCCCCCCCCCGGTGCCATCAGCTTCCCCCATGCCATTAAGCTCCCCCCTTAGTGCCATCAGCTGCCCCCCAGTGCCATCAGGGTCCCCTCCAGTGCCATGAAGCAGCCACCCAGTTCCATCAGCTGCCCCAACAGTGACATCAGGCCCCCCCCCAGTGCCATCAGCTGCCCCCAGTGTCATCAGGCTCCCCCAATGCCATCAGGCTCCCCCCAGTGCCATCAGGCTCCCCCCCAGTGTCATCCACTGACCCCCAGTGCCTTCAGGCTCCCCCCCCCCAGTGCTATCAGCTACCCCCAAGTGCCATCAGGTTCCCCCCAGTGCCATCAGCTGCCCCTCCAGTGCCATCAGCTGCTCCCACCAGTGCCATCAGCTGCTCCCCCCAGTGCCATCAGATTCTCCGCAGTGCCATCAGATTCTTCCCCAGTGCCATCAGCTTCCCCCCCAGTGCCATCAGCTGCTCCCCCAGTCCCCATAGGTCTGTGTGCTTTTATTGTGTAAAAAAAAAACGATTTGATACATATGCAAATTAACCTGAGATGAGTCAGAGCTTGAAATCATGACTTTTCTCTGGTCACACAAGTAAGATATGACTCTTTTATGGTAATTTGCATATGTATCAAATGTTTTTTTTTAACACAATAAAAGCACAGAGAGCTATGGGGACTGGATATTGCGGATGTGCTAGGTGACAGGTTCCCTTTAAATTTTTAACATTGTTTATGAGGATCAATGTACTCCTTACAGAAATGAATAAATAAAAACTGCAGAATTTTTTTCCCCTGCATTTTTGTCAAAATAAAAATTAAAGGCTTATGTAAATGCTTCAAAGATGACACCTACATAAAATACCATATAAAGCGACTAAATACTGCATCTCTGGATATTTTATAGTCAACATTCAATAAATGTTTTAACAGTCGAACTTACCGGATTTTGGGTAGGTGACAAGAAACACGTCACTGTCCCGAACCTCCATATGTTCAATAGAATCTACAACTTCGGGAGTTGTCACGTCTTTCAAGAAGTATATGCCCTTATGTTTAAATATTAAATCCTCTAGTGCCTGGTGGGCCATTGCAACTTTCTGAAGTCTAAAAATGTATAATTTGCACAAATTTGTTAAAATATTTCCTGATAGCTAAGGCAGCAAAATTTTGTTGAGGAGGTATTATCTTTGTCCTTACTATTGGGGTTTTCTGCTTGTTAACTGTGGCAATAGCTAAATAGACGCAAAAGCCAGTGTAATGTCCATTTATATTAAACTGGCATAACCTCTGAACTGTTTTCTGAAAAAAATTATATTTTTTTTCCTGCCCTCTTACTTTGATTTTTTGAACCAGAAGGAACTCAGAAATCAATACAATAAAAGACATTTGTGAATCATTAATCAGACGAGAATCGAGTCAAACTTTTAGAGAGCAAAATTAATTCTAGTGGTTTAACTCTTTTGCTACCTGAGTATTCTTTGCTGTTCTGCACTCACTTGATTTAATATGATACTCCGGTTCAAGAAAAAAATTCACATTAACTGGGGAACAAACACTTACTTTTCATCTTTTTAGCTGCAGGTCCACAATTTTTGGGCTCCTCTTCTGCCATCTAAGATGGCTACACTGCTTCCCACACAGGCTTATGCATACTTTGTATTTGGTAGCCCAAGACACTTCCTCCTGCCCTTGGATTGGCCAGGACTGCTCATGTGAACAGTGCTGGCCAATCCAAGAGCAGAGCTGTAAAAGTGGCAAGTGTCTTGGGCTACCGATGCTGAGTGTGCATCAGATCAGCAGATCTCCAGCTAAAAGATGGAAAGGAGGTCTCAATGTAAGTTTATGTTTTGTTTCCCGGTTAATGTGAATGTTTTTTCTTGAACTGGAGGGTTGCTTTGATCATCAAAAACTTCAGAATGCTTTGCAGTACATGCCATATAGTTTATCTGACTTTTCATCTTTAGTATTTTAGGAAATTAGATGAACTAATGATAATTATTATAATAATATTTTATTAGGCCCTCTTGTGCCTCCATTCAGGCATGGACTGTTCAAGACTCCTGAAGGTGTCCTGTGAAATGTGGCACCAAGACACTAGCATTTACATCTACATTAATGTCAGGACCAAAGGTTTCCCATCCAAACCTTGCCCAGAGCATTACCTCCTTTAGCTTGCCTTCTACCCAAAAGTGTATAGTGGTGGTATCTCTTCCCCAAGTATGCAAATCAAAAAAAGCCAGTTGTCATACTCCATTGTAGTCACATTCTGCATGTGGTCCTCAGGACACTAAGACAGCAGCAAGTTGCACTACACAGTGGGGGTAATTTATGGCAAATAAATTTAAGGTACCTTTGTCTAGATATGTTACTCCAGTTTTTCTATGCCACACGAAAACTGTGGGTAAATTTGCAATTTTTTCTGACTTTTTAGTTAATTATAGGCTTTGTACACCTTTGGGAGATTTTTTTTTTGTAAATGAGATAAAAATCGGTTTTTCAATTGGTAGTTATTAAAAATATGGAGTCCTTTTCTCTGTACAGAGCAGAGATGCTGTTTTAACAGGATCTGTATTTTTTCTCTTTTCCATCAAGCAGGTAGATGACTTATCTCTGCTCTCAGACCTTATAAACACTCATCAAAGCTCAATCCTTATCTTACTGATAAGAATGTGGCTTAAATAAGTGTTTATGCCCTCTTAGTAATTTAGAGATAAGGGTTATTATATGACTGGCACAAAGTGGAAGTGAAAGTACCAGTCACATAGTTAGAAAAACAGTTAACCCTTTTAATAAAAACCAACTGGAAATGATTTTTAGCCCCAAATGAGTAAAATGCAATCATAATAAAAATTGCCTCAGAAGATGTACATAGTCTTTAAAGGGGTTTTGTGATCTCATACATTGGGAACCTATCGCTAGCATATGCCCCTTAGTGTCTGATAGGTGGGGGTCCAACCTCTGGGACCTGCACATATCTTTAGAATGGAGCCTGCAAAGTGAAGGAGGGCGCATTGTGCATGCGCTGCTGCCTCTATTAAATTCTATGGGATTGCCAAGAATAGTTTAGCACTAGCAATTTCTGTCAGTCCCATAAAAGTGAATCGGGTGGTGGCTACGCTTGCGTGGTGCGCTTCAAATTAATTTCAGTGGGAGTTTGGAAAATAGCCAAGTGCGTTGTTATTTTCGGCAGTCCCACAGAAATGAATGAAGGGCAGACGCAAATGTACCGTGCACACTCCTTCACTTTGCAGTCTCCATTCTAGGTGGGACCCGCACCTATCAGACACTAGGGGCATATCCTAGTGATATAACCCCGATGTATGAGATGACACAACCCCTTTAACATTACTAAGCAGGGCCACATTGCCCCCACTCTTAATACTGGAGTGAGAGGTGTTAAAATGCAAATGTCACAAAGTATTTTTTCTCTTTTCCATCAAGCAGGTAGATGACTTATCTCTGCTCTCAGACCTTATAAACACTCATCAAAGCTCAATCCTTATCTTACTGATAAGAATGTGGCTTAAATAAGTGTTTATGCCCTCTTAGTAATTTAGAGATAAGGGTTATTATATGACTGGCACAAAGTGGAAGTGAAAGTACCAGTCACATAGTTAGAAAAACAGTTAACCCTTTTAATAAAAACCAACTGGAAATGATTTTTAGCCCCAAATGAGTAAAATGCAATCATAATAAAAATTGCCTCAGAAGATGTACATAGTCTTTAAAGGGGTTTTGTGATCTCATACATTGGGAACCTATCGCTAGCATATGCCCCTTAGTGTCTGATAGGTGGGGGTCCAACCTCTGGGACCTGCACATATCTTTAGAATGGAGCCTGCAAAGTGAAGGAGGGCGCATTGTGCATGCGCTGCTGCCTCTATTAAATTCTATGGGATTGCCAAGAATAGTTTAGCACTAGCAATTTCTGTCAGTCCCATAAAAGTGAATCGGGTGGTGGCTACGCTTGCGTGGTGCGCTTCAAATTAATTTCAGTGGGAGTTTGGAAAATAGCCAAGTGCGTTGTTATTTTCGGCAGTCCCACAGAAATGAATGAAGGGCAGACGCAAATGTACCGTGCACACTCCTTCACTTTGCAGTCTCCATTCTAGGTGGGACCCGCACCTATCAGACACTAGGGGCATATCCTAGTGATATAACCCCGATGTATGAGATGACACAACCCCTTTAACATTACTAAGCAGGGCCACATTGCCCCCACTCTTAATACTGGAGTGAGAGGTGTTAAAATGCAAATGTCACAAAGTATTTCCACAATTAAGTCCAAAAAGTTGCAAAGGCCTATTTTGTGACTTTTTGAAACAAGAATTATGCAGCGCAGAGGTTGTTAAATTCATATCCAGAATTAACTTTTATAGCAATTTGTGTTCTAGTAGCTCTTCTGTGGGATAGGCTGGCTAGTCTTTGCTTTCCACACACATCAATGACTCTTGGGTGCACATGATCCTTTTGCTGGTTCACCAGTTAGCCTTTCTTAGACCACTTTTTAGTAGGTATGAGCCAGTGCATATTGGGAACACTTCATTAGGCTTGTCGTTTTGTAGATGCCAGTCATCTAGCCATCACAATTTGGCTATCGACAAAGTCCCTCAGACACATGCGAAGTTTTCCTAATTCCAACACATGAACTTCAAGAACTGATCATTTCCTGCCTGATATATCCCACCCCTTGATAGGTGCCATTATCACAAGATAATCAATGTTATTCCCTTCATTTGTCAGGAGTTTTAGGCTCCCTTCACACACAAATTTGTTTTTGTGGGGGGTTTCTTTGTGGCAAACTGTATGTGTTTCTTTGCATGTCACATGCATTTTTTTAATCATGTTGTTTAGGCCTCATGCACACGACCGTTGTTTGGGTCCGCATCCGAGCCGCCATTTTGGTGGCTCAGATGCGGACCCATTCACTTCAATGGCTCCGGAAAAGATGTGGACAGCACTGTGCTGTCCGCATCCGTGGCTCAATTCCGCTAAAAATATATAACATGTCCTATTCTTGTCCGCTCTTTGCGGACAAGAATAGGCATTTATATTGCTGGCGCCCGTTCTGTTCCGCAAATTGCGGAAGGCAACACGGGCGGCTTCCATTTTTTGCGGATCCGCGGTTTGTGGACCGCAAAAAAACGGCACGGTCGTGTGCATGAGGCCTTAGTGACATTTTCCTCTTTAGACATGTCTGAATGGAATTTATTCAGATGCTTTTTCCCTATAGAGAAGAGGGTGAAAAATGTGTGAAAAACCATTGCTTAACATTCTGTGTTTAAAAAAATGTAAAATTAAAAACATCATAGTCAAAAAGCCACTAAATTGAAACAAAGCCGCTAACAAAAAAATACATGTGTTATGCATTTCATATTTCCCATAGATTTTCAGCAAACATCTGGAGCTGGCAAAAAAAATGCTAATGCAAAAGTTAGTATATGTGTGAGTGTTTCCCCACACAGCTAAACAGACTGCTCAGATTTAAATATTCATAGGAGGTGTAGCTGTGTGTCTAGAGAAAGAAAGCTGGCGTCTATCTTAGTTGCAGACTGGAAAAGTGTGTGAGAGAAGAAATCCATTAATATCCTAGCATGGAATCACCCTTTTGCGACCAGGACTGCAGCTAAGTGAAGCTGATCGTGTCCAGGACCCGGGTCTCGTCCAGAAAGAGGAGTACTGCTGAGGATGTCTGCCAGGAGTGCTGATGAGAGCTGAGGAACAGATTACCCATTCTGTGGTACCGCATGTTCGTTTGAAAGACTGCTTGTTCGGTGTGGAGGCACGGAACGGAACCCACGGAAGCACTCCGTAGTGCTCCCATAGGGTTCTGTTTCGTGGTTCCATTCCGTTCCGCACCGCATCTCCGGATTTGCGGACCCATTCAAGTGAATGGGTCCTCATCCGTGATGTGGAATGCACACAACCGGTGCTCCGTGTATTGCAGACCCGCCGTATGCGGGCCGCAATACAGCAACGAAGGTGCAACGGCCATGTTAATGCAAACTTTGAAAGCAGCAGAAGACCACTGCAAAAAATACAACTCATTTGTTTTTTTATGGCAGAGGAATTCAAATAGATCTGATGCAGATTTTCTGCTGTGGAAAACCATCAGCAGACCAGTCACATGTGGTCGTGCTATTAGAAACAAGAATATGTACCACTAACCCTTTCCCGACATCCACTGTACATGTACAGTGCAGGGGAGGTGACTTCCCAACAGCCGTCGTACATTACTGTGCTCTGATCGGTCAGATGAAGAAACTGTGCCCACTCAGTCAGCAGCAGGGGCCCGGCTGTTACTGACAGCCAAGCTCCTGCTGCATCTGCCGGCATTAATGAATACATAGATGCCGGCGCATTAACCCATTAGATGCGGTGGTCAAATCCGATCGCAACAACTATGGTGATCGCGGATGGTGGGGCTCTCTTGGGTCCCCACGCTGTGGTCTGCTATAGCAGCCCAAAGCCAAAAACAGACATAGTTTGCCTGCTATGGAAGCCCTGTGACCAGGTTGGATCTCATAGGCACATTGTCAGTAAAAAAAGTTGTCAGGCAAGGCATTACAATACATGATGTATTGTAATGCATTGTAGAGGGGATCAGATCCCCAAAAGTTGAAGTCCCTTACTGGGCCAAAAAAAAAAAAAAGTTTCATATAACAAAAAAAAGCCATATACAATGAAAAAAATTGACATATTAGGTATCACCATGTCTATAACAACCGATTGTATAAATAATATCACATGATCTAGCCCATCAGATGAACTATGTAAAAAAATTAAAAACAGTGCCAAAATAGCCATGTTTTGGCCACTTTGCCTTACAAAATGTTTAGCAGCGAGCAATCAAAAAGTACTATGTATCCCAAAATGGTACCAATGAAAACATCACCTCAACCCACAAAAACGAGACCCTACACAAGACTATTGGCAGAACATTTTTTTAAATATGCCTCCTGGAAAATGCCAACACAAAAAACTAAATTATTTTATTGTGTAATGCCTCATTCACACGTCAGTGTTTGGTCAGTGATTTCCATCAAGGATTTTGAGCAAGAACCAGGTGCAGCTGTAATCACAGAACAGGTGCAGATCTTTCCCTTATACCTTATGTCTGTGGAGGCTCGAATCCTGGTTTTGGCTCACAATCACTGATGGAAATCACTGACCAAAACACTGACTTGTAAACGAGGCATAAGACTGCAAATAAAAAAATAAATAAATAAAGGAAAAATAAAGACAAGAAAATGTAGCAAGGAAAAGAGCAGGCACACCACCTTCTGGAAAATAATGTAGAATACTGTATTTGACTATTTATTCCGGCTATAATGCTCTATGCACGATTTAAAATTCAATAATACAGGATATCACATAATAAAAATGAAACAATAAACAATAAAAATCACTCAATAAAACGTCACTAAATAAAATAAAAGTCACTGTGTGACAATTCAAAGGGTGTTCAGAAAAGGTATCCAGCTGTAACACAAAGGTAAGCACCACTCTTCTCATAGACCACCCAATATAGTTGCCAAGCTTATTAGATTGTCTCAGTGAGACTCTTACCACTCCGTAGTGTTTGTAGTGTCCGTTGGTGTGTCAGCAGAATCACTTACTCACTTGTCTGCACGGGCACCTTCCAAAGAGTGGAGAGTAGGTTGTTATCACCGAGACGCTGAATACATGTGTTTGGAGTGCTCGGCTCCGTTGCTTGGGGGAACGTGTCCAAGTCAGGTGATCCTGATGGATAGATGAGGTGATCAGATCAGCTGGTGTAATAGTAAAGTCATGTGGTACACAGGTCTTACACCACAGCAAAAGTCTGTATTACAGGTGCACAGGTCCTATACCACAGTAGGAGTCTGTATCAACGATGGCCACTTCAAGAAATTTCTTTTATATCCACGGAATTTTTCTGTACTCTAGGTCCGTACCAGTACTGGATGTGGAGGGGGCGTAGTTCTATAGACGCGTTTCGAGGCGACTTGCCTCTTCCTCAGCTAATGCTTACTCCACTCCTCAATAAATACCTTGAGGGGTGTATTTTCTGATATGGGGTCACTTCTCAGGGGGTTCCATTTATTATGTCACCCCAGAGTCTCTACAGTTGTCAGCACAAGATGCGTAAATCACACTGGGCTTAAAAAGGACCTTTCACCTCTCCTGACATGCCTGTTTTAATAGAGTCTTGCATTCCCCATGTAATATAACCATTCTGGAACATCTAGTCTTATGACTCTATGTTGTGCCATTCCTTTATTATTTATACTAGAAGTTATGAATGAATTGCTATTAGCCTTCAGTAAGGGTACAGAGGGGAGGTAACCAGTTGGGGGGGTGTACCTGCACAGTCTGAATATGGCAGCACTGATTACTGGTTACCTCCCCTCTGTACCCTTACTGAAGGCTAATAGCAATTCATTCATAACTTCTAGTAGAAATAATAATGGAATGGCACAACACAGAGCCATAAGAATAGATGCTCCATAATTGTTATTACATGGGGAATGCATGGAGCTATAGAAACAGGCATCTCAGGAGGGGTGAAAGGTCCTCTTTAAATCTGCATGGTGTTGTTTTACTCCTGAGCCCTGTTGTATGACCAGACAAAAGATTAGGGATACATGTAGGGTGTATAGAAAACCAGGAAGCACAGCATAATAATTATTGATGAACGAACATCGGCCAGGACGATTCGCGAACGTGCGTTTGCGATCAAATGTTCACGAACCGCGCATTCGCAGCGGGCCCCATTAACTTTAATGGCAGGCAAACCTGAAAAACCTTCAGGTCATATTTGCAGCCAGAAAACACTTACTAGAAATACACAAATATTCCCACAACATGGACAGTGACATACCAGAGGGGGGTCATTGGCAAAAATTCCCACAAAAAATCTGTATTTTAATCAGGGGCCATTTTTATGCATCTTAAAGGGAAACTCTCAAAAATGTGCCCTGCTGGAGCCTAGAAATTTTTTATTTCTTATCGGTTTGATGTATACAAATGTGCAGCACTCCATGTTTTGTATCCTGCACAGTACATTAAAAAATGCATACGTTAGCGTAAATATTTTTTTTAACCATGGAACTGTATGGTGAATGGACACCACTGTACGACATCAGTCTGAGGCATCTGTTAACGCATACATTTTTGGTATGCATTAAATGGATGGCAAAAATAGGATGTGAACCCAGCCCTAGGGTCAAAATAAGAACCAGTACACAGCGGAGCAGCGTGGCGGAGAGGGGAGGCCGGCATGTACTGACAGAGCACTACCTGGTCCTGGTGGTCAGAGATGAGGACTGTGTTTCCCAAGGATCATTTTCTACTGGGAAATACAGGGCACAGTATAATACACTAGAATCTATATAATATAACGTCATTAGCCCTACCCCCGAATAATAATACAATTAGGTGGTCATTTATTATATAGAAATACGTCTATGTTAGGCGTATTTCTAACACAGATTGTGGCGCAAAGGTCCTTAGCACAGCAATCTGCATATTTTTCCCGCTCATGCCAGGTCTAAAAAAGGATGGCGTGGGCAGGGTAAGGGATACAGTTATGGCCATCAAGTTATTGGATACCACCGCCATACATTGACCGGATAACATCTCTGTACAGTGACTGGATAACACCGCCATACCGTGACCGGATAAAAGGGTATAAGAGGGCACAGTACAGGGAATGACTAGGGGCACTGCACGTGGTGTGGTAAGAGGGCACAATGCAGGGTATAACGGGGCACAGTACGGGGTGGGGGGGCACAGTCACATGACCCTGTAACATTAGAAGGTCCTTTTGGTGAATGTGGTTCATACGCCACGATAATGAGAGACAGAGGAGTGGGACAAGGGTGTGATTATGTGGCTGGAGATAAACAATGTAACAGTCTGTCACTACAGGCCCCAAAAATTAGGCAATAGGCATTCACCCGACAGCAAAGAACTTTGGATTCTGTGGCTGGAGGTACATTAGGCGGTCACAGGATAAATATGTAGCTGTCGGCCAGTACTGGCCCCAAAAATTAGGCAATAGGCATTCACCTGACAGCAAAGAACTTTGGATTCTGTGGCTGGAGGTACATTAGGTGGTCACAGGATAAATATGTAACTGTTGGCCAGTACAGGCCCCAAAAATTTAGCCAATGGTCATTCACCTGATAGCAAAGAACTTTGGATTCTGTGGCTGGAGGTAAATTAGGCGGTCACAGGATAAATATGTAACGGTCAGCCACTACAGGCCCCAAAAATTAGGCAATAGGCATTCACCTGACAGCAAAGAACTTTGAATTCTGTGGCTAGTGGTACATTAGGCAGTCACAGGATAAATATGTAACTGTCGGCAAGTACAAGCCCAAAAAATTAGGCAATAGGCATTCACTTGACAGCAAAGAACTTTGGATTCTGTGGCTGGAGGTACATTAGGCGGTCACAGGATAAAAATTTAACTGTTGGCCAGTACAGGCCCCAAAAATTAGGCAATAGGCATTCACCTGACAGCAAAGAACTTTGGATTCTGTGGCTGGAGGTACATTAGGCGGTCACAGGATAAATATGTAACTGTTGGCCAGTACAGGCACCAAAATTTAGGCAATAGGCATTCACCTGACAGCAAAGAACTTTGGATTCTATGGCTGGAGGTACATTAGGCGGTCACAGGATAACTATGTAACTGTCGGCTAGTACAGGCCCCAAAAATTTGGTATTCACCTGACATAAAGGCCTTTTATTCCGCTGTATATACAGGCAAGGACCATTCTTTGTTCTGTGTGGTGGTGGATATGTGTGGGCTGGCATGAGGAAATTCAATTACACATGGTCATCACAGGTGTTGAATTCCTCCGAGATCCATGCCTCATTCTTTTTTTTAAATGTGAGGTAGTCCACACTGTCATGAGCTAGGCGAGTGCACTCGACAGTACACTTGACAAGGGGCAAGCCAAGAGTTCCATGGCAAAATATGCCAACTCTGGCCACAGGTCAAGTCTGCACACCCAGTAGTCAAGGGGTTCCTCGCTTCTCAGAGCATCCACATCGGCCGTTAACCCGATGTAGTCGAACAACTGTCGGTCTAGGCGTTCCCTGAGGCTGGATCCGGAGGGCGGCTGTCGGTGGGTTGGCTGCAAGAATGATCTCATATCCGAAGTGACCAACACATCTTCAAATGCCCTTTTTTTTGCAGGCGCTGTAGGATTGGTACGCGCACCTGTTTCGCTGTGGGTGGAAATTCCTCTGCCAGTGCCTGCAACAGCAGAATGCAGCATCTCCCGCAGCAAGGCCTGGAAATGCTGCATTCTACATGTCCGCCATTTTGTGTTTGTACCGGAGGTCTAAGTACGTGTCCACCCAGTACTGGTCCTTGACCTTTATGCTTTTTATACGGGAGTCCCTCTCCAAACACTGGAGCATGAAGGTCCCCATTTGCGCTAAATTGGAAGGAGAATGTCGTCCTCGGAATCCTCCCCCCAGCCACGGACAACACCAGGGATCCCCGAAAAGTTTAAAGCCTGCTATTCTTGCTCCTCCTCCTCCTTCCCCCAGCCACCATCCTCCTCTGACTCCTGCTGACTTGTCTCAGATGGAGTAGCTTCCCCTGGGAATTCATTCAGCATTGCGACTTCCTCATCTTCCAGCTCCTGCTCCTCGACAGCTTGATCAATGACACAATGCAATTCACGCTCCAGAAAGAAGGCGTAAGGTACGATGTCCCTGATGGCCCCCTGGCTGCGACTTACCAGTTTGATGATCTCATCAAATGGCCGCAGAAGTTTGCATGAGTCGCACAGGAGCAGCCTCTGGCGCGGTGAAAAGAAACTAAGCTCCCCAGAACCTGTCCTGCCGCAGAGTTCGTACAGGTAGTCATTAATGGCACATTTCTGCTGGAGAAGCCTATCAAGCATATACAAGGTGAAGTTCCAGCGCGTCGGGCAGTCACAAATCAAACATCTGACGGGCAAGTGGTGTCGCCGCTGAATGCCAGCAAGAAGAGCCATGTCCCTGTAAGATCTTCTAAAATGGCCAGAAATTTTCCTGGCCTGCCGCAAGACGTCCTGCACCATTGTCGCACACCACTTTACCAAATGTCAAATTGAGTGGGGTTAGCCACTGATCGGCTTGTGACCGCAGAGCTGAAAGCAGTGTAGGACCGGTGTGGCTCTTGGCTTCCAGGCACAACAGCCGCAGCACAGCATGGCAACGTCTCACCTGGCACGCTGTATAGGTTCTGGGGAGCTTGGGGGTTAAAGCGGAAGAGGCGGTAGCAGTGGAAAAGGAGAAGTAAGCCGAGGAGGAGACGGAGGATGGAGTAGGAGGAGGAGAAGAAAAGGCCGGCCTGCATGCAATCCATGGCGGTAACACCAAATCCACATGAGTGCCATGGGTTACATGCTTAATGGCGGTCAGAAGGTTCACCCAGTGTTATATACCTTTTATATATTAACTTGCAGCTGAACGTGGCCATATAGTTCAGGATGCCCTTCTGGGAGAAATATTTCCTTCCGGGGACCTTCCATTGCGGTGGGCCAATGGCCACAAATTTATATGGCATTAGTTGGCGGGCTAGCAGTTCTGACTAGCCAGCGGTCAGCCGTTGGGCAAAGGATTATCCGGCGTCACCAACTTTTTACATTCGAACATTTGGGCCACAGAAGCCTGCCTTGTGCCAGATGAACGCGACGACGGCACGGTGGAAGGTGGAGTGGAGGACAAACGGGAGGAGAGAGGAGAAGAGGCAGGACGTGGAGCGCCGGGAGTGTGGCTTTGTGGGTTCTGATGGCATTGGTTTCATGGGGCTCAGTGATGGGAGGCCAGGTGCCTTCTTAAGGCTGTCGTCTCTAGGTGAGTGTTGGGCTTATCGCGACTTATGCGTTGACAGTACAGGCTGCAGATGGCAACACTATTGTCAGCAGCTGACGCGTTAAAAAAAGCCCACGCTGCGGAGCCATGTGCCGGCGTCCTGGGAGCGCAAGATGTGACCATGCATGGTGGATGGCTCTCTCCAGATACATTTGGAGTCTGCATTTTGCCTCCTGTGCACTGCGAGTTCTGCCTGCTTCTCCTCCCTATCTGCTGCTCCGTTTCTCCCTCTGAACTCCCGTCCTCTTCCTCTGTTGTGGGCACCCACGTGACTTCCATCGACACGTCATCATTGTCACCTTCACCACCACTGACAATAGAGATCTCGGAGTAGGCAGCAACAGCGGGGACCACCCTCCTTGGGCTGATCTAGGTACTGTCGTCAGACCGCTGGGTGGCGGCCGTTGTTACCTCCTCTTCCTCATCCGATGCCAAGAATGGCTGCGCATCGGTAAGGTCTAGGAATAGATGGGAAAATAATTCCTCTGACTCGAGTGGTTGGGTTATGGTGGTGGTGGTGTCTTTGGGGGTGCACACAGCAGAGCGTGAGGAGGGTGCAGATACAGAGGATGAGGAGGGTGCAGAAGCGGAAGGCTGAGTGAGCCACTCAACCAACTCTGGTGCGCACCTTCTCCAACCTCCCACTTAGGCTCCGGCCTGGTGCACCTGCCCGACCCCTACCACCCCTGTGGAACGGCCTGCCTCTTCCTCTGTCTGTTATTTTCAAAATGACCCTGTGCCAAAGTCCCTAGAGAAGAGCAGTATTTGTGGAAGCTGATATATGGCAGGCCTCAATCAGTTGTTAGTTGAAGCTGGTATATCACCCTCAAGCAGTAATTTTGTGGACGCAGGTATATGAAAAACCTCTATCACTATTTTGTGGAAGCTGATATATGGCAGGCCTCAATCAGTTGTTAGTTGAGGCAGGTATATCAAAACCCGCAATCTGTATTTTGTGGATGCAGGTATATGGAAAACCTCTATCACTATTTTGTGGAAGCTGATATATAGAAGGCCTCAATCAGTTGTTAGTTGAAGCTAGTATATCACCCTCAAGCAGTAATTTTGGGTTATGGTGGTAGTGGTGTCTTTGGGGGTGCACACAGCAGAGCGTGAGGAGGGTGCAGATACAGAGGATGAGGAGGGTGCAGAAGCGGAAGGCTGAGTGAGCCACTCAACCAACTCTGGTGCGCACCTTCTCCAACTTTCCACTTAGGCTCCGGCCTGGTGCACCTGCCCGACCCCTACCACCCCTGCGGAACGGCCTGCCTCTTCCTCTGTCTGTTATTTTCAAAATGACCCTGTGCCAAAGTCCCTAGAGAAGAGCAGTATTTGTGGAAGCTGATAAAAGGCAGGCCTCAATCAGTTGTTAGTTGAAGCTGGTATATCACCCTCAAGCAATAATTTTGTGGATGCAGGTATATGAAAAACCTCTATCACTATTTTGTGGAAGCTGATATATGGCAGGCCTCAATCAGTTGTTAGTTGAGGCAGGTATATCACCCTCAAGCAATAATTTTGTGGATGCAGGTATATGAAAAACCTCTATCACTATTTTGTGGAAGCTGATATATGGCAGGCCTCAATCAGTTGTTAGTTGAGGCAGGTATATCAAAACCTGCAATCTGTATTTTGTGGATGCAGGTATATGGAAAACCTCTATCACTATTTTGTGGAAGCTGATATATGGAAGGCCTCAATCAGTTGTTAGTTGAAGCTGGTATATCACCCTCAAGCAATAATTTTGTGGATGCAGGTATATGAAAAACCTCTATCACTATTTTGTGGAAGCTGATATATGGCAGGCCTCAATCAGTTGTTAGTTGAGGCAGGTATATCACCCTCAAGCAATAATTTTGTGGATGCAGGTATATGAAAAACCTCTATCACTATTTTGTGGAAGCTGATATATGGCAGGCCTCAATCAGTTGTTAGTTGAGGCAGGTATATCAAAACCTGCAATCTGTATTTTGTGGATGCAGGTATATGGAAAACCTCTATCACTATTTTGTGGAAGCTGATATATGTAAGGCATTAATCAGTTGTTAGTTGAAGCTGGTATATCACCCTCAAGCAATAATTTTGTGGATGCAGGTATATGAAAAACCTCTATCACTATTTTGTGGAAGCTGATATATGGCAGGCCTCAATCAGTTGTTAGTTGAGGCAGGTATATCAAAACCTGCAATCTGTATTTTGTGGATGCAGGTATATGGAAAACCTCTATCACTATTTTGTGGAAGTTGATATATGGAAGGCCTCAATCAGTTGTTAGTTGAAGCTGGTATATCACTCTCAAGCAATAATTTTGTGGACGCAGGTATATGGAAAACCTCTATCACTATTTTGTGGAAGCTGATATATGGCAGGCTTCAATCAGTTAGTGGAAGCTAGTATATCACCCTCAAGCAGTAATTTTGTGGACGCAGGTATATGGAAAATGTCACAGTCATATTGTTGTTTGACCATGACGTGGTTGCCGTGCAGACAGGTTGCCGGCGGCAACGTGTTGTTGTCGGTTTGCACGTGCATTTCCCCTTTAAGGTGTATCTCCCTGCGGAGGGTTTAATCCTCTAGCTAGTGGGTATTTAGGTGTGTCCTGGGTGTGGCCACTAGCTTGACTTTATCTGTGGCCTCCTGGCTGGGGGCAGTGGTACTCCAGCCTTGTTCGGTGTTGGAGTTCTGCTCTTTTCCTGGGTGATTCTGCCCAGTCCTTGAGGGCCACCTTGTTGGACATAAATTGTCTTCCTTTTGTATGCTCCTTATACCCTACCTCCCTTGTTTGTTAGGTGTGGATTTATGTTCGTGGTATGTTGTACGTCTTGATTGTTGTTACATGTATGAGCTGTTGTTGGTGTTTGTCCCTGCATGTATGTAAGACATTTTCCCTGTGTGTTGTGTCCTCCGGAAGGGGGTTGGTTTCCCGGAGCCTGGGGCTGCCATGCACTTTGCGGCATGGGGGTCCTGGCGGAGGCTGGTGTGCTGGTAGGGCGTCCTGTTTGGTTTTAGGACTCCTGTACGTATGCATGGGTTCCAGTCGTGGAGACTTCGGCAGGTAAGTTTGTTATCTTGTGTTCTTACCTGCCTAACCTCTTGCTGTGTATGGTCTCTCCTTTTCCCTGCTACTAGGTCTTTAGAGACTCCTGTTTTACGGTGTTCACCTGAGGGGTTAGGTCATGTGATATTTTTATAGAGCATGTTATTATGGACGCGGCGATACCTAATATGTATACTTTTTTTTATTTACTTAAGTTTTACACAATAACAGCTTTTTTAAAACAAAAAAGTGTCTCCATATTCTGAGCCATAATTTTTTGGGCGATTGTCTTAGGTAGGGGCTCATTTTTTGTGGGATGAGGTGACAGTTAGATTGGTGGGCATACGCCTTTTTGATCGCTTGCTGTTGTACTTTTTGTGATGTAAGGTGACAAAAAAAAGGTTTATTTAGCACAGTTTTTATTTTTTACGGTGTTCATCTGAGGGGTTAGGTCATGTGATATGTTTATAGAGCCGGTCGATACGTACGCGGCAATAACTAATATGTCAACTTTTTTTTTAACTTTATTTGGGGGAAATTACGTTTTTGTTTTTTTTTACTTGAAACTTTTAATTTTTGGGGGGAAAAACTTTATTTTTTAAACTTTTTTTTTTCACTTTTTTTTTTGTCCGACTTTAGGACTTCAACTTTTGGGGGTCTGATCCCCTTTACAATGCATTCCAATATTTCTGTATTGGAATGCATTGGCTGTATGAGTAATACAGTGTGTATTACTCATACAGCTTCCTGCCTGTGAGATCCAGGGCTGGATCTCACAGGCTCTTCACCAGAAGGCAGCGCCGATGCCTAAGGAAGGCATCGCGCTGCCTTCCATGCCATCGGGTCCCCATTACAGCCGCACGGGGACCCGATGGCACCGCCAACTGCCTGCCGCAACGACCTGTAAAAGCCGCAAACCGCAGGTCTGAATTGACCTGCGGTTTGCAGCGATCGCTGATACAGGGGGGTCACGGCCCCCCCCCCCCCCCCCCGTGCATTGTCCCAGGGTGCCTGCTCAATGATTTCAGCAGGCACCTTGTTTCGATCACCGCCCGCCGCGTGGCGGTGATCGGAAATACACAGGACGTACAGGTACGCCCTATGTCCTTAAGAGGCTAAACAGGCAGCCTGCTGGCCCCAGGTTGCCTGTGATTAAGGTCTTTATACGCTCCTGTTTTCCTGGCATTGTGTTACTGAATCCTGCCTCGGCTCTGCTCGTTTGACCTCGCTTCTGCTCATCACCTGTTGCTTGTCGTGTTTTCCTGGTATTGACTTCCGGCTTGTGTTTGGACTCTCTCTTGTTGCTCCCTTGTACTGATTTGACCTGGTATTGGACTTTGGCTAGTTTGACTTGCTTTGTGTTCTATTTGTCTTGTCTTTTGTTTTCCCCTGCACTTACTTAAGTTAGGGACTGCTGTCCAGTTGCGCCCTGTCACCTAGGACGGATCGTGCAAGTAGGTAGGGACAGAGGCGTGGGTGGCAGTCAGGGGGTGCACACTTCCCTACCTCCGTCCGTGACAATATACTAACCTTTTATGCGGTACAATGTCAAATGCTTTGATGAAGTCCAGATATACGACATCCATTGATTCGCCGCTGTAAAGTCTAGAACTTACTTCCTCCTAGAAACTGATTAAATTACTTTGGCATGACCGATCCCTCATGAAGCCATGCGGATATGGCGTTATTTGCTTATTTTCATTGAGGTACTCCAAGATAGCATCTCTTAGAAAACCTTTAAACAGTTTACACACGACAGATGTTAAACTTACCGGCCTATAGTTTCCGGGCTCTGTTTTTGGACCCTATTTGAATATTGGCACCACATTTGCTATGCGCCAATCCCGTGGATCACTCCCTGTCAGTATAGAGTCCTTAAATATCAGAAATAAAGGTCTGGCTATGACATTACTTAATTCTCTTAGAATACGGGGGTGTATGCCATCTGGTCCTGGCGATTTGTCTATTTTAGTCTTTTTTAGACGCCGCTGTACTACTTCCTGGGTCAGACGGGGCACTTATAACGGGGAATTTACTTTTACATCTGACAGTTTATTTTCCTTAGTGAATACAGTGGAGAAAAAAATATTTAATAGCTTTGCTTTCTCCTCATCGCTCTCTGCAACTCCCCCCTCATTACTCTGTAAAGGGCCGACACCTTCAGATTTATACTTTTTACCATTTATATAATTAAAGAACATTTTAGGATTAGTTTTGCTCTCTTTGGCAATTAATCTCTGGGTCTCTAGTTTGGCTGCTTTTATTTGCTTTTTACATATTCTATTTTTTTCCTTATAGGTTTTCAGTGCTTCCTCGCTACCCTCCTGTTTTAGTGATTTAAATGCTTTCTTTTTGTCATTTATTGCTTTCTTTACAGTTCTATTTATCCACATTGTTTTTTTCTTATTCCTAAACCTTTTACTCCCATAAAATATGTACCTCTCACAATTAGATTTTAGGATGCTTTTAAAAATATCCCATATTGTGGCTCTATTTTTGAGGATTTTGTCCCAGTTAGTTAGGCCTATGGCCTCTCTTGAAAATAGTAAACTGTATAATCATGGTAAAAAATATTGAGGTTTGTTTTAATGTTAACCACCTCAGCCCCCAGTGCTTAAACACCCTGAAAGACCAGGCCACTTTTTACACTTCTGACCTACACTACTTTCACCGTTTATTGCTCGGTCATGCAACTTACCACCCAAATGAATTTTACCTCCTTTTCTTCTCACTAATAGAGCTTTCATTTGGTGGTATTTCATTGCTGCTGACATTTTTACTTTTTTTGTTATTAATCGAAATTTAACGATTTTTTTGCAAAAAAATGACATTTTTCACTTTCAGTTGTAAAATTTTGCAAAAAAAACGACATCCATATAGAAATTTTGCTCTAAATTTATAGTTCTACATGTCTTTGATAAAAAAAAAATGTTTGGGTAGAAAAAAAATGGTTTGGGTAAAAGTTATAGCGTTTACAAACTATGGTACAAAAATGTGAATTTCCGCTTTTTGAAGCAGCTCTGACTTTCTGAGCACCTGTCATGTTTCCTGAGGTTCTACAATGCCCAGACAGTACAAACACCCCACAAATGACCCCATTTCTGAAAGTACACACCCTAAGGTATTCGCTGATGGGCACAGTGAGTTCATAGAACTTTTTATTTTTTGTCACAAGTTAGCGGAAAATGATGATTTTTTTTTTTTTTTTTCTTACAAAGTCTCATATTCCACTAACTTGTGACAAAAAATAAAAACTTCCATGAACTCACTATGCCCATCAGCGAATACCTTGGGGTCTCTTCTTTCCAAAATGGGGTCACTTGTGGGGTAGTTATACTGCCCTGGCATTCTAGGGGCCCAAATGTGTGGTAAGGAGTTTGAAATCAAATTCAGTAAAAAATGACCTGTGAAATCCGAAAGGTGCTCTTTGGAATATGGGCCCCTTTGCCCACCTAGGCTGCAAAAAAGTGTCACACATCTGGTATCCCCGTACTCAGGAGAAGTTGAGGAATGTGTTTTGGGGTGTCTTTTTACATATACCCATACTGGGTGAGATAAATATCTTGGTCAAATGACAACTTTGTATAAAAAAATGGGAAAAGTTGTCTTTTGCCAAGATATTTCTCTCACCCAGCATGGGTATATATAAAATGACACCCCAAAACACATTCCCCACCTTCTCCTGAGTACGGAGATACCAGATGTGTGACACTTTTTTGCAGCCTAGGTGGGCAAAGGGGCCCATATTCCAAAGAGCACCTTTCGGATTTCACTCGTCATTTTTTACTGAATTTGATTTCAAACTCCTTACCACACATTTGGGCCCCTAGAATGCCAGGGCAGTATATCTACCCCACAAGTGACCCCATTTTGGAAAGAAGACACCCCAAGGTATTCCGTGAGGGGCATGGCGAGTTCCTAGAATTTTTTATTTTTTGTCACAAGTTAGTGGAAAATGATGATTTTTTTTTTTTTTTTTTTTTTTCATACAAAGTCTCATATTCCACTAACTTGTGACAAAAAATAAAAACTTCCATGAACTCACTATGCCCATCAGCGAATACCTTGGGGTCTCTTCTTTCCAAAATGGGGTCACTTGTGGGGTAGTTATACTGCCCTGGCATTCTAGGGGCCCAAATGTGTGGTAAGGAGTTTGAAATCAAATTCTGTAAAAATTGACCTGTGAAATCCGAAAGGTGCTCTTTGGAATATGGGCCCCTTTGCCCACCTAGGCTGCAAAAAAGTGTCACACATCTGGTATCTCTGTATTCAGGAGAAGTTGAGGAATGTGTTTTGGGGTGTCATTTTACATATACCCATGCTGGGTGAGATAAATATCTTGGTCAAATGCCAACTTTGTATAAAAAAATGGGAAAAGTTGTCGTTTGCCAAGATATTTCTCTCACCCAGCATGGGTATATGTAAAATGACACCCCAAAACACATTCCCCACCTTCTCCTGAGTACGGCAATACCAGATGTGTGACACTTTTTTGCAGCCTAGGTGGGCAAAGGGGCCCATATTCCAAAGAGCACCTTTCGGATTTCACAGGTCAATTTTTACAGAATTTGATTTCAAACTCCTTACCACACATTTGGGCCCCTAGAATGCCAGGGCAGTATAACTACCCCACAAGTGACCCCATTTTGGAAAGAAGACACCCCAAGGTATTCGCTGATGGGCATAGTGAGTTCATGGAAGTTTTTATTTTTTGTCACAAGTTAGTGGAATATGAGACTTTGTATAAAAAAAAAAAAAAAAAAAAAAATCAGCATTTTCCACTAACTTGTGACAAAAAATAAAAAATTCTAGGAACTCGCCATGCCCCTCACGGAATACCTTGGGGTGTCTTCTTTCTAAAATGGGGTCACTTGTGTGGTAGTTATACTGCCCTGGCATTTTCCAGGGGCCCTAATGTGTGTTAGGTAGGTAAATGACCTGTGAAATCCTAAAGGTGCTCTTTGGAATATGGGCCCCTTTGCCCACCTAGGCTGCAAAAAAGTGTCACACATCTGGTATCTCTGTATTCAGGAGAAGTTGAGGAATGTGTTTTGGGGTGTCATTTTACATATACCCATGCTGGGTGAGATAAATATCTTGGTCAAATGCCAACTTTGTATAAAAAAATGGGAAAAGTTGTCGTTTGCCAAGATATTTCTCTCACCCAGCATGGGTATATGTAAAATGACACCCCAAAACACATTCCCCACCTTCTCCTGAGTACGGCAATACCAGATGTGTGACACTTTTTTGCAGCCTAGGTGGGCAAAGGGGCCCATATTCCAAAGAGCACCTTTCGGATTTCACAGGTCAATTTTTACAGAATTTGATTTCAAACTCCTTACCACACATTTGGGCCCCTAGAATGCCAGGGCAGTATAACTACCCCACAAGTGACCCCATTTTGGAAAGAAGACACCCCAAGGTATTCGCTGATGGGCATAGTGAGTTCATGGAAGTTTTTATTTTTTGTCACAAGTTAGTGGAATATGAGACTTTGTATGAAAAAAAAAAAAAAAAAAAAAATCAGCATTTTCCACTAACTTGTGACAAAAAATAAAAAATTCTAGGAACTCGCCATGCCCCTCACGGAATACCTTGGGGTGTCTTCTTTCTAAAATGGGGTCACTTGTGTGGTAGTTATACTGCCCTGGCATTTTCCAGGGGCCCTAATGTGTGTTAGGTAGGTAAATGACCTGTGAAATCCTAAAGGTGCTCTTTGGAATATGGGCCCCTTTGCCCACCTAGGCTGCAAAAAAGTGTCACACATCTGGTATCGCCGTATTCAGGAGAAGTTGGGGAATGTGTTTTGGGGTGTCATTTTACATATACCCTTGCTGGGTGAGAGAAATATCTTGGCAAAAGACAACTTTTCCCATTTTTTTATACAAAGTTGGCATTTGACCAAGATATTTCTCTCACCCAGCATGGGTATATGTAAAATGACACCCCAAAACACATTCCCCAACTTCTCCTGAGTACGGCGATACCAGATGTGTGACACTTTTTTGCAGCCTAGATGCGCAAAGGTGCCCAAATTCCTTTTAGGAGGGCATTTTTAGACATTTGGATACCAGACTTCTTCTCACGCTTTGGGGCCCCTAGAATGCCAGGGCAGTATAAATACCCCACATGTGACCCCATTTTGGAAAGAAGACACCCCAAGGTATTCAATGAGGGGCATGGCGAGTTCATAGAAATTTTTTTTTTTTGGCACAAGTTAGCGGAAATTGATATTTTTTATTTTTTTCTCACAAAGTCTCCCGTTCCGCTAACTTGGGACAAAAATTTCAATCTTTCATGGACTCAATATGCCCCTCACGGAATACCTGGGGGTGTCTTCTTTCCGAAATGGGGTCACATGTGGGGTATTTATACTGCCCTGGCATTCTAGGGGCCCTAAAGCGTGAGAAGAAGTCTGGAATATACATGTCTAAAAAATTTTACGCATTTGGATTCCGTGAGGGGTATGGTGAGTTCATGTGAGATTTTATTTTTTGACACAAGTTAGTGGAATATGAGACTTTGTAAGAAAAATAAATAAAAATTCCGCTAACTTGGGCCAAAAAAATGTCTGAATGGAGCCTTACAGAGGGTGATCAATGACAGGGGGGTGATCAATGACAGGGGGGGTGATCAATGACAGGGGGGGTGATCAATGACAGGGGGGGTGATCAGGGAGTCTATATGGGGTGATAACCACAGTCATTGATCACGCCCGTGTAAGGCTTCATTCAGACGTCCGTATGCGTTTTGCGGATCCGATCCATCTATCAGTGCATCCGTAAAAATCATGCGGACATCTGAATGGAGCTTTACAGGGGGGTAATCAATGACAGGGGGGTGATCAGGGAGTCTATATGGGGTGATCACCACAGTCATTGATCATGCCCCTGTAAGGCTTCATTCAGACGTCCGGATGCGTTTTGCGGATCCGATCCATCTATCAGTGGATCCGTAAAAATCATGCGGACGTCTGAATGGAGCTTTACAGGGGGGTAATCAATGACAGGGGGGTAATCAATGACAGGGGGGTGATCAGGGAGTCTATATGGGGTGATCACCACAGTCATTGATCATGCCCCTGTAAGGCTTCATTCAGACGTCCGGATGCGTTTTGCGGATCCGATCCATCTATCAGTGCATCCGTAAAAATCATGCGGACATCTGAATGGAGCTTTACAGGGGGGTGATCAATGACAGGGGTGTAATCAATGACAGGGGGGTGATCAGGGAGTCTATATGGGGTGATAACCACAGTCATTGATCACGCCCCTGTAAGGCTTCATTCAGACGTCCGTATGCGTTTTGCGGATCCGATCCATCTATCAGTGCATCCGTAAAAATCATGCGGACATCTGAATGGAGCTTTACAGGGGGGTGATCAATGACAGGGGTGTAATCAATGACAGGGGGGTGATCAGGGAGTCTATATGGGGTGATAACCACAGTCATTGATCACGCCCCTGTAAGGCTTCATTCAGACGTCCGTATGCGTTTTGCGGATCCGATCCATCTATCAGTGCATCCGTAAAAATCATGCGGACATCTGAATGGAGCTTTACAGGGGGGTAATCAATGACAGGGGGGTGATCAGGGAGTCTATATGGGGTGATCACCACAGTCATTGATCATGCCCCTGTAAGGCTTCATTCAGACGTCCGGATGCGTTTTGCGGATCCGATCCATCTATCAGTGGATCCGTAAAAATCATGCGGACGTCTGAATGGAGCTTTACAGGGGGGTAATCAATGACAGGGGGGTAATCAATGACAGGGGGGTGATCAGGGAGTCTATATGGGGTGATAACCACAGTCATTGATCACGCCCCTGTAAGGCTTCATTCAGACGTCCGGATGCGTTTTGCGGATCGGATCCATCTATCAGTGCATCCGTAAAAATCATGCGGACATCTGAATGGAGCTTTACAGGGGGGTGATCAGGGAGTCTATATGGGGTGATCACCACAGTCATTGATCATGCCCCTGTAAGGCTTCATTCAGACGTCCGGATGCGTTTTGCGGATCGGATCCATCTATCAGTGCATCCGTAAAAATCATGCGGACATCTGAATGGAGCTTTACAGGGGGGTGATCAGGGAGTCTATATGGGGTGATCACCACAGTCATTGATCATGCCCCTGTAAAGCTTCATTCAGACGTCCGGATGCGTTTTGCGGATCGGATCCATCTATCAGTGCATCCGTAAAAATCATGCGGACATCTGAATGGAGCTTTACAGGGGGGTGATCAGGGAGTCTATATGGGGTGATCACCACAGTCATTGATCATGCCCCTGTAAAGCTTCATTCAGACGTCCGGATGCGTTTTGCGGATCGGATCCATCTATCAGTGCATCCGTAAAAATCATGCGGACATCTGAATGGAGCTTTACAGGGGGGTGATCAGGGAGTCTATATGGGGTGATCACCACAGTCATTGATCATGCCCCTGTAAAGCTTCATTCAGACGTCCGGATGCGTTTTGCGGATCGGATCCATCTATCAGTGGATCCGTAAAAATCATGCGGACGTCTGAATGGAGCTTTACAGGGGGGTAATCAATGACAGGGGTGTAATCAATGACAGGGGGGTGATCAGGGAGTCTATATGGGGTGATAACCACAGTCATTGATCACGCCCCTGTAAGGCTTCATTCAGACGTCCGGATGCGTTTTGCGGATCCGATCCATCTATCAGTGGATCCGTAAAAATCATGCGGACGTCTGAATGGAGCTTTACAGGGGGTTGATCAATGACAGGGGGGTAATCAATGACAGGGGGGTGATCAGGGAGTCTATATGGGGTGATCAGGGGCTAATAAGGGGTTAATAAGTGACGGGGGGGGGGTGTAGTGTAGTGTAGTGGTGCTTGGTGGGACTTTACTGAGCTACCTGTGTCCTCTGGTGGTCGATCCAAACAAAGGGGACCACCAGAGGACCAGGTAGCAGGTATATTAGACGCTGTTATCAAAACAGCGTCTAATATACCTGTTAGGGTTAAAAAAAAACACATCTCCAGCCTGCCAGCGAACGATCGCCGCTGGCAGGCTGGAGATCAACTCTCTTACCTTCCGTTCCTGTGAGCGCGCGCGCCTGTGTGCGCGCGTTCACAGGAAATCTCGCGTCTCGCGAGATGACGCGCCGGCGCGTCCAGGAGGAATGAATCAACCACCTCCAGGACGCGTCTGTGCGTACAGCGGTCCGGAGGTGGTTAAACCTTGCTGCCTTACAGTAAAATATGGATTGAAATGTAAAATGTGCAAAAAAAGTGAAATTTTGAAATTTCATCTCCATTTTCAGCTCCTTGGGAAACATGTAAAGTGATAAAGTTTGTAAACTCAGTTTTGAATAATTTGAGGGGTGTAGTTTGTAAAATGGGGTAATTTATGGGTGGTTTCTACTATGTAAGCCCCACAAAGTGACTTCATAACTGTACTGGGCATTAAAGTGGGTTTTGGAAATTTTCTAAAAAAAATAGAAAAATTGCTTCTAAAATTCTAAGCCTTCTAACGTCCTAAAACACTAAAATGACATTTACAAAATTATGCAACCATAAAGTAGACAAATGTTAATTATTTTTTTTTATGAGGTATTACTATCCGTCTTAAAAGCAGAGAAATCTGGATTTCTAAAAACAGAAGTTTTCTGAACGGATCTGTTAAAGTGCAATCCGGTTACTTCTGTTTTTGGAATTTGTGAACGGGATCCGTGGACATCTAGTTGTTTCCGTTTTCAATTCGGGTTCAGACTGTGTCAAACTTGTACGCCCGACTATTGCTTTTTTAAAGCAGGCAAAGTTGTGATCATTCATGCCTTTTGTGTTTTAGTACAATGCTGCCTGCACACATCTGCTTGAGATTGAACTTTTTAATCCTAAAATTGAGATGGAGGAGACGTGCCCAGGAAACACGAAGACGTCGGTATTGGGTTCACTCGATAACATCAAAATGCATGGCCTGAGTAGTATTTAGTGTATTGTATATGGAACTACACCAGGAGAAATTCTATAATTATCTTCGTATGACCATCGAAAGTTTTGAAAATCTACTTTATCGAATTGCTCCAAGAATTCAAAGACAGGATACCGCATTCAGAGGACCTTAAGGTAAGATTACCTATGACTTTTCTTATTAGTTAATTTTTAAATTACATATGACATAAAAAATGTAGCTGAAATTTGATAACTTTTTTTTACAGTTTTTTTGCTACGGAGGAAAGCTTATCGTCATTGTATTTTCAATTTAGGGTTGGAATTTCTACCCTCTCCTACATAGTACTTGATACATGGCAAGCCATGTGGGAGGTATTGTGTGATGATTATATTCCTTATCTCACTAGAGAACATTGGCTACAGATTGCTGGGAAGTTGTTTGAAATCTGCCAATTTCCAAATTGTGTCGGTGCAGTGGACGGAAAACATATTAGGATTGTTAAACCAAATTTTTTATTTTTTATAAAAATACTTCTTGATTATATTAATGGCCATTGCTGATGCCGAATATAGGTTTGTCGCTGTTGACCTCAGTGCATACGGAAGAACTAATAACTATATGGCTTTCAAAACTACATCAATGGGGCATCTCTTATATGCCAAAAATGTAAGATTGCCGTCTCTGAGACGTTGCCGGGTACAGATGGGCCACCAATGCCGTTTTTAGTTGTAGGGGACGATGTGTGAAAACCTGATAAAACCATACTCAAGTTGTGACCTGAACCGCGGTAGGCGTGTGTTCAATTACAGACTAACCAAAGCTTGACGAATGGTCGAGTGTGCTTCCGGAATTTTGCTAGCCAAATGGAGTATTCTCACTTGAGCATTTAATTTGAAGGTTAAAACTATTGATGATATTGTGAAAGCGTCTGTTGTTCTACACAATTATTTGTTAAAGGAGGAACCACTATGTCTGGACTAACAAGAGGTTGAATGCTCACTAACCAGTTTACAAAATTTGGGCCAAATACAGGACAGTTTTGCAGAATACTTCATTTCAGAAGCTGGAAGATTGAGTTGGCAGAAAATAGTTTAAAATATTGAGCTTGTATGATGCAGTATTATAAACTACACCCCTCAAGTTATTCAAAACTGATTTTACAAACTTTGTCAACCCTTAAGGTGTTCCACAAGAATGAAAGGAAAAATTTTAAAATTTCACTTTTTTGGCAGATTTTCCATTTTAATTCATTTTTCATGTAACACAACAAGGGTTAACAGCCAAAGAAAACTCAATATTTATTACCCTGATTCTGCAGTTTACAGAAACACCCCACATGTGCTTCTAAACTGCTGTATGGGCACACGGCAGGGCACAGAAAGAAAGGAGCGCCATATTGATTTTGGAGGGCAGATAATCTTTTTTTTATATAGCGCCAACATATTCCGCAGCGCTTTACAGTTCAGGGGTTCATGTAGAAACAGTCATAAAAACCATAGCAACAGATAAGTTAATAGTTACAACAAGAGGAATGAGGACCCTGCTCGCAAGAGCTTACAATCTATGAGGAGATAGGGGTGACACAAAAGGTAAAAGTGCTTGTTTTGTACAATGGTCCAGCCATGTTGGGGAAAATAGGGGAGCAGATATAAAGCTGCATGAGCCAGTCACCAGCTGATATATGAAGTGCTTCTGGGTGCATGAGTGCTGTGGAGAGTTGGGTGGAGAATCAGGTTCAGGAAATGATAGGTGGTCTATATATGGAGAGGAGTTAGATCAGGGGATGTGATAGGCCAACCTATAAAGATGTGTTTTGAGGGAGTACCTGGTGAGTGGGAGACCAATTAATAGTGAGTTTCAATAATCGAGGCGGGAATGGATCAGGGCGACCATGACAGTTTCTGTTTCCATAGTGAGAAAGGGGCAGAGATGTTTTTGAGGTGCAGGCAACATGAGCAGACGAGAGACTGAATATAGGGGTGAAGGAGAGATCAGTGTCAAACGTCACACTGGTGTCGCACATTGAAAGGGAGATATCAGGTTTTGGTAGGTTAGTAGATGGAGAGAACACAAGGAGTTCAGTTTTCAAAAGATTCAGTTTCAGATCGAGAGAGGACATGATATTAGAGATGGCAGAGACAGTCACTGGTGTTCTGTAGTACAGCAGGGGTGATGTTGGGGGGATGAAGTGTATAGTTGTGTGTCATCAGCATAGAGATGGTACTGGAAACCAAATCTGCTGATGGTCTGACCAATTGGGGCTGTGTAGAGAGAGAAGAGGGACTAGGACTAAACCCTGAGGAACCCCAACAGCGAGAGGAGAAGTGGAGCCAGCGAATGATACACTGAAAGTACGGTCAGAGAGATATGAAGAAAACCAGGAGAGGGCAGTGTCCTTTAGGCCAATAGACTGGAACATGGGGAGTAAGAGATGGTCTACAGTGTCAAAAGCTGCAGAGAGGTCAAGGAGAATGAGCAGAGAGTAGTCACTGTTGCATTTTTACTGTCAGGAGGTCATTTGTCACTTTTGGGCAGTTTCTGTCGAATGTAGAGTGTGGAAACCAGATTGTAATGGATCATGGAGAGAGTGAGCAGAGAGATAGCTGATGAGGCGAGAGTAGACCAAACGCTCCAGGAGCTTAGAGATGAAGGGATAATTGGAGACTGGTCTGTAGTTAGTTGTGCAGGATGGGTCAAGAGTTTTTTTGTTTTTTTTAAATAATGGAATAACGATACAGTGTTTGAAAGAGGAGGGGAAGTTACAAGAAGAGAGAGAGAGATTGAAGATTTTTGTTAGGTGAGTGGTGACAGCCGGAGAGAGAGACTGGAGTAGGTGTGAAGGAATGGGGCAGAAGTGCATGTGATAAGACGAGAGGAGCCTAGAGACTTTTTCTTCTATGACTGGGTGACAGGGAGCTGGGGGATCACACTTAAGGGCTGGGAGACGATTTCATGCCAGATGTTTTCTATTTTCTCTGTGAAGTAGGCAGCCAGGTCTTCAGCAGAGACGTCTGTAATAGGTGCCTGAACTTTTGGACTGAGGAGGGAGTGGAAAAGTGTCAGAGTTTTTTTTGGGTTGTTGGACATTGCAAGACCCCTGATGCAGTAGAAAGTCCAAAAAAGTGACCCCATTTTGGAAATTATGGGATAAGGTGAAAGTTTTATTAGTACTATTTTGCGGTACATATAATTCTTATATTGCTCTAAATTACATCTTTGGTGAGGCAAGGTAAAAAATGTCTACTCTCGCAGTTTTTATTTTTTGTTTTTTACGACGTTCACCTGACAGGTTAGCTCATGTGCTATTTTTATAGAGAAGGTTGTTACAGACGTGACAATATCAAATAAGTCTACTGTTTGTTTTAGTTTTACATAAAGAATTTTTTAAAATAAATTATATTTTTGTGTCTGCATGTTCTGAACTCCATTTTTAAAATATTTTTCTTCCAATCGTCTTGAGACAGGATCGAGTTTTTACTGGTACCAATTTTGAGTACATATGATTTTTTTGATCATTCAACATTACACTTTATGGGGCAAGGTGACCCAAAATTTTTAATTTGATAGTTTTTAATTTTCGTTCACCTGTGGGCGTAGGTCATGTGATATTTTTATAGAGCAGGTCTTAACGGATGTGGCATTGCCTAATATGTATACTTTTTCTTATGTATTTAAGTTTTACACAATAAAAACATTTTTGAAACAAAAAAAATTATATTTTAGTGTCTCCATATTCTGAGAGCCATAGTTTTTAAAAAAAATCTTTGGCCGATTATCATATTTGTCAATTTTTTTTTTTAAGTTTAACAAATGGTGGTACTGCATATACAGTATAGACCAAAAGTTTGGACACACCTCATTCAAAGAGTTTTCTTTATTTTCATGACTATGAAAATTGTAGATTCACACTGAAGGCATTAAAATCTATGAATTAACACATGTGGAATTATATACATAACAAACAAGTGTGAAACAACTGAAAATATGTCATATTCTAGGTTCTTCAAAGTAGCCACCTTTTGCTTTGATTACTGCTTTGCACACTCTTGGCATTCTCTTGATGAGCTTCAAGAGGTAGTCCCCTGAAATGGTTTTAACTTCACAGGTGTGCCCTGTCAGGTTTAATAAGTGGGATTTCTTGCCTTATAAATGGGGTTGGGACCATCAGTGTTGTTGAGGAGAAGTCAGGTGGATACACAGCTGATAGTCCTACTGAATAGACTGTTAGAATTTGTATTATGGCAAGAAAAAAGCAGCTAAGTAAAGAAAAACGAGTGGCCATCATTACTTTAAGAAATGAAGGTCAGTCAGTCAGCCGAAAAATTGGGAAAACTTTGAAAGTAAGGGCTATTTGACCATGAAGGAGAGTGATGGGGTGCTGCGCCAGATGACCTGGCCTCCACAGTCACCGGACCTGAACCCAATCGAGATGGTTTGGGGTGAGCTGGACCGCAGAGTGAAGGCAAAAGGGCCAACAAGTGCTAAGCATCTCTGGGAACTCCTTCAAGACTGTTGGAAGACCATTTCAGGGGACTACCTCTTGAAGCTCATCAAGAGAATGCCAAGAGTGTGCAAAGCAGTAATCAAAGCAAAAGGTGGCTACTTTGAAGAACCTAGAATATGACATATTTTCAGTTGTTTCACACTTGTTTGTTATGTATATAATTCCACATGTGTTAATTCATAGTTTTGTTGTTCAATTTCTTTTATTCAAAAGAGCCAAGAAAAGAACAATACATCAAGAGACGTAAACAGCTCATTAACAAATCTATTTTTCTGCTTTTTTTGTTTCTCTATGTTTGTGATCAGGAGTCCTCTTCCCCTTCCCCCCTCATTTGTTTCTCTGTCTATGTCCTCGTCTATGTCATCTGTTTCTTTTGTATGTATACATCAGGGAGCTCACTCCTAGGCATATGATATTCAGAGTATGTTGTGCCACTTATCTGTAAGAATTGATTACTGGATATGACCTCCTGTGCATCTTATTACTCTTCATATCTATGACCATCTGATTGTATGCACTTACTTGTACACTGCTGGCTCACTTCAGTTAATTCATAGTTTTGATGCCTTCATAGTCATGAAAATAAAGAAAACTCTTTGAATGAGAAGGTGTGTCCAAACTTTTGGTCTGTACTGTAGATATTCATTTTCCCAAGCATCCATATAAAAGGTTCACATAACTAGGTGAGAATTTCGCTCCCATCTCCACGCCCCTTTTTTATACAAAAAAAAATTGTTCACCCCACCAGAAGAAATTGTGGTAAAAATAAACGGAATGGCTTTTATGAGAAATTGTTTTTATTCTTCTTCTATTTCTGCATCAGATTGGATATGTGGTCTAATTATCTCCAGACCTTTTGTGTGAGGTATTACAGTATAGAGTGATGCCACATCTACCGAACAAAGTATTAAAGAGGACCTTTCACCTGGATATATATAATCTAATTATTATACTACCTTATAGTGCATCCCCCAGTGATGCCTTGGCAATTTTTTTTCTAAAGAACCCCCCGTTTGTCCGCTGTGGTCCCCGTATCTTTTGGCGCCTCTTATGCTAATGAGGCGACTTAGTTATACTAGGCGTGGACTTGAAGTTCTCCTGGATGCGGTTATCTTCTCCCTGGCTGCGAATGCATCCAATCAAAGCGCCCCGCTCTTAGCCAGAGAGAAGGAGCTCAAGTTCTCTCGAGAATAGCGTGAACTTGAGCTTGTAGACATCCGGAGCGTGCGCCATATTGGAGTCCCCGGCTGAGAGCATCGGAGGATCGCGTTGGAGGAGATGGCAGCAGCAGCGTGTGGGTAAGTGTAAAAATAACCCCTAGACATCGAGCAACTTGGGCAATCTTTAGTAATACTCACCCTAGGCCAATGAGCATGATTGTGGTTTTACCAATTTACCTCCCACAATTCCCTATGGCAACGAGCAGGCATGGGGTAATAAATATTTGACCTCATAACAACCCCCTAAGGCAACGAGCATGCTGGGGGTTATACTACTTACCCCATAACAACCCCTTGAGGCAATGAGCATGCTGGGGGTTATACTACTTTCCCCATAACAACCCCCTAAGGCAACAAGCATGCTGGGGGTTATACTACTTTCCCCATAACAACCCCCTAAGGCAACGAGCATGCTGGGGGTTATACTGATTGACAAAAAAACAACCCCCTAAGGCAACAAGCATGCTAGGGGTTATACTACTTTCCCTATAACAATCCCCGAAGGCAATTAGCATGCTGGGGGTTATACTAATTGACCATACAACAACCACCTAAGGCAACGAGCATGCTGGCGGTTATACTACTTTCCCCATAACAACCCCTAAGGCAACGAGCATGCTGGGGGTTATACTACTTTCCCTTTAACAACCCACGAAGGCAATGAGCATGCTGGGGGTTATACTAATTGACCATACAACAACCCCCTCAGACAACAAGCATGCTGGGGGTTATACTACTTTCCCCAGAACAACACCCTAAGGCAACAAGCATGCTGGGGGTTATACTACTTTCCCCAGAACAACCCCCTAAGGCAACGAGCATGCTGGGGGTTATACTGATTGACCACACAAGAACCCCCTTAGACAACGAGCATGCTGGGGTTATACTACTTTCTGCCCCCAAACCCCCTAAGGCATCGAGCATGCTGGGGGTTGTAATGAATAACCCCACAACCACCATAGACAACAATGATGCTGGGGGTTATACTACTTTCACCAGAACAACACCCTAAGGCAACGAGCATGCTGGGGGTTATACTACTTTCCCCAGAACAACCCCCTAAGGCAACGAGCATGCTGGGGGTTATACTACTTTCCCTTTAACAACCCCCGAAGGCAATGAGCATGCTGGGGGTTATACTAATTGACCATACAACAACCACCTAAGGCAACGAGCATACTGGGGGTTATACTACTTACCCCATAACAAGCCCCTAAGGCAACGAGCATGCTGGGGGTTATACTGATTGACCACACAACAACCCCCTAAGGCAACGAGCATGCTGGGGGTTATACTACTTTCCCCAGAACCACCCCCTAAGGCAATGAGCATGCTGGGGGTTATACTACTTTCCCTTTAACAACCCCTGAAGGCAATGAGCATGCTGGGGGTTATACTAATTGACCATACAACAACCCCCTCAGACAACAAGCATGCTGGGGGTTATACTACTTTCCCCAGAACAACACCCTAAGGCAACAAGCATGCTGGGGGTTATACTACTTTCCCCAGAACAACCCCCTAAGGCAACGAGCATGCTGGGGGTTATACTGATTCACCACACAAGAACCCCCTTAGACAACGAGCATGCTGGGGTTATACTGATTGACCACACAACAACCCCCTCCGACAACGAGCATGCTGGGGTTATACTACTTTCTGCCCCCAAACCCCCTAAGGCATCGAGCATGCTGGGGGTTGTAATGATTAACCCCACAACCACCATAGACAACAATGATGCTGGGGGTTATACTACTTTCACCAGAACAACACCCTAAGGCAACGAGCATGCTGGGGGTTATACTACTTTCCCCAGAACAACCCCCTAAGGCAACGAGCATGCTGGGGGTTATACTGATTGACCACACAACAACCCCCTAAGGCAATGAGCATGCTGGGGGTTATACTACTTTCGCCATAACAACCTCCGAAGGCAACAAGCATGCTGGGGGTTATACTGATTGACCACACAACAACCCCCTCAGACAACAAGCATGCTGGGGGTTATACTACTTACCCCATAACAACCCCCTAAGACAATGAGCATGCTGGGTGTTATACTACTTACCCCATAACAACCCCCTAGGGCAACAAGCATGCTGGGGATTATACTGATTGACCACACAAGAACCCCCTTAGACAACGAGCATGACATGTTGGCCACTTTGGGCAATATTACTAAAGCCATTTATACTAATTCCTCTTAGTCAGGGCTATGGGCTAAATTATTTTATTCATTGTCCGCCAAATAAGTTGTCTAACTGTCTAACCATCTGTTTTTGTATAGTAATGGAATATATTGCATGCTCCACTGATATCAGTTCATTTTTTAGTAGATTATTTCTCGAACTACATCAGAATCGTGGAAGAGCACAAAACAGTAAAGTGGAAATGATTTATTAAAATGGTCAACGAGGGCATGAGTTGGGGAGTAATTATTTCAATAAAGGGATTACAAACATGGCTACTTTTCATCTTGCTCTTCAGTTCTTGCAGTGGTAGTAATGGGTGCATCTTTGCAGACGCTCTCATTACTATGACAGGGTCTTATTGTCAGCCAGCGTGTTTTTTTATTGTGACAACTGTGCTGACCATAAACCCCAACACAATTATCCCGGTACCCAAAGCCCCAGGGATGCCGGGAAGAGCCGGGTTGCCGTCATGTGTGAAACCATTTGATGTGCTAGTTTCGCTCTTGGGGCGGCTGCGGGCTGTTATTATTAGGCTGAGAAGGAGCCCAAAACCATAGATCTTCTCACCCTGATAATGGCAGCCCACAGCTGTTGGTTAACCTTTGGCTGATTATGAAAATCAGGGGGGGACCCCCAAGTTTTTATTTTTTTTTACATTTTGGTGTAAAAGAAGCACTGGGGCCCACCCTGTTATCATAATCTGCCATGGATTACTCAACTGATTCTAACACATCGTTTTCAACCAAAAGGCAAGCGGTTTGGACAACGGGGTGATGGAGGATTGTTTTTACTCCTGCTCTCGTTGTATTCTTCTCTGCTATCTGAGAAGAACAACTTGTAATAGTCACGTTAGCGTCTGTTACATTACAGCTGCTTCCATTTATACCACTGCATGTAATGGTTCCAAATACAAACTAGCCATGTTTGAGATTAACTACTTTATTGAAATCTACGCTTCACTACAACAGCCCTCTCTTTTTTAAAGTATTTTTCTACCTCTATGCTACTCTTTTATTTCTGTGCAAATTAGCTATGATACAATGCAAAAATTGTTTGAAATCGCACAGCAATCAACTGTCATATTACAATAATAACACAATCCAAATAGCCCGGATTGCTGGTTTTTCGGGGACAGTTGATAATACGGATCAGATCAACCATGCTTGCGATTGCGGTTCAATAATACTACTGGCAACACACATCACCGTAGAAAATCTAATATTACAACCACCCTAAAAAAAATATTAAATCAAATTTTTTATGTGACATCTGTATCATTGACTACTGCTTGAAGATAATTGTGTTGTAACCAACACACATTCATTATGGACCCAAAACTATTGTTCATAGTATATTATTTGATTTTTTTTTTAGGATCTCTAAACTATCTTAGTGTCACATTGTTTAGTTCAAATTTAAAACGATGATAAACAGGTACGTCATAAATTTGTAAATATTCTATATGTTCAAAAAACTAATTGTTTTACTATAATAATTTTATTTGATTCAAATTTTTTTAATTTTGTTTTGTATAGTGGTTTTTCGGTAAGGATTTGGAAGTACCTACCATACCAGTAAGTTTAAATCCAACGTTCATCAATAGAAGAAGAAACATGTTGCGTCAAGTTATGGAGTTCAAAAACCATATCCATGGTTGTAATGGGTTATTTGCATGTTCAACGGTTAAACATTTTTGTGTTTATATGTTTAAACAACATTTATAGTAAGTAAGAAAATTTGGTAAGTATTGAACGGAAAAGTTTGGTTCCAAGGTTCGACAATGGACGAAGAAAGAAGAGTAACAAAGTTTTTGTGTTCGAAATACCTATTCCCTGTTGAAATACATTATATACTAATTCTAAGTTTCTATGATACACAGTTGTTTTTTTTGGACAACAAATCTGGTAAGATTAATTTTACTTTTCAGCATGTATCTACACAATATGTATTTACAGGTATTTTTTTTTTTTTTGCTACAGGAATTTGGAAAATGCCAACGACTTGTTGGGTCAAGAACTGCTTTTTTGTGGCTGGCCGTATCCACAACGGCCACAAAATAAAATTGCATTGCTTTCCAGTAGGGAAAGAATAATAGAATGGTTGTCACAGTTAATTCCTTTGGGGAAAGAGGAATTTAATTCTCTTGCAGAAGACATTTTAACATGCAAGAAAAAAATATATAATAAATATAAGCTGTGTTTGTTACATTTCACAGAAGACAGTTTCATTGTCAATGCTGGTGGCCGTGTAGTTCGTCCGATTGCAAATCAAACATATTTGAAAATTTGCAAGATTCATAAAAAAAAGTTGCAGACAATTTAACAAAACTAAAACCGTTCAAAAAAAGAAAAATTGCAAATCTTAGTGGGCTACAGTTCTCTAATAGAGCTTTGTCCTCTCAATCATCTATAAATACCGAGTCAAGTGGGCAGACTAAATCTGTTTCATGCTTGGAATTCCAACAAGTCACAGAGAATGTTGAAATTCCAAGTACAAAATTCATGGATGCTTCGACCGATTATGATTTGAGAAATTCATTAATTATTACTCGAGACCCAAACGTGGTCCTTATGGAAGAACAATCCCCTGTACAACAACTTACTAATATAGTCACTGAATCTACACCTTTGCCGGAATGTTCAACAAATCTAATTCCAAAGCAACTTAACATTCCTTTTGTTAGCCTTCTGTCTCCTATTAGTTCCAAAAACAACCAAATCTTGGTGCAACCGGAAGATGCGGGTAACAGTGATGATGAGGTTAGTGGAATTTTTCCATTGACAGGTGAAATGGAGGAGTTTGGCACTAATGGCACTCATGCTGATGTTGACGCAGTGAAAGTTCTGGATTCTAGGGATAACTCATATGACCCTTTGATGGTAAGGCACTGCTCATCTGATTTGTTTACATTACAGTCAGTTTTGGCAACTAACCATGATAATTATTTTCCAGAACTACTTGTTGAAGGGCACTTGTCTTTATTATGGAACACCCAGCCCAAAATTGGTCGTTTTTGAAGTGGGAATGTCCTTTTGGCAGCATCGATCTTGTGCAGTGGATTCAACTTTCAAAAGGTGCACGAGTTGTTTAGCATTTTTGGTTTGACGACATTTTCAGAGACAACTTTTTACCGTTATCAAACTAGATTTATTTTCCCTGCAATGAATATTGCCTAGCAGCAAGAAAAGAGAAAAGTTCATGAAGAAATGCATGCTTTTGTTTAGCTGGAGATGGTCAATGTGATAGCCCTGGCCACTCTGCAAAATATTGTACATACACAGTTATGGAACTGTACACACAAAATTTTTTTGATTTTGAAGAAGTGCATCGAAGCCAGTGCAGTTCTTCAGTTGTGATGGAGAAGTTCGGTTTCAAAACTGTAATGGAAAGAGTAATTAACAACAGCTTTGACGTATGTGTCTTTGTCTCGGATTGACATGTGAGTATACAAAAGTTGAAGCTCGAGTTGTACACTGACATAGATCATCAGTTTGACATTTGGCATTACGCTAAGTCAATAAAGAAATAATTGATAAAGGCAAGTAATGGAAGAGCTGGACAGGAACTAAAACCCTGGATTGATAAGATAGTGAACTATTTCTGGTGGAGTGAAAAAACATGTGACCACAATGAGGTTTTATTCAGGGAACGTTGGAATTCTGTTCTCCATCACATAGTCGACATGCATGAGTGGGAAAATGGAGAACACTACAAAAAATGTTCCCATGAAGAATTGAGAAATTCTTCTGTTTTATGGCTCAAAAAAGGGAAGCACCGCTTTTCATAGACTGGAGGAGATCATCCAAAATCAACAAATCAGCAGCGATATTCCCCACTTGATCAGAAATTGCCACAGCAGACCACTAGAAGCCTTCCCTAGTTTAGTATTAAAGTTTCGTACAAAAAGGATACATTTTGAAATAGATGGCATGGAAGCGAGAACAAAACTAGCAATTTTAGCACATAATAATAATTTGGGAAGACAACAAGCAGTTGTTAAAGTACCAACATCTGTCTAAGCACCTATAGGTACAAGACGAGCAAAATTAATACTTCCAAACGGAAAAAAACGCTGGATGGTGAAAAACGTTTACGAACCAATGATCGTAGAACATGTTGTAAACATTTTAGCCGACTGTTTGAAAATAGCTTTAGGAGAGATCACATCAGAATGGATGTCGAACACAGTCTCTTCCACCCAACATTGCTAAACATTTCAAAGTTTAATAGAAATAGAGGAAATCATACATCAACTAGTAATTCGCTTCAATAAACCTTTAGTTATTCAAAAGCTGCCTTTGTAAATTTTGGCTCTACGGTAGGTGCATGCCAATAGAAAATGTTTGGGAGGTAGAGTGTTTCTCTGTTTCTTTCCACAGGCACTGTTTTCCTCTACTTTCGCTGACTAACGTATACCTTTGTACACAGGCAGAGAACCTGGAAACCCCCTGGCTTGTCTAGACAGGACAGAACACAGCGTACACCAGGTGAGCAGAGAACAACGTGAACAGCCACAACCTAAAGCCTAATGCACAGTGTTTTTTCAGTGATTTGGCTTCAGTGGTCCGTGTCCGATTTTGCTTCAGTTGTGTTTCTATGTGTCTTCCTTTTTTTTGGTCTGATAGGGGGAAAAAAGGAAGGTTAATGAAAAGTGTAATTTTATTGCACCAAGGTCTTGTAGAAAAAAACGGACACGGATGACATACCAGTTGTGCATCCGTTTTTTTTGACGGACCCATTGACTTGAATGGGTCATCCTCCGTTTTCCACTGACAAGAATAGGACAGGTTATATTTTTTTGACAAACTGGAATCATGGATCACGGACGCAGAGAAAAAAAAAACGGAGCACTATCAGGTTTTTTTCACAGCTCCATAGAAATGAATGGGACCTCCGCTAAACTGTGAAAAATGACGGAACGGACGCGGATGCACACAACGGTCGTGTGCATGAGGCCTTAGTGATTCAAAAGCTGCCTTTGTAAATTTTGGTTCCCAAGGTATTTTTTTTACCTTTTTTTTTTTAGGTGGATTGCCTGTGTGGAGGAGTACAGCTCTCTAGCTGTGGCGTGTGATTTTTCAGAGTTACTCTATGGTAGCTGCATGCCAATAGAAAATGTTTGGGAGGTGGAGTGTTTCTCTGTTTCTTTTCCACAGGCACTGTTTTCCTCTACTTTCGCTGACGAACGTTTACCTTTGTACACAGGCAAAGAACACGGAAACCCCCTGGCTTGCTTAGACGGGACAGAACACAGTGTACACCAGGTTAGCAGAGAGCAATGCGAAACAGCCACAACCTTAGTGATTCGAAAGCTGCCTTTGTATCATTAGTTTAAACTAACGTATACCTTTGTACACAGGCAGAAAACATGGAAACCCCCTGGCTAGCCTGGACGGAACAGACCAGAGCAATGTGTAGACCTGTTCCTCAGAAGGCACGGTGCTTACAGCAAAGTCAACCCAATAAATTATTATTAGACTTCAAGGTCTTAATTTTTTTTTTATATATAGTTTTATAAATCAACCAGAGGAACTGAAAAACTGTTTATTACAATATATTTTTTTTTTTACCAAAATTTATATAGTTTATATATATATTATACTGTATATATATAGAGAGAGAGAGAGAGAGAGAGAGAGAGAAAGAGCTAAATAATTTATATATAGAAATACAAATTATATTTTTGGATATCAATTACATATATGTAATGAAACGTGTGAAGAGCACTTAATTGATTTATTAGTAGACAATAAGTTGTTGCATAGAGAAATTTTTTTATTTAAATTTTTGGTGTGCTTGGGGACAATTATCTGACATTTTTTTTTTTTTTTAGTAGATGGGAACCAGCAATGCGGATACAGATAGCACAATGCATGCTGTCCACATCCTTTACGTCACCGCACAAAGTGAATGGTCCACACCCATTAAGCAGATTTGCGGAACTGTTGCTGACACATTCTACGCACGTAAGAATGGGCCCTGAAATTGATAATCCATTCTATAAAAAAGTATAAGTTGTGAAATCACATGACAAAACTACTAATACCTACAAAGTTAAAAAGCTTTAAAAAAAATATATAATTGTTTGTTAGCCGAAATCTATAATCTTTAACATTTTATTAAATATATGTAAAGAATGTCCAAAAACATTGTGTGAGCATCGGTCAAAGCTATGAGGGGATATGGAGGAGGCCTTTTAAAAAAATAGATATATTTATACCTTTTTTAATTTGTTTTGGGTTATTTTTTTATGCAATGTCAGTATATTGCGGTATATACTATATATATATATATATATATATATATATATATTTATAACATATATACTGAAATAGAATAACATTTTATTACATAATTGTGCTCAATAGTGACATAAATCATTGCCTGTTACATTTTACTTGACAAATCCTGTGCATGTGTAATCTTTAACCCCTTAAGGACTCAGCCCTATTTCACCTTAAAGGGGTATTCTCATTTGATTAATCATAGTTTATTCTATTAAATGTCCCCCAATAAACTTTTTACTAAATATATATATTTTTAAAAAAAACAACTATTCTTCTTATAATTGAAAAATCCAAATTTGTTGTTGATCAGCGCTGCCCATGGATACGGCCACCACTCGCCGGCCGCATCCATGGGCCGCGCTTGCGCACATTATTCCCTGGTGATCTAGTGCCGGCCTCCATTCTCCTCGAGATCGCGCACGTCGCCGGCCGGCCGCGCAGATCTATTTCCCTTTGAGCCGCGTTAAAAATAGAGCTCCAACGCAGCACAAAGGAATAGATCTGCGCATGCGAGGCCGCCCGATCAGTTCGTAGAAGGAAGAGACGAGTGCGGACGGCGTGGGAGAGACAGCGGGGTGAGTATTTGTTATATATGCGATTGGGGGCTGATGTGATATATGCGATTGGGGGCTGATGTGATATATGCGATTGGGGGCAGATGGAGGCACTTGGGGCAGATGGAGGCACTTGGGGCAGATGGAGGCACTTAATGGGGCAGATGGAGGCACTTGAGGGGGCAGATGGAGGCACTTGGGACAGATGGTGCAGATGGAGGCACTTGGGACAGATGGAGGCACTTGGGACAGATGGGGGCAGATGGAGGCACTTGGGACAGATGGGGCAGATGGAGGCACTTGGGACAGATGGGGGCAGATGGAGGCACTTGGGACAGATGGGGGCATATGGAGGCACTTGGGACAGATGGGGCAGATGGAGGGACTTGGGACAGATGGAGGGACTTGGGACAGATGGGGGCAGATGGAGGCACTTGGGACAGATGAGGGCAGATGGAGGCACTTGGGACAGATGGGGGCAGATGGAGGCACTTGGGACAGATGGGGGCACTTGGGACAGATGGGGGCAGATGGAGGCACTTTGGGGTCTAAAGGAGGTACTTTGGGGGCTGATGGATGTAGCAGAGCTGAATATGCTGCTGTTCAGCCATAGTTCGAGTGGGGAAGGGAATAGACAGATGTCAATGCTGGTGAAAGAGAGAAACAGATGTAGCAGAGCTGAATATGCGGGTGTTCTGACAGTGCTGGTTGAAGAGAAAAACAGATGTAGCAGAGCTGTATATGTGGAAGGTCAGCATCAATGCTGGTGAAAGAGAGAAACAGATGTAGCAGAGCTGAATATGAGGGTGTTCTGACAGTGCTGGTTGAAGAGAAAAACAGATGTAGCAGAGCTGTATATGTGGCAGGTCAGCATTAATGCTGGTGGAAGAGAAACAGATGTAGCAGAGCTGTATATGCGGCTGTTCTGACACAGTGCTGGTTGAAGAGATAAACAGACAGATGTAGCAGAGCTGTATATGAAGCTTTTCAGACACAGTGCTAGTGGGGGAGTAGAATAAAGATGTAGCAGGGCTGTATAGGAAGCCATTCAGCCAAAGAGATGTTAGGGGACTGGAGAAGACACATGTAACTGAGCTGTATATGCATCTATAAAGATACATAGTGTAAGGTTTATACACAACTGGAGTACAGCTGTAATGGAAACAAATCTGCATCAGTGCTGGTGGGTGGGGGTTGGTCAAGCTTTTGAGCTAATGTATAATATGGAATTATAGTTTTTGATGCACAGAATGGGTTTGTAAAAGATCAGACTGAGATTTTGTGTGTAAAACTGCAGAACAGACACGTGTTACTGTACACTGAGCTCATTTCACATGGCTCTCTGAGTGACCATAACCCTCACACACACTGCAGGCTGCCAGACTGATGAGTCATACTTTTCACATGAACTAGCACGCAGTACTCAGCTCTCAGTGTGAAGTCATAAGGAGGCGTGGCCGGCCTTCACTCTAGCTGCCTAAGCCCGCCCAGCCTTAGCTGCAGAAAACCAGGAAGTGAACAGTTAGCTGGCAGCAATTGAAGATGAAGTAGCAAGATGAGAATACCCCTTTAAGGACTTGGCCATTTTTTGCAAATCTGACAAGTGTCACTTTAAGTGCTGATAACTTTAAAACGCTTTGACTTATCCAGGCCATTCTGAGATTATTTTTTCGTCACATATTGTACTTCATGACACTGGTAAAATGAAGTTAAAAAAATTGATTTTTATTTATAAAAAAATACCAAATTTACCAAAGTTTCAATTTCTCTACTTCTATAATACATAGCAATACCTCCAAAAATAGTTATTACTTTACATTCCCCATATGTCTACTTCATGTTTGGATCATTTTGGGAATGATATTTAATTTTTTGGGGATGTTACAAGGCTTACAAGTTTAGAAGCAAATCTTGAAATTTTTCAGAAATTTTCAAAAACCCAATTTTTAGGGACCAGTTCAGGTCTGAAGTCACTTTGCGAGGCTTACATAATAGAAACCACCCAAAAATGACCCCAGTCTAGAAACTACACCCCTCAATGTATTTAAAACTGATTTTACAAACGTCGTTAACCCTTTAGGTGTTCCACAAGATTTAATGGAAAATAGAGATGCAATTTCAAAACTTCACTTTTTTGGCAGATTTTCCATTTTAATATTTTTTTTCCAGTTACAAAGCAAGGGTTAACAGCCAAACAAAACTCAATATTTATGGCCCTGATTCTGTAGTTTACAGAAACACCCCATATGTGGTCGTAAATGGCTGTACGGGCACACGGTAGGGCGCAGAAGGAAAGGAATGCCATACAGTTTTTGGAAGGCAGATTTTGCTGGACTGGTTTTTTTGACACCATGTCCCATTTAAAGCCCCCCTGATGCACCCCTAGAGTAGAAACTCCAAAAAAGTGACCCCATTTTAGAAACTACAGGATAGGGTGGCAGTTTTGTTGGTACTAGTTTAGGGTACATATAATTTTTGGTTGCTCTATATTACACTTTTTGTGAGGCAAGGTAACAAGAAATAGTTGTTTGGCACCGTTTTTATTTTTTGTTATTTACAACATTCATCTGACAGATTAGATCATGTAATATTTTAATAGACCAGGTTGTCACGGATGCGGCAATACCTAATATGTATACTTTTTATTAATTTATGTAAATTTAACACAATGATTTCTTTTTTTAAACAAAAAAAAAATCATGTTTTAGTGTTTCCATAGTCTGAGAGCCATAATTTTTTCAGTTTTTGGGCGATTACATTGGGTAGGGTATGATTTTTGCGGGATGAGATGACGGTTTTATTCGCACTATTTTGGGGTGCGTGTGACTTTTTGATTGCTTGCTATTACACTTTTTGTGATGTAAGGTGACAAAAAAATGTTTTTTCTACACCGTTTTTATTTTAATTTTTTTACGGTATTCACCTGAGGGGTTAGGTCATGTGATATTTTTATAGAGCAAGTTATTACGGACGCTGCGATACCTAATATGTATACTTTTTTATTTTATTTAGTTTTACACAATGATTTCATTTTTGAAGCCAAAAAAATCATGTTTTAGTGTTTCCATAGTCTGAGAGCCATAATTTTTTCAGTTTTTGGGCAATTACTTTGGGTAGGGTATGATTTTTGCGGGATGAGATGACGGTTTTATTGGCACTATTTTGGGGTGCATATGACTTTTTGATCGCTTGCTATTACACTATTTGTAATGTAAGGTGACAAAAAATTGTTTATTTAGCACAGTTTTTATTTTTACGGTGTTCATCTGAGGGGTTAGGTCATGTGATATTTTTATAGAGCCGGTCGATACGGACGCGGCGATACCTAATATGTATACTTTTTTTTTATTTATGTAAGTTTTACACGATAATATCATTTTTGAAACAAAAAAAAATCATGTTTTAGTGTCTCCATATTCTGAGAGCCATAGTTTTTTCAGTTTTTGGGCGATTATCTTAGGTAGGGTCTCATTTTTTGCGGGATGAGATGACGGTTTGATTGGCACTATTTTGGGGTGCATATGACTTTTTGATCGCTTGCTATTGTACTTTTTGTGATGTAAGGTGACAAAAAAATGATTTAGCACAGTTTTTATTTTTTACGGTGTTCATCTGAGGGGTTAGGTCATGTGATATGTTTAAGAGCCGGTCGATTCGGAAAATGACGTTTTTGTTTATTTTTACTTGAAACTTAGAATTTTTTTGGGGGGGAAACTTTATTTTTACAACTTTTTTTTGTCCCACATTGGGACTTCAAATTTTGGGGGTCTAATCCCTTTTACAATGCATTCCAATACTTCTGTATCACTCATACAGCTTCCGGCCTGCGAGATCCAGCGGGCTGGATCTCACAGGCTCGTCACCGGAAGGCAGCGCAGATGCCTAAGGAAGGCATCACGCTGCCTTCCATGCCATCGGGTGCCCCCTACAGCCGCATGGGGACCCGATGGTACCGCGGTCCGCCGGATAAGGTAAAAGCCGCAAACCGCAGGTCTGAATTGGCCTGCGGTTTGCGGCGATCGCCGACACGGGGGGGGGGGGGGATGTCACGAGACCCCCCCCAGCGTTGTGACAGGATGCCCGCTGAATGATTTCAGCGGACATCCTGTTACGATTAACCCCCACCGTTCCGCAATCGCGATTTAAAGTTAGGACGTACCGGTACGCCCTGAGTCCTTAAGGACTCGGGAAACAGGGCGTACCAGTACGCCCTAAGTCCCTAAGGGGTTAAAAAATATAATTCAAAACAAAATATGCACGTATTTTAAATTAATGATGGCCTTGCGGTTCTCCCGGCGGTCAGTTCGCGATTCGCCGAACATATGGCGATATTCGCGCCCGCCATATTCTTTTACATTGTGAAGAACTTTGACCCATGACACATCCATCAGGTGGTACAGGACAGCCAATTGAGACGTTTCAGCACATGGACATACCCCCTACCTTATAAATAAACCTGATCTGGGCACCATTTTACATTAAGTCTTTTGCCAGTGTAGGGAGAGGTTGCTGTGTGGAGCAGGGACAGACTATTAGGGACACAAATCGCTAGCTAATAGGACCACAAAAGTCCTTTTAAGGACTGGTATAGGTGTGTTATCGATAGGTGTGACATACTGAGGGGTGTAATATACTTATAATATACTTTCTAACATAGAAAGTATATTATATCGCAATTGTATTGTGCAGCAGTTGTGTGCGGTTTTGCTGCGTCACCGCATCTACACAGAGTGACAAACACTATTTGAAGAAATAATTTCTACTGGTGTGATTTACCAGTTGCCCCCCAAAAAACTTATTGAAGCAGGGATTTTATATACCAAAAATATACGTTCTATATAGTGCATTTAGGTAGTGCAGCATTTGTCTGTGGTTTTGCTGCGTTACCGCATCTGCAATGAGCAGGATACGGGGTATACACACTGACGCTAATTTATGCAATGTCTGGGTCAGGTGCAAATTATAGTCTGTTTGTTCGTGACGCCAATTGCAGCGTGCGCAGGGTACTATCACAGGGCCCTTTAAAGGTGTTATAACTCACGTCTCAGGTTAGGAATGCCAGAGTGGTGTAATGTCTCTGTATGGCAGTGGTAATTGTGTCAACGGTGTCTCCTACCTGCGTATGGCTGGACTCCTGGCTCACTTGCAATAAATTGAGTGTATTGATAGGAGAAGTAATAGAGGGATTTGGCAGCAGTAATTGAGATCCAGACCTTGGGTAAAGTTTAAACTCGTTTTTACTGAGGGTAACTTTCATCCAAGCAAGGTACAGCTTTTTGTCCTAGGTCCCAGCAGGCTTTAAGCAATGGTCGGCAGGAATTTATCTTATGCTCTATCAACCTGGAGCTTGCAGGAAAGGGCTTCTGCTTTGTAGCTCTATACTGTGGCAGGAATTTGGCTTCTGCACTTTCTATCTTCTGCTGCATGGGGACTGACTAGTTGAGGAGGAATATGACTTCTTCTGGGTCTCTGGACTTTACTCATAGTTATCTTCTCAGGGTATGCTTTCTTCCTTGAACTGGAGGTTGTCTGCTGTTTCATCCAGCTGAGGCTGCAGGGCTCAGGCTGGGGATTTGATCAATGTCGATGTTCGTCCATCACTAGTTAACATTTCTAAATATACAATATTGAACACACAAAAATCTAATTAACAACTTTACTCCATGGCAATATACTTCGCTGGCTCTTCTCTGAACATCAGAAATCCACAATAATTATAGTCTGGGTCCGGAAATACTTTTCTAATGACAAAGACAGCACAAGATGGAATTGGTTTTCTTTTGCCTACGCCAAGATAGCCGTGTATCCAAGCTGTGAATCCACGATAAGCTGTTTTTCTTAGTAGCCTGTAATAAATGTTCAAAAATACTATGAATTTTTTAAAATGAAAATTTTATCAATACAAATTATTACACAGTTTACCGACAAAGATGTATTGAGACACAAACTTGCTAAATCATGTTTTTGCATCAATACAATTATACAGTGAACCGTACATTACATAAATTTGAAAACCTGTTCAAATCTTTATCTGGAGGAGGATGCATCACTTGACCTATTGCCCGCATTGAGACCTCCACCCTTCCTCGATCTTGACAAAATTGATGAAAGTAATCATGTTCAATTATACATTCCATTTCTTCTATATATGTTTCAATATTTGACACTTCTTTGCAGCATATTGATTCAACAGCAGTCGGCATTGGTTCACAATTTGCACAAGTACACCATATGTTATTTCCAATTCTGTTGTCAGAATCTTCAATTTCAATGTTCTCTTCATTCATTGTAGAACGAGTGGAATTTTCAGGAAAACATGGTTCAGAATTATCAGGGCGACCATATTTTCCTTGCAGACTCTGCTTCAGCCATTCCAACAAGACACGACAAATACAAATTATGAATCAACAGCCTTATAGTATAAATATGAGACCAAATAAAACCGCAAACTTAGTAATTATGTATTTTACTTTTTCTGATCTTGATGCTGAAGCAATAGGTGGTACTTGCTTTGAGACACCATCCATTTTTAGACCTGGTAAAAATAAATAAAGAAAAATATTTTTTCGAAGGTTGGCATATTACTCATAAAATGACATGTTTCCTATGGTGATGTGTGTTGCCAGTAGTGTTAGCAAACCGCAATCGCAGTTGATCGGATCCGTATTGTCAGCCACCCTTCTGAAGAAAAGTGGTGTTAGCCCAACAGGTATATCTTCTACTAAACCGCCCGGAGTCTTCTATCAACTGTCGCAGAAAAAACTGCAAACCGGGCTATTTGGATTGTGTTATTATTGTAATATGACAGTTTAATGCTGTGCGATTTCAAACAATTTTTGCATTGTATTATAGCTAATTTGCACAGCAATAAAAGAGTAGCGTAGAGGTAGAAAAAATACTTTAAAAAAGAGAGGGCTGTTGTAGTGGAGCGTAAATTTCAATAAAGTGGTTAATCTCAAACATGGCTAGTTTGTATTTGGAACCATTACATGCAGTGGTATAAATGGAAGCAGCTGTAATGTAACAGACGCTAACGTGACTATTACAAGTTGTTCTTCTCAGATAGCAGAGAAGAATACAACGAGAGCAGGAGTAAAAACAATCCTCCATCACCCCGTTGTCTAAACCACTTGCCTTTTGGTTGAAAACGATGTGTTCGAATCAGTTGGGTAATCCATGGCATATTATGATAACAGGGCAGGCCCCAGTGCTTCTTTTACACCAATTTTTTTTTTTTTTAAACCGACATGGGTCGCCCCCCCTTAATTTTCATAACCAGCAAAAGGTTAACCAACAGCTGTGGGCTGCCATTATCATGGTGAGAAGGTCCATGGTTTTTGGCTCCTTCTCAACCTAGTAATAACAGCCCACAGCCGCCCCAAAGAGCGAAACCAGCACATCAAATGGTTTCACGCTTGACAGCAACCCGGCTCTTCCTGGCCCCCCTGGGGCTTTGGGTACCGGGGTAATTGTGTTGGGGTTTACTGTCAGCACAGTTGTCACAATAAAAAAACGCTGGCTGACAATAAGACCCTGTCATAGTGATGAGAGCGTCTGTAAAGATGCACCCCTTACTACCACTGCAAGAACTGAAGAGCAAGATGAAAAGTAGCCATCTTTGTAATCCCTTTATTGAAATAATTACTCCCCAACTCATGCCCTCGTTGACCATTTTAATAAGTAATTTCCACTTTACTGTTTTGTGCTCTTCCACGATTCTGATGTAGTCAGAGAAATAATCTACAAAAAAAATGAACTGATATCAGTGGAGCATGCGATATATTACATTACTATACAAAGACAGATGGTTAGACAGTTAGACAACTTATTTGGCGGACAATGAATAAAAATAATTTAGCCCATAGCCCTGACTAAGAGGATTTAGTAGAAATGGCTTTAGTATTGCCCAAAGTGGCCAACATTTCTCCTGTGGTGAACCTGTTTGGCTAGTAAACTGCATGTTCCTAGTACTAGGGGGGTGTTGTTCAAAGTTGTATAAGCCCCAATATGGTCTGAGGTGGTTTTTGTGGGGCAAAATCAGTATGCTTGTTGTCTGACGGGGTTGTTGAGTGGTCAATCAGTATAACCCCCAGCATTCTCGTTGCCTTAGGGAGTTGTTACGGGGAAAGTAGTATAACATCCAGCATGCTCGTTGCATTAGGGGATTATGATGAAAGTCGTATAACACCCAGCATGCTCCTTGCCTTAGGGGGTTGTTGTGTGGTCAATCAGTATAACCCCCAGCATGCTCGTTGCCTTAGGGGATTGTTATGGGGAAAGTAGTATAACCCCCAGCATGCTCGTTGACGTAGGGTGTTGTTATGGGGTCAAATACTTATTACCCCCTGCCTGCTCGTTGCCTTAGGGGATTGTGGGAGGTAAATTGGTAAAACCACCATCATGCTCGATGGCCTAGGGTGAGTATTACTAAAGATTGCCCAAGTTGCTTGATGTCTAGGGGTGATTTTTTACACTTACCCACACGCCGCTGCTGCTGCTGTCTCCTCCGACGCAATCCTCTGATGCTCTCAGCCGGGGACTCCAATATGGCGCACGCTTCGGATGTCTACAAGCTCAAGTTCTCGCGAGAACTTGAGCTCCTTCTCCCTGGCTAAGAGCGGGGTTCTCTGATTGGATGCGCTCGCAGCCAGGGAGAAGATAACCGGCCCCAGGAGAACTTCAATTCCACGCCTAGTATAACCAAGTCGCCTCATTAGCATATGAGGCGTCAAAAGATACGGGGACATATTTTCAGTTGTTTCACACTTGTTTGTTATGTATATAATTCCACATGTGTTAATTCATAGTTTTGATGCCTTCAGTGTGAATCTACAATTTTCATAGTCATGAAAATAAAGAAAACTCTTTGAATGAGAAGGTGTGTCCAAACTTTTGGTCTGTACTGTATAGCCAGGTGAAAGGTCCTCTTTAAGTCCATTGTGTTTTCTATGTCCTTTAGTTTGAGGATTAAATCTTTTGAATCCTTTGAATACGAGGGCATCTTTTTTATACGTTTTTGCAGAAATATATCCACCTAGTCTTCTAATCTAAAGGGGAGTGAATTGATCCCTGAAATTATTAGTGTAGGTGGTAGGTTCAGAGGATTTTTATGTATTTTCTGTAAAAAAAAAAACTACAGGTAATATGGGGTGTTTGTTAGGCTACTTTCACACTTGCGGCAGAGTGATCCGGCAAGCAGTTCCGTCCGGCGAAACGTACGGCATCTGATGGCATTAGTAAGACTGATCAGGATCCTGATCAGTCTTAAAAATGCCTGATTAGTAAAAATGACTGAAATTAAGACATCCTTATGCATCCTGAACGGATTACTCTCCATTCAGAATGCATGAGGATATACCTGATCAGTTCTTTTCCGGCATAGAGCCCTTTTGACGGAACTCAGTGCCGGAAAAGAAAAACGCTAGTGTGAAAATACCCTTATATTTGTATTATATATAATTGTATTCTTCTTTGTTTAATATTTCTTTTTTCTTTCCTTTCTTCTTACATAGCTTTTATTTCTTTCAGATATTTTTCACTTGGATTACTTTTTCATAGTTTTTTTTGGTATAACATTCTGTAGTCCTTATTACTACCCGCCCTCCCCTTTTTTTTCTGTTTGAAGTCTTTGAGATATTCAATATTAGATTTTTGAATACCCCCACAGCTGATGACTTGGGGTACTTTCACACTTGCGTTTTTCTTTTCTGGCACTGAGTTCCGTCAAAAGGGCTCAATGCTGGAAAAGAACTGATCAGTTATATCCCCGTGCATTCTGACTGCAGAGCATTCCGTTCAGGATGCATCAGGATGTCTTCAGTTCAGTCTTTTTAACTGATCAGGCAAAAGATAAAACTGCAGCATGCTACGGTTTTATCTCCGGCCAAATAAACTGAAGACTTGCCTGAATGCTGGATCTGGCATTTTTTTTCCATAGGAAGGTATTAGTGCCGGATACGGCATTCAAAATACCGGATCCGTCCTTCCGGTCTGCGCAAAAAAAAAGGTGAAAAAAAATAAATGTCAGAACCGTTTTGCCGGATGACACCGGAAAGACGGATCCGGCATTTCAATGCATTTTTCTGACTGATAAGTCTTACAAATGCCATCAGTTGGCATAAGTTTTGCCAGATCCAGCAGGCAGTTCCGGCGACGGAACTGCTTGCCGGATCACTCTGCTGCAAGTGTGAAAGTAGCCTTATTGTGGTTAAATTAGGATTTTTCCTTTAGGGAAGTGTGTATTTTCTTAGCTCTGGAACTGATTGTTGTTCTAGTAAAAAAGTATCTTTTTATATTTGTCTAGCATACTTGTGTATGTCTATGTATGTTTGGATTCTATTCAGTCTAGTATCAGGGGCATAATATAATCCTTTCTGGATTAACGTTTCCTGTCCAGGGCTTAGCTCCACATTTGAGAGATCAAAGATAGTTTTAGTTTATGTTGTTATATTACTTTTTTGGGGTGACTTCTTCTAATTCTCTTCCTTCCACGGTTATTTTTTTCTCTACATTTCCTCTTCGCCCTATATAAGGGTTTTCTGATGTTTGAGGGTCCTTCTGAAAAACCTTTTGGAAAACAAACAAGTGAGCTTGGAGAAAGAAAAAAGGGATGCTGCTGCACTTAATAGCTGACTGTCTAGGCTACAATCCAGTTTACTGGTAACATCTAACAGCACCACGCTGACTGATCTGGTGAGATCTCGACTTTGCCAGAATCTTCCTTTTAAACTACTAACAAATCTATTGTGCTACAGTTAGGACCATATATATATTTGGACACAAATTATTATTATTATATATATTTTTTTTACCTGTTTACTAAAACATTCACGTTATAGTTATATAATGGACATGGACATAAAGTCCAGACTTTTAGCTTTTATTTGAGGGTATCAACATTAAAATTGGATGAAGGGTTTAGGAGTTTTAGCTCTTTTACATGTGGCACCCAGTTTTTAAAGGGACCAAAAGTAATTGGACAATTGACTCAAAGGCTATTTCATGGGCAGGTGTGGCCAATTCCTTCAATATTTCATTCTCAATTAAGCACCTAAAAGGCCTGGAGTTGATTTGAGGTGTGGTGCTTGCATTTTGAAGATTTTGCTGAGAAGTAAACATGCGGTCAAAGGAGCTCTCCATGCAGATGAAATAAGCCATCCTTCATCTGCAAAAACAGAAAAAAAACATCCAAGAAATTGCTACACTATTAGGAGTGGCAAAATCTACAGTTTGGTACATCCTGAGAAAGAAAGAAAGCACTGGTGACCTCAACAATGCAAAAAGACCTGGATGCCCACGGAAGACAACAGTGGTGGATGATCGCAGAATAATTACCATGTTGAAGAGAAACCCTTCACAACAGACAACCAAGTGAACAACACGCTCCAGCATACAGGCGTATCAATATCCAAATCTACCATAAAGAGAAGACTGCGTGAAAGTAAATACAGAGGGTTCACTGCACGGTGCAAGCCACTCATAAGCCTCAAGAATAAGAAGGCTAGATTGGACTTTGCTAAAAATAAAACATCTTAAAAAAACAGCATACTTCTGAAAGAACATTCTTTGGGCAGATGAAACCAAGATCAATCTCTACCAGAATGATGGGAAGAAAAAAATAAGGCGAAGGCATGGTACAGCTCATGATCCAAAGCATACCACATCATCTATAAAACAAGACGGAGGCAGTGTGCTGGCTTGGGAATGCATGGCTGCCAGTGGTACTGGATCCCTAGTGTTTATTGATGATGTGACACAGGACAGAAACAGCCGGATGAATTCTGGGGTTTTTAGAGACATACTGAGTGCTCAAATCCAGCCAAATGCAACCAAACTGATTGGTCGGCGTTTCATAATACAGATGGATAATGACCGAAAACATAAAGCCAAAAGCAACCCAGGAGTTTTTTAAAGCAAAGAAGTGGAATATTCTTGAATGGCGAAGTCAGTCACCTGATCTGAACCCAATAGAGCATGCTGGTTAAAGACTAAACTTCAGATAGAAAGGCCCACAAACAAACAGCAACTGAAAACCACTGCAGTAAAGGCCTGGCAGAGCATTAAAAATGAGGAAAAACAGCGTCTGGTGATGTCCATGAGTTCAAGACTTCAGGCAGTCATTGCCAACGAAGGGTTTTCAGCCAAGTATTAGAAATTAACATTTTATTTACACTTATTTTATTTGTCCTGTTACTTTTGAGCCGCTGAAATGAAGGGATTGACTTTAAAAAATGCTTTAGTTCCTCACATTTTTATGCAATCATTTTGTTCAACCCACTGAATTAAAGCTGAAAGTCTGAACTTCAACTGTATCTGAATTGTTTTGTTCAAAATCCATTGTGGTAATGTACAGAACAAAAATTTGGAAAATGTTGTCTCTGTCCAAATGTATATGTAACTGTATTTAATCAAAGAAAACTGCTCCAGGTCCAGGCTTTATTGTTCTAATTTGTTCAGTATTAGTTTCAGAAGGACTTACTTGGACTTGTTTTTGAGCAACATATAAGATTCTATGCTACTCTTGTAAGATTGTTAGATTCCTCCCATAACAGCACATCATCCACATATCCCCCCCCCATAACAGACCATCATCCACAGATCGCCCATAACAGTGTGTCATCCACATCTTCCAGAACAGTGTGTCATCCGCAGATCCCCCAGAACAATGAGTCCTCCACTCCTATTTTCCCTCTTCAAAAACCTACGTGTATCTCATCATTAGCTGCGTCTTATAAAACAAAAAAATATGGTATATGCACCCTGGAACAGCACCAAAAAATTGCAATTACTCTTGCATAAAATTAGGCCTTATACAGCCACGTCAATGAAAAAATAAAAAAATTACATTAAGGCTGCTAAAGGGCTCTTTCACACTTGCGTTCTTTTCTTCTGGCATAGAGTTCCGTCGTCGGGGCTCTATGCCGGAAGAATCCTGATCAGTTTTATCCTAATGCATCCTGAATGGAGAGAAATCCGTTCAGGATGCATCAGGATGTCTTCAGTTCCGGACCGGAACGTTTTTTGGCCGGAGAAAATACCGCAGCATGCTGCGCTTTTTGCTCCGGCCCAAAATCCTGAACACTTGCCGCAAGGCCGGATCCGGAATTAATGCCCATTGAAAGGCATTAATCCGGATCCGGCCTTAAGCTAAACGTCGTTTCGGCGCATTGCCGGATCCGACGTTTAGCTTTTTCTGAATGGTTACCATGGCTGCCAAGACGCTAAAGTCCTGGCAGCCATGGTAAAGTGTAGTGGGGAGCGGGGGAGCAGTATACTTACCGTCCGTGCGGCTCCCCGGGCGCTCCAGAGTGACGTCAGGGCGCCCCACGCGCATGGATGACGTGATCGCATGGACACGTCATCCATGCGCATGGGGCGCCCTGACGTCAATCTGGAGCGCCCCGGGAGCCGCACGGACGGCAAGTATACTGCTCCCCCGCTCCCCACTACTACTATGGCAACCAGGACTTTAATAGCGTCCTGGCTGCCATAGTAACACTGAACGCATTTTGAAGACGGATCAGTCTTCAAATGCTTTCAGTTCACTTGCGTTTTTCCGGATCCGGCGTGTAATTCCGGCAAATGGAGTACACGCCGGATCCGGAGAACGCAAGTGTGAAAGAGCCCTAAATATGGAGAAGGAAAAACAGAAAAATTAAGGGGGTAAATCATTTAAAGAGACATTTCACAAATTACAAAACCCCAAAAAAGTTGGTTAGCATTGCTTTAGCACATTTATTTTTACAAACATACATACATATGAGACCATTACAAAATGTTTAAAAATATATATATTTATCTAAAAGCTGATCCAAGCCAGTGTGAGTACTGTTATAAAACAGGAATAGACCCATCAGACAGTTTAGGGTAAATGTTTCCATTTAAATTTATTGCACGACTAAAGGCTGGAAAATTTTCTTTAAGGAATTCTTTCAGCTCGAAAAACTTTAGACATCTGTAAACGGACCTTTGAATAGAAGAACCACATATTAAATTTGCAGTAGCTATAACAGGAACAATGTTCTACATATCATACTTAGGACTAAGTTTGTCCAGGACTAGAACATGGCTGCCTGTCAGCAGGTTGTGCGAGATATTACAACTCAGTCCCACGAGCACAAACAGGTTTTGTGACGTTATGGCCAATTTGCAAAAATGCATTATTTTAAAAAGGAAGGATACATCATCATCATTGAATTATAAAAAACCACTCAGTCTGAAAAATCAGATGTAGTTTGCTAAACATGTACCTATTTCATAGTAACCTTGAGAATACCTGCAGATGGTGCCGATTAGGTGCAGATTTTCCAAACAGATTTAATGTGACAAATCCAGTATATTATAGTACAGGCTAAGTATATGAGATTTTAAAAATCCATGTGGATTTTGCCTCAGATCCACAGCAACCATCACATAAATTACATGCAGCTCTTGTCATATAAAGTAAACCACTGCAAATTTCACCCTCAGCACTGTAAAGGGTGGAATCAGCTTAAACTGATAGGCTGCAGATTTAAAATCTGCACTTCAGGTCAATTTAGGCTATTTTCTTCAACTAACGATATAGAGGCTCACCTGTCTATAGGTAAAGAACCGGTGCTCTTGTCGCATTTGACTCACCCAGTCAAAAAAGTTGAGTAAACATGAATAAATCTATTGGAACGACAGGCACTCGCAATCTGTGACCACCCAGAGATAGCTTAAAAAATTAAGGTTTATTGGCAATTTGAATTACATTAAAGGGGTTGTCCAAGTTATATTTATTGATGACCTATCCTCAGGATAGGTCATCAATATCAGATCGGCTGGGGTCCGACACCCGGCACCCCCGCCGATCAGCTGTTTGAAGAGAAGGCGCGCACCGTGCCAGCGCCACCTCCTCTTCACTGTTTACCTTCTCGCCGTTGCATCTGCAGCGGTGAGCAGGTGAAATTACACGTAACCGTCGCATTCATTTCAATGGTACGGATCGCTCATATACAAGTGTATGGGAATGATCTGTCCCATTGAAATGAATGGGACGGTTAGGTGTAATTACACCTGCTCACCGCTGCAGATGCAACGGTGAGAAGGTAAACAGTGAAGAGGAGGCAGCGCTGGCACCCTTCAAACTTGATCGGCGGGGGTGCCGGGTGTCGGACTCCAGCCTATCTCCAGGACCAGGCGGATGGCTACTGACCACGCAGCCACACCAACCAAACAAATATCCACCTACGCAGTATAAACAGCTGATTAGGGGGGGGGTTGGCATTCATTGTTTGCTAAAACTGATCTGGAGACCGCAATATTAAATATATCGTTTTTATTATTATTTTGTGAGGCAAGGTAACAAGAAATAGCTGTTTTGGCACCGTTTTTATTTTTTGTTATTTACAACATTCATCTGATAGATTAGATCATGTGAGCAGGTTGTCACGGACGCGACAATACCAAATATGACAACTTTTTTGGGTTATTTGTTTTTATTATTATTTTAAATAAAAAAAATCTTTAAAAAAAACAAAAAAAACAAACATTTCTTTGCATTGCTATATTCTTTCTTATACACTGCTCAAAAAAATAAAGGGAACACAAAAATAACACATCCTAGATCTGAGTTAATTAAATATTCTTCTGAAATACTTTGTTCTTTACATAGTTGAATGTGCTGACAACAAAATCACACAAAAATTCAAAAATGGAAATCAAATTTTTCAACCCATGGAGGTCTGGATTTGGAGTCACACTCAAAATTAAAGTGGAAAAACACACTACAGGCTGATCCAACTTTGATGTAATGTCCTTAAAACAAGTCAAAATGAGGCTCAGTAGTGTGTGTGGCCTCCACGTGCCTGTATGACCTCCCTACAATGCCTGTGCATGCTCCTGATGAGGTGGCGGACGGTCTCCTGAGGGATCTCCTCCCAGACCTGGACTAAAGCATCTGCCAACTCCTGGACAGTCTGTGGTGCAACGTGACGTTGGTGGATAGAGCGAGACATGATGTCCCAGATGTGCTCAATTGGATTCAGGTCTGGGGAACGGGCGGGCCAGTCCATAGCATCAATGCCTTCGTCTTGCTGGAACTGCTGACACACTCCAGCCACATGAGGTCTAGCATTGTCTTGCATTAGGAGGAACCCAGGGCCAACCGCACCAGCATATGGTCTCACAAGGGGTCTGAGGATCTCATCTCGGTACCTAATGGTAGTCAGGCTACGGTTAGGTTAGGTTTACGATAGTTTAGGCCCCTTTGTTAGGTAGTTAGCGTCGGTTAGCGCCCAGCCCACCGCAGTCACTGATTAGCTGATTAGCATATCGCTAATCAGCATTGGTACTTTTATAGTATCTGTAAGTGATCAGAACTGATCACAGTCAGATCTATAATAGTATTAGTGTCACCTTAGTTCACCCTCCACCCAAAGCGCAGTGTTCGGGCGTTCACCCACGCCCGCCCCGCCAAATTTAAATTTTTTTTTGATCACTGCACAATCACTTTAAAAGCGCTGCGGCGATAAAAAAAAATAAATCTGTTTTGATATTTTTTATCAATCGCAGCGGCTTCCGGTACTTCGCTAGCCTCCCATTTGTAAGACAGGCTTGCTTTTTTCCTTGGGTAGTCTCAGGGAATACCCCCTAAATTTAGTTGACCAAATGGCAAATTAGGGGTATTCTTCTGAAGAGGCCTACAGGATTTTGACCCAGAAATATCTCTCTAAAAGACAACTTTTTCCATTTTTTTATACAAAGTTGTCATTTGACAGAGATATTTATCTCACCCAGCATGGGTATATGTAAAAATACACCCCAAAACACATTTCCCTACTTCTCCCGAGTACGGCAATACCACATGTGTGACAATTTTTTGCAGCCTAGGTGGGCAAAGGGGCCCAAATTCTAAAGAGCACCTTTAGGATTTCACAAAGCATTTTTAACACATTTGGATTTCAAACTACTTCTCACGCATTAGGGCCCCTAAAATGCCAGGGCAGTATAACTACCCCACAAGTAACCCCATTTTGGAAAGAAGACACCCCAAGGTATTTTGTGATGGGCATAGTGAGTTCATGGAAATTTTTATTTTTTGTCACAAGTTAGTGGAATATGAGACTTTGTAAGAAAAAAAGAAAAAGAAAAAAAATCATCATTTTCCGCTAACTTGTGACATAAAAATAAAAATGTTCTATGAACTCACTATGCCCATCAGCAAATACCTTAGGGTGTCTACTTTCCGAAATGGGGTCATTTGTCTGGTGTTTCTACTGTCTGGCCATTGTAGAACCTCAGGAAACATGACAGGTGCTCAGAAAGTCAGAGCTGCTTCAAAATGCGGAAATTCACATTTTTGTACCATAGGTTGTAAACGCTATAACTTTTGCGCAAACCAATAAATATACACTTATTGCATTTTTTTTAATCAAAGACATGTAGAACAATACATTTAGAGAAAAATGTATATATAAATGTAGTTTTATTTGAAAAATTTTACAACTGAAAGTGAAAAATGACTTTTTTTGCAAAAAATTCGGTAAATTTCCATTAATAACAAAAAAGTTAAAATGTCAGCAGCAATGAAATACCACCAAATGAAAGCTCTATTAGTGAGAAGAAAAGGAGGTAAAATTCATTTGGGTGGTAAGTTGTATGACCGAGCAATAAACCGTGAAAGTAGTGTAGTGCAGAATTGTAAAAAGTGGTCTGGTCATTAAGGGTGTTTAAGCTAGGGGAGCTGAGGTGGTTAACCCCTTAGTGACCACCCATACGTGTTTTTACTGACGTAAACAAAGGGGGTTTTAGCTAAACGGCTGGCTTTAATCAATCATTACATGTACTTAAAATGGTGTATTAAAAACTATAACTTGTCCTGCAAAAAATAAGACCTCCTACAAGTACATTTATGAAAAAACAAAAAAGTTCTAGCTCTTGGAATGCAATTTTTTTTAAATGTGCTTGGTCACTAAGGGGTTAAGGACACGGCCATATTTCACCTTAAGGACCAGGCCATTTTTTGCAAATCTGACCAGTGTCACTTTATGTGTGAATAACTTTAAAACGCTTTTACTTATCCAGGCCATTTTTTCATCACATATTGTACTTCATGACACTGGTAAAATGGAGTAAAAAAAAATAATATATTTTTTTTAAAATACCAAATATTTTAAAAAAATTTCAAATTTCAATTTCTCTACTTTTATAATAGATAGTAATACCTCCAAAAATAGTTATTCATTTACATTCCCCATATGTCTACTTCATGTTTGGATCATTTTAAGAATGCCATTTTATTTTTTGGGGACGTTACAAGGCTTAGAAGTTTAGAAACAAATCTTGAAATTTTTCTGAAAATTTCTAAAACCCACTTTTTCAGGACGAGTTCAGGTCTGAAGTCACTTTGTGAGGCTTACATAATAGAAACCACCCAAAAATGAACTCATTTTAAAAACTACACCCCTCAAGGTATTCAAATGGATTTTACAAACTTTGTTAACCCTTTAGGTGTTCCACAAGAATTATTGGAAAAGATATAAAAATTTTAAATTTCACTTTTTTGGCAGATTTTCCATTTGAATCCATTTTTTCCAGTTATAAAGCAAGGGTTAAGAGCCAAACAATATTTATGGCCCTGATTCTGTAGTTTATAGAAACACCCCATATGTGGTCGTGAACTGCTGTACGGTCACACGGCAGGGCGCAGAAGGAAAGGAATGCCAAACAGTTTTTGGAAGGCAGATTTTGCTGGACTGGTTTTTGACACGATGTCCCATTTAAAGCCTCCCTGATGCACCCCTAGAGTAGAAACTCCAAAAAAGTTACCCCATTTTGGAAACTACGGGATAGGGTGGCAGTTTTGTTGGTACTTTTTTAGGGTAAATATGATTTTTTGGTTGCTCTATATTACACTTTTTGTGAGGCAAGGTAACAAGAAATAGCTGTTTTGGCACAGTTTTTATTTTTTGTTATTTACAACATTCATCTGATAGGTTAGATCATGTGGTATTTTTATAGAGCAGGTTGTTACGGACGTGACAATACCAAATATTTTTGTTATTTGTTTCAGTTTTACATAACAAAGCATTTAAAAAATAAAAATTCTTTAGTGTCTCCACATTCTGAAAGCCATAGTTTTATTTATTTTTTTGGGCAACTGTCTTATGTAGGGGCTATTTTTTTTTTCAGGTATGAGATGACGGTTTTATTGGCACTATTTTTTTTTTTTTTTACACTTTTTTTTTTACGGTGTTCATCTGAGGGGTTAGGTCATGTGATATTTTTATAGAGCAGGTTCTTACGGACGAGGGGATACCTAATATGTCTACTTTTTTATTTATGTAAGTTTTACCTAATACCAGCATTTCTGAAACAAAAAAAAATAAAAATGTTTTAGTGTCTCCATATTCTGAGCCATAGTTTTTTTTTATTCTTTGGGCGATTGGCTTAGGTAGAGGGCTCATTTTTTGCGGGATGAGGTGACGGTTAGATTAGTACTATTTTGGGGGGAATACGCCTTTTTGATCACATGGTATTGCACTTTTTGTGATGTAAACTGACAAAAATGGCTATTTTTACACAGTTTTTATTTTTATTTTATTATGGTATTTATCGGACAGGGTGGATCATGTGATATATGTGTGTTTTTTTTGTTTTTTGTTTTTTATTATAAAATAAGGGGAAAGGGGCTTTTTTTTTTCTTTTTTTACTTTATTAATTTTATTAAAAACATATTTTTTTTATTGTGTCCTTAAGAGGTTAAAGGGATCGTCTCACGAAAAATATTCTGCAGTTTTAGAACCAGCACCTGGATCTAAATACTTTTGTAATTGTATGTATTTCAAAATTCAATATAGCTGCTGAGTTATTCCATAAAATGCATCTTCATTTAGGATAGGGATAACTATCAGATCCGTGGGTGTCCTACCGCTGGGACACCCTACCGATCACAAGAACAGTGGACCTGTACCTCCTGCAACTCCCCTGAAAAGAATGGAGCGCCCACTCCTTTCATTTTTATAGGAGTTCCGGACATAGCCACTCTATACCTTCCGTAGAAATGAATGGACTGGCCCAGCGCATTTGCGCAGGGCTGTGAAGTCGGTAGATAAATGCTCCGACTCAGACTCCTCAGTTCTTGGTACTTCTGACTCCGACTCCCCGACTCCTCTGTATTTAATATGCGAATGTATTTTATACATTCCTTGAAGGAAAGAAAGGCAACATACATGTCATTACCATAAAACTGCTGGCTAGGAAGCTGCTGCCTTCTCCCTTGTGTGCTGATCTTCTGCTGAAGATCGGGCAGTGGGAGGATCCAGGAAGGGACAGGGGAAGGGGCATTTATTTTAAAACATGATTTCCCTAGTAGAATCCCATAGTCATGTTTAAAGTTTAAGCTAACAATCTGAGTTTACAAGTTTTTATAGCCTTAGCTGAATGACTAGTCCTGCAAAAAACATATTTACTTAATCAGTTATCAGTGAGAGGCTAGGTTAACCATGGGCGTTGCGTTCCCTGTAACAGCGGAACACAACACAATGGAAAGTATTGCCGCTCCTTAAGGCCTCATGCACACGACCGTTGTGTGCATCCGTGGCCGTTGTGCATTTTTTTTTTCGCGGACCCATTGACTTTCAATGGGTCCGTGGAAAAATCGGAAAATGCACCATTTTGCAGCCGCATCCGTGATCTGTTTCCTGTCCGTCAAAAAAATATGACCTGTCCTATTTTTTTGACTGACAACGGTTCACGGACCCATTCAAGTCAATGGGTCCGTGAAAGAACACGGATGCACACAAGATTGGCATCCGCGTCCGTGATCCGTGGCCGTAGGTTACTTTCATACAGACGGATCCGAAGATCCGTCTGCATAAAAGCTTTTTCAGAGATGAGTTTTCACTTAGTGAAAACTCATATCCGACAGTATATTCTAACACAGAGGCGTTCCCATAGTGATGGGGACGCTTCTAGTTAGAATATACTACGAACTGTGTACATGACTGCCCCCTGCTGCCTGGCAGCACCCGATCTCTTACAGGGGGCTGTCATCTGCACAATTAACCCCTCAGGTGCTGCACCTGAGGGGTTAATTGTGCAGATCATAGCCCCCTATAAGAGATCAGGGGCTGCCAGGCAGCAGGGGGCAGACCCCCCTCCCTCCCCAGTTTGAATATCATTGGTGGCCAGTGTGCGGCCCCCCCCTATTGTAATATCATTGGTGGCCAGTGTGCGGCCTCCCCCCCTCCCTCTATTGTAATATCATTGGTGTCCAGTGTGCGCCCCCCCCTCTATTGTATTAATATCATTGGTGGCCAGTGTGCGGCCTTCCCTCCCCCCCCCATCATTGGTGGCAGCGGAGATTCCGATCGGAGTCCCAGTTTAATAGCTCTGGGGCTCCGATCGGTAACCATGGCAACCAGGACGCTACTGCAGGCCTGGTTGCCATGGTTACTTAGCAATATTACAATATTAGAAGCATCATACTTACCTGCTGGCTGCTGCGCTGTCTGTGTCCGGCCGGGAGCTCCTCCTACTGGTAAGTGACAGGTCTGTGCGGCGCATTGCTTAATGAGCTGTCACTTACCAGTAGGAGGAGCTCCCGGCCGGACACAGACAGCGCAGCAGCCAGCAGGTAAGTATGATGCTTCTAATATTGTAATATTGCTAAGTAACCATGGCAACCAGGCCTGCAGTAGCATCCTGGTTGCCATGGTTACCGATCGGAGCCCCAGAGCGATTAAACTGGGACTCCGATCGGAATCTCCGCTGCCACCAATGATCTGGGGGGGGCGCACACTGGCCACCAATGAAATTACAATAGAGGGGGGGGGCCGCACACTGGCCACCAATGATATTACAATAGAGGGGGGGAGGGGGGCCGACGGAGGCCGCACACTGGCCACCAATGATATTACAATAGAGGGGGGGGCCGCACACTGGCCACCAATGATATTCAAACTGGGGAGGGAGGGGGGTCTGCCCCCTGCTGCCTGGCAGCCCCTGATCTATTACAGGGGGCTATGATACGCACAATTAACCCCTTCAGGTGCGGCACCTGAAGGGTTAATTGTGCTGATCACAGCCCCCTGTAAAAGATCGGGTGCTGCCAGGCAGCAGGAGGCAGTCATGTACACAGTTCGTAGTATATTCTAACTAGAAGCGTCCCCATCACTATGGGAACGCCTCTGTGTTAGAATATACTATCGGATCTGAGTTTCACGATGCAACTCAAATCCGATGGTATATTCTAACATAGAGGCTTTCCCATGGTGATAGGGACGCTTCAAGTTAAAATATACCATCGGATTGGAGAAAACTCCGATCCTATGGTATATTAACTCCTGACTTTACATTGAAAGTCAATGGGGGACGGATCCGTTTGAAATTGCACCATATTGTGTCAACGTCAAACGGATCCATCCCCATTGACTTGCATTGTAATTCAGGACGGACCGTTTGGCTCCGCATGGCCAGGTGGACACCAAAACTACTTTTTTTTCATGTCCGTGGATCCTCCAAAAATCAAGGAAGACCCATGGACGAAAAAACGGTCACGGATCACGGAAAAACGGAACCCGTTTTTGCGGACCGCAAAAAAAACGGTCGTGTGCATGAGGCCTAACTGTGCGTGCCATATAGTGAAGCATATGAAAAGCATGCTTTTTCATGGTCACTTAACGTGTTCGTTTTGCGGTAACGTGACACACTGCATGCATTGGCCTTTATTCTTACAGTAGAAAAGTACAGTATTTTTCGCAAAAGTGGGGGAAAAATAGCAGTGCGTCTTATGGAGCGAATGCTGCGACCGTCCGGTGAATAGGCTGAGGGGGAGGAGGGGCTGGGGGCCGGCATCTGTTTCTGTAATGGCAGCGGGCCTGGTGCAGTCACTGTATTCTACTACACCAGGCCCCGCTCACTCTAGTATACGGTAATCATATCTAACTTGTGGGTATTGTTAAAGTATTCCAATCATCTTAAATCTAGCGCTGTACTACTTACTACTAACTTCTTAGCAGTCGGAGGCCTGGTGGGCGCTCGTAGTGTAGCTCACTACGTCATGCGCCTGCTCCGCCTACTTTATGAATGAAGCAGGCACCGGGCCCCGCTGCCAATACAGAAACAGATGCCGGCCCCCATTCACTACACAGGGACACTGTTATGGGGGGGGGGGGGGAGATCTGTGGATGACACATAAGATAAGATGCCCCCATAACAGTGCCATCCAGAGATGCCCCCATAACAGTGCCATCCACAGATGCCCCATTACAGTGCCATCCACAGATGCCCCCATAACAGTGCCATCCACAGATGCCCCCATAACAGTGCCATCCACAGATGCCCCCATCACAGTGCCATCCACAGACCACCATTAGTTCAAAACCCACCAAAAGCACACCTTTTTTTTTTTCTTATTTTCCTCCTAAAAAAACTATGGGCAGGTGCGTCTTATAGGGCGAGAAATACTGTAATTAATTATAACTTTTTTGTGAATTGGGACATTTAAACTTGCTTTTTTTATTTTTTATTCCAATTTAAATCTAGTAGGAGTCGGAGTCGGTTTATTTTCTGCTGACTCCGACTCCAGGTACCCAAAATTGCCTCCGACTCCTCGACTCCGACTCCACGACTCCGAGCCCTGCATTTGCGACCGGCCGCTCCATTCTTTTCATGGGGCTACAAATCCCCCATGAAAAATTATCAGTTGGGTTCCAAGCGGTAGGGCCCCCACAGATGTGATAGTTAACTCCTATCCTGTGAATAGCGGATAACTTTAACTACCCAGAATACCCTTCTATTGATGTATTAACCCCTTTAAAGTGAAGCACACTAGAGATTCTTAAAAAGTTGCACATGCCACATTCTGAAGAGATTTAAATATTGATACATAACAAAGTCATTGAACTCTAACAGTCTGGAAAGGGTTACAAAGCTATTGCTAAGACTAGTTTCACATTTGCGGCTGTGCTCTCCGGCATAGAATGCCATACCAATAATCAAACATGCTGGAGGTAGTGTGATGGTCAGGGGCTACAGTAATCTGTTTCTGCGTGAACTGGGTGACTTGTCAATTGATGTAACGATGGTTCTTTACAGAAAACCGTGAAGGAGAATGCTTGCCTGTCAGTTCATGACTTAAAGGGCTCATGCACACAAACGTGTTTTTTTTCTGTGTCCGTTACTTTTTTTTTTTTTTCGCAGACCATATGAGGAACCATTCATTTCAATGGGTCTGCAAAAAACAAAAACGGAAGTTATTCCGTGTGCATTCTGTTTCCGTATGTCTGTATTTCCGTTCCATATTACAGACAATAGTACTGTTCTATTAGGGCCAGCTGTTCTGTTCCGCAAAATACAAAATGCACACTGAGGTCATCCGTATTTTTTGCGGATCAGTTTTTTCTCAGACTGCAAAATACATACGGTTCTGTGCATGAACCCAAAGCTTGATAGCAATTTGGTCATGCGGCAGGACAATGATACAAAGCACACAAGCAAATCAACCTGTGAATAGCCTGACTTAAATCCCATTGAGATGCTCGAAAAGCCTCCTATGTATGTGGCCAAAATAAAATAATTCTGCAAGCGTGAGTGGGTCAAAATTCTTGGTTGGCACAATAGGCTACGGGTATTTGGTTTCGGGAGCAATTTTTTTTTTTCACATGGATGATATAGGTTAAGCACAAATCTTTATCTTGAAAAAATTACATCATGTCTTTATCTTACATTAAAATTAGTTGGATGATCTGAAATATTTTAATGTCACAAACTAGCAAAAAATATAAGAAATTGGATAAGGGGAAAACGGTTTAACAGCATCCCACACTATTGACAGAAAAAAAAAAAAAAAAGTTATGGCTTTTGGAATCTGTCGACAAAAAAAAACCAAAAACATTTTTTCCATAAAACATGTTTTTATTGTGCAAAAGTACTAAGGTAAAACTAAATAAAATACATATATGGTATCGCCATATATTTTCCAACCCATAGAATATACTATTTTTCCCGTAAGAAAACCTGGGAAAAAACATGTAAAAACACTATTGTGGAAATGTACTGTCTACTGCATAAAAAAATAAAAGCTAACCAATAAATGAAACACACCCAAAATGTCAAAATGTAGAAGAATACACTAATTACATACAGTATCAGAATCTGTCACCAGATACATCGGTTTGAATTCAACTTACATGCAAGATGTGCGCTTGTCAATACATTGTAATGGTCTTGATCCTATTTCTCTTTGTTGAGAAATTGTCTTTTAATTTTATGCTAATTATCCCATTGGTGCAACGAGGGTGATGCCATTGCATCTCAGTGTCTGAATATGCTACGGTGAAACTTCAGCCAGGAACGAAAAAAAGCGGAGCCACTGCCTTTGTTGCATTCAGCGGCAAAAAAACTATTTATCCTAGTGAAATAGGACCAAGACTATTACAATGTACTGACAAGAACGCACCTTGTATGTAAGATGTATTCATCTGGTGACAGATTCTCTTTAATAAAATTCAGTGAGTGTAAAAAAAAAAAAAAAAAAAAGGAATGAAAAAAAACAAAAAACAAAAAAAAAAACATCCTAGGCCTTAGAATACACAACAAATACTTTCAGCAAACAATGACAAAAAAGGTAAAAATTTTATCCAAGGGTTAAATGTCATGCTTACTAAATGTATTCCAGGATGATAAATAACTCGTGGTGTTTACTTTGAACATCACAAGCACATTTAATCCTTTCATGCACCTTTGATGCCCTCGTGTCCAGGTCAAAAAGGTACAGTTCTGGTATTGCATGGTTTTTAATATCTTTACAAGTGCTTTGCAAATCATAACTGTTTTGACTTTAATTTTTTCAAAGACACATAGGGGTTTTTATTTTCTTAACTGATTTCATAACTTACTGTGTTTTTTTTTTTTTATTATTATGAGCAGAGAAAAGCAAAGAAAGTATTTATTATTTTATTTTTTGTTAATTTGGCTACTACACTCCCTTGATTAGTAGTACAAATACAAATATTGATACCAAAATATATTACCTTACTGATCTGGACTTAGAGAATATCTGAACTGTGGACGTCACCCACTCCCAGGGCACTTTGCGGTGCCCAGAAGTAAAGGCATACCTTTCAGCTTTAAAGTGCCATTTTTTCCATAGGCCATTAGATAGCAGCATGTTGTCTTTGCAGTGGCCCTATGCAGCTAAAACATTTTAAAAAAATCACCCTAAAAAAAGGACACTACTGAGTACAATAGAAATCCCAAAGTATTCAACGAGGGGTATATTGTAAAATTGCCATTTTTTTCCACTTTTCGTTAATATATGGGGGGAAAAAAACAAAAAAAAAAAAATTTTTTCACTTTGCAGCTAATTTAGCCCAAATGACTGCAAACATGCTGCAAGCTATCAAGAAAATGCACCCCAATGTCAATGCGGGAAACACTCCGGCAAAAAAATTAAAAAAAAGACACGCCAATGGTGGACGTCACCCATTCCTAGGGCATTTTATGATGCCAAGAATTAAAGGCATACCTTTTAGCTTAGATACCAGCAATGTTAAAAACCACCAAATGTATTTGAGGGGTTTACTGTAAAATTAACATTTTCCTTTTTTTTAAGCCTTTTGTTGGAAGATGGAACAAAACATAAAAAACTGAATTTTTTTTCACTATGCTACTGATTTAGCTCAAACTACAAAAAGAAATAAATCCTACTACAGCCATATGTGTACCAAAAAACAAAAAGGGAACAGCAATATTATAAATATTTTTCTTTTGCAAGAAAATTTTAAAGCGTGCCTGTGTATGATACACTTTAAAACAGTTTCCAATACACAGTGGTGGCAGAGAAGGGCAGTCAGGGCAAAAGTACCTAGTGTCTTGTCTGATGCCTCGTTTTGTGCAGACACTGCACCTCCTTTGTGGATGTCTTTGGTTTAGTGTTGGGGTATAGCTGCTTTCAGTGGTAGGGTAGGGGTTCTAACGGGGTACATTAATTTCTCAATAATTATTTCTTGATACCAAAGAAATGTTTGCGTTCACCCAGACGTTTTGCGAGTTGTAAATAAATGGATAACTTTTTATACCGTAGGACTTGCGCATTACCTCATATGGTTTAAAGTACCTGATCAGACAGGTCAGTGCCCCCCATGTATTTATTGTAATCAAGTATGCAAGTTGGGTTTTGTTTATGGGTGGTAGACCCCCTTTCTCTTACTGGCACTGTGACTTCTGTGTGAATCGTACTTAGCATAAGTACATCTTTTCTGTCCTTGTAGCATAGTGCCAGCAGGTTGCCACTATGAAGGGCATCAGGTTCTTCTCTTTGTAGTTTTATTTACCAGCAGGGAATGTGGAAAACCTCTGCGATTTCTCCCGAATGTGCCTCAAGCTCCCGTATTTTCTTCTTGGAGGCTCTGAAAAAAGGGAATGCTTGTATAGTAATTATCTAAAAATAATTTGTACCCCATTTGGACCTATTAGTTCCCAGATGACTTTTGCATTTGTTCCTAAACCAGCTGGGCATCCTTGGGGGTTTAGTTCACTGTGCCTCCCTTGGTACACTCGAAATGCAGAAGTGTAACCTGTTGTGCTTTCACACAATTTGTATAGTTTTATGCCATATCTGGCCCGCTTGGATGGAAGGAATTGCTTGAAATGTAACCTTCCTTTAAATTTAACAAGTGACTAATCAACTGATACATTTTCAGAGGAGGTAAATATTTTTCAGACAGATAATTTAGAAGTGGCCTAATTTTATATAACTGGTCGTAATCCGGAGAAGAACTTGGGGGGCATTGAAGAATTTGAGGAGAATTTCATATTGGTATCTGGACACAACAGTTACAAAACTTGGGGTGCTATCGATGGGACTTGCCTCCTAATAAGACCTTATTGTAGTTTTTTTCATGATACCCATTGCTAATGTTAAGGCCAGAAATGTTTTCATTTCATCCACCTTTGTGGGTGTCCATTGTCCAGGCCGGGCATAGTAAGAAGAGTTTTTTTTTTTTTTTTTTTTATATATTGAGCACCCTATAAATTAGTCTCTTTTACAAAAAGCTTAAAAAGGTGATCCGTTACAAACAGCTGAAAAAACTGTAGTGGTTCAAATCCAGTTACATCTAGTGTAACACCTGGTACAGCATTACATTCTGGGACAAACGGGATGCCTGTACTTGGGGGTTGCCAATTCAGAAAAGCAATTTGAGGCAGCATTTCAGGCACTTGTGCCTCTCTGCTGGCAGTTGGTATATCTCTACTGGTGGTAGGCATGTCAGGACTTGGTGCACTGGTAGTTGGCATGTCTCTGCTGGTGGTAGGCGTGTCAGCACTTGGTGCACTGGTAGTTGGCATGTCTCTGCTGGTGGTAGGCGTGTCAGAATTTTGTGCACTTGTAGATGGCAAGTCTCTGCTGTTGGTAGGCATGTCAGGACTTGGTGCACTGGTAGTTGGCATGTCTCTGCTGGTGGTAGGCGTGTCAGGACTTGGTTCACTGGTAGTTGGCATGTCTCTGCTGGTGGTAGGTGTCTGTGTGCCACCAGCAGAGCCCAGATTCACCAGGATGGCCTTGGTGGTGATCCTTGGATTCTTTTTCACCTCTCTAACTATCCTCCTGGCCGGCACAGGTGTCACTTTTGGTTTCCGACCACGTCCTCTGAGATTTTCCACAGTGCGGAACATCTTGTATTTTTTGCTCAAATGTACATAAAAGCTGAGAATTTTTTTTTTCCACAATAATGCCTTTTGTACATCGTCTTATTATCTTTTGGGAGACACCTATGTCATTTCCCGTCCAAAAATTACTTGCTGGTTGAATAAAAGTAACTAAGTCAAAATTTGCCAGGTATAAATAATTATGGGCAGCACTGTGTATATGTGTGTGTGTGTATATATATATATATATATGTGGAATCCTTTATTCACCTATGCGACGTTTCGGTCCGCTTACTGGGACCATTCTCAAGCAGATATATATACATACACACACAGATCTAGAAATAACTTTTTTCCATACCTTCCTAATCAAGTTAGTAATATTAATTATATATTTTTTTTTTTTTTCCCTGCCTGACTAATCTGGTTGGGGCAAATGGGATTATATATACAGGGCTTTTTTTCTGGCGGAACGCTCCGGAACGGCGTTCCGCCACCTTTTGACATCGCAGCCTGCCATGCTCCAGCATGGCAGGCTGGATGTATCAGCGGGGAGGGACTGGGAGGAGGAGCTGGGGGCCGGTGCGTTCACTGTGCTCCGGCCCCCAGCTCCAGTACAGTTATAGAATGTGTAAAATGAGTAATTATTCTATTCATGAGGCCCCCTCTGTAGTAGAACATTCAATATATCCATGATCCTACTCACAGGGCTGTTATCGTAATCCAGGCCGGCCGGGCAGACGAGCGGCAGCGTCACTGACTCACTGACTACTTTATGAATGAAGCAGGCGGCGCAGGCAGGTGACGTCAGTCAGTGACGCTGCCGCTCGTCTGCCCGGCCGGCCTGGATTACGATAACAGCCCTGTGAGTAGGATCATGGATATATTGAATGTTCTACTACAGAGGGGGCCTCATAAATAGAATCATTATTAATTTTACACATTCTATAACTGTACTGGAACGGCAATGGGGGGGTCTGTGGATGGCACTGTTATGGGGTGGGGTGGGGTGGTGGGGGTCTGTGGATGGCACTGTTATGGGGTGGGGGGGGGGGGGTCTGTGGATGGCACTGTTATGGGGTGGGGTGGTCTGTGGATGGCACTGTTAAGGGGTGGGGTGGGGGTCTGTGGATGGCACTGTTAAGGGGGGGGGTCTGTGGATGGCACTGTTATAGGATGGGGGGGTCTGTGGATGGCACTGTTATAGGATGGGGGGGGTCTGTGGATTGCACTGTTATAGGATGGGGGGGGGGTCTGTGGATGGCACTGTTATAGGATGGGGGATCTGCGGATGCCATCCCCAGATCCCCCATTAACAGTGCCATCCCCAGATCCCCCATTAACAGTGCCATCCCCATCTGGGGGGTTTCTTTGCTGGGCTGGACTTTTATAGCCCCCCCCCAAATTTTACTTGCATCCCTGTTCTCTAAAGGGGCGGTTTTAGGGGGCGGTCCTAGGGGTGGGTAGGGGCGTGGCCAGGGGAGGGGGGCTGAGTTCCACCACCTTTTCTCTGAGAAAAAAAGATATATATATATATATATCACATACACACGGAAAAGGTCTGGCAGCACTCCCTTTAAAACTTTTTCAATATAGGGTGCCCGCGGTGATCCCTCGATTCAAGACGGAACACAGACAATGAAAGTCCGCAGCACTCCTTGAAAGATGAAATGTGCTCTTTATTCACACATATCAAGTGACAACGTTTCGGTTCTGTGAGAGAACCGAAACGTTGTCACTTGATATGTGTGAATAAAGAGCACATTTTATCTTTCAAGGAGTGCTGCGGACTTTCATTGTCATATATATACACTGCTCAAAAAAATAAAGGGAACACTTAAACAACACAATGTAACTCCAAGTCAATCACACTTCTGTGAAATCAAACTGTTCACTTAGGAAGCAACACTGAGTGACAATCAATTTCACATGCTGTTATGCAAATGGAATAGACAACAGGTGGAAATTATAGGCAATTAGCAAGACACCCCCAATAAAGGAGTGGTTCTGCAGGTGGTGACCACAGACCTCTTCTCAGTTCCTATGCTTCCTGGCTGATGTTTTGGTCACTTTTGAATGCTGGCGGTGCTTTCACTCTAGTGGTAGCATGAGACGGAGTCTACAACCCACACAAGTGGCTCAGGTAGTGCAGCTTATCCAGGATAGCACATCAATGCGAGCTGTAGCAAGAAGGTTTGCTGTGTCTGTCAGCGTAGTGTCCAGAGCATGGAGGAGCTACCAGGAGAAAGGCCAGTACATCAGGAGACGTGGAGAAGGCCGTAGGAGGGCAACAACCCAGCAGCAGGACCGCTACCTCCGCCTTTGTGCAAGGAGGAACAGGAGGAGCACTGCCAGAGCCCTGCAAAATGACCTCCAGCAGGCCACAAATGTGCATGTGTCTGCTCAAACAGTCAGAAACAGACTCCATGAGGGTGATATGAGGGCCCGACGTCCACAGGTGGGGGTTGAGCTTACAGCCCAACACCGTGCAGGACGTTTGGCATTTGCCATAGAACACCAAGATTGGCAAATTCGCCACTGGCGCCCTGTGCTCTTCACAGATGAAAGCAGGTTCACACTGAGCACATGTGACAGACGTGACAGAGTCTTGAGACGCCGTGGAGAACGTTCTGCTGCCTGCAACATCCTCCAGCATGACCGGTTTGGCATTGGGTCAGTAATGGTGTGGGGTGGCATTTCTTTGGAGGGCCGCACAGCCCTCCATGTGCTCGCCAGAGGTAGCCTGACTGCCATTGGGTACCGAGATGAGATCCTCAGACCCCTTGTGAGACCATATGCTGGTGCGGTTGGCCCTGGGTTCCTGCTAATGCAAGACAATGCTAGACCTCATGTGGCTGGAGTGTGTCAGCAGTTCCTGCAAGACGAAGGCATTGATGCTATGGACTGGCCCGCCCGTTCCCCAGACCTGAATCCAATTGAGCACATCTGGGACATCATGTCTCGCTCTATCCACCAACGTCACGTTGCACCACAGACTGTCCAGGAGTTGGCAGATGCTGTAGTCCAGGTCTGGGAGGAGATCCCTCAGGAGACCGTCCGCCACCTCATCAGGAGCATGCACAGGCGTTGTAGGGAGGTCATACAGGCACGTGGAGGCCACACACACTACTGAGCCTCATTTTGACTTGTTTTAAGGACATTACATCAAAGTTGGATCAGCCTGTAGTGTGTTTTTCCACTTTAATTTTGAGTGTGACTCCAAATTCAGACCTCCATGGGTTGAAAAATTTGATTTCCATTCTTTTATTTTTGTGTGATTTTGTTGTCAGCACATTCAACTATGTAAAGAACAAAGTATTTCAGAAGAATATTTAATTAATTCAGATCTAGGATGTGTAATTTTTGCGTTCCCTTTATTTTTTTGAGCAGTGTAATATATATATATATATATATATATATATATATATATATATATATATATATATATATTATATATTATATAGAGAAGTGTGTCACTGTTTCTTCTTTACCCACTTCTTCACTGGATCGCGCTGTGAAGTAAAGGAGGAGGAGGCGGAACAAGGAGGGGGAGAACTGCAGCATGTAACATATGACCACCACGAATGGACAATCGTGGTGGTCCATAACTACTATTCTGCCCAGAAACTGATGCTATAGGCTCGGTTATCGCTGGGGAGAAGAATGAAGCCTGGTACATCGTGGGGAAGCGCTGCAGAGAGCAGCGTTCCCTTACTTTCAGGCTGCCAACATTTATACACGTGGTAACTGCACAGTGCATGTGCATGGCGCCCACCGCATGTAAAGTGCTGACAGAGGGAGCGGACTCCCTCTGTCTCCCATTGGCACCCTGCAAACACGATCGCGGGGTGCCGACGTGTGTGAAGGCTGCCTGGGGTCTGATGTAGGCCCCAGACCAGCCTTCAGTAATTTCCAGCAGGCTGTGCCTCTCTGGAGCAGCCTGCTGGTCAATGTTAAACTAGCATTGCCATTAAAATGCAATGCACTATAGCAGGGGTGCACAACCTTTTTTGGTCTGAGGGCCGCATTGTCACATCACTCTATTTCAAGGGGCCGCAATGTACACAGGCCGATGTAAAGTGACTGGGGAGGAATAATCGCTATCACAGTCATTCCTCCTTCATTTAGTTACATTGACTATCAGTAGCACATCCCTGATCACACAGAGAGATGTGCGGCACGATTATACCGCCAGTTATCATGAGTGAGTGTCCCTATGAAGACGTGTTTCCAGTAATTGACCTGAATATCTCGCTGCTGGCCCTGGAAAAATACTAACAGTGGCCCCCTTTTGTAGTCGGGTACAAATTGATGGAAGTCCGGCCCAGCAATAACATATTGTGGCACATTATACCGCCCCACAGTTCATCACACAATACTGCCCCCATGAGCACAAAATACATCCCCAAAAACTCACTGGCTGGCCATCAGGAGGGCCCAGGCGGCCCCCTGGGAAATTTCCCTGTGAGATCTATGGCTAATCCACCCTGGCTTAAAGGGATTTCCCAGGAAAAAGTAATTTTTAACAAGTTCTTGCAGCATGGCCCCTGAAACCGAAGAGTTATACTTACCTGCTCCCGGCGCTAATTACACCTGTCAGTGCATGGCCATGGTCACATGTACCTCTGCAGCCAATCACTGGCTTCAGCGGTGATGTGGCCACAAGCAGCGTGTCACTGCTGCAGCCAGTCATTGACTGGAGCAGTGTATGTGACCATGGTCATGCACAGACAGGTGTAAAAGTGCAGGAACCGGAAGATGGAGGCAGCGGGGGTAGGGCGGCATGGAGCAGGTAAGTATGCATCTTTTGGTTCAGGGGCCACGCTGCAGGAACCTGTTCATAGATCAGTGATTTCCCTCACTGCAGAGGACGTGCTCCCTGGTTATTACCGCATCCTTCCAGTTACAGGCGCCCTGTAATAACCAGTAAGCACTTTCTCTTACTAGTGGGGAAAGCGCTTATTGCTTAACACTTTAATAACCAGGCCTGAAAATACACTTTTTTTGTGTTTTTGTGCACCTGGTGGTTCGAACGGTTGTAAGTTTTTTATGTGTTGGGACTACCAAAATAATTTTTGCAACAATTTTTCACTTGACAGATAGGGCCTTATAATTTATTTTTTTGTTTTATTTGGGGAAAACTGCACAAAACATTTTTAAAAAGTATCTTTTTTTTTTTTTTCAAACTATAGCTCCTTATTCTTTAAATATGCAAATTGAAACCAAAATAAATTATAATTAGTTCCCTATTTTGTGACGGTCGTTTTGTTATATTTATATGTATAGTTAGTTTCACATTAATGGTGCGATAATGGCAACGGTTTTGGTTGGTGTGGGCGTTTTTTCTTTTATGTATCTTATTATTTTTTATCTTTAACTTAATTTTTAATATATTTCTGCTACAAATAATATCCCCCAAGGGGTCATAAAAAGACCTGGGGGACACTGACACTTTTTGTGAATTTTACACTCTTTCCTTTTTATTTATTACTTTTATTTGTATTTTAATAATATTTTATTGTATTTTTTATTTTTTTTATAATTGGTTTATTACTTATTATTTAAATATATTTTTGCCACATAATATCTCCCCAAAGAGGTCATGAAAAGACTGTTAGGGGGCAGTGAACACTCTTACTTTTTTATTTTTATAATTTCCAATTTTTTTTGCCACATCATTTTTATTTATTTTTTTGTGATTATATTTTTTAAAATAATTTTTTAACTTATTTAATATATTTTTTCCAGATAATTTGTCCCCAAAAGGTCACTGAAAGACCTTTGGGGACACACTTTTTTTTTTGCACTATTTCCACTGTAACTGGGGCATCCAAAGGAGCCCCAGTTACAGGGGAAACCAGCCTGCGGTGGGGGCATTGTACACAGGCAGCTCTGCGCTCCTCTGCCCCCAAGCCGGGTCCACCCTACATAGCGCCCACCTGTGTGAGGAGAAGGCAGAAGCGCTGATAACTGACAGCCGGCGACCCGTCCTGCTACGGAGCAGGAGCAGGAGCAGGAGCAGGAGCAGGAGCAGGAGCAGGAGCAGGAGCAGGAGCAGGAGCAGGAGCAGGAGCAGGAGCAGGAGCAGGAGCAGGAGCAGGAGCAGGAGCAGGAGCAGGAGCAGGAGCTGTAATGATCCATCGCGCGGCGCTGCGGGCAGAAACACAGTTGATTTTACGATCAGCTGTGTTTCTGTCCAGGAGGACGGGGGCCCCAAATCTTGGCTCTGGGAGCCGCAGGTTGTGCACCCCTGCACTATAGGGATAGTGAATTGCATTTTAAAAGCAATCAAAAAGCTGTCTGTTATAGTCCCCTTGTGGGACTATTAAGTGGTAAAAAAAAAGTAAACATTAAACAAAAAAATCCCATTACAAAAAGTTTTTTTCAATGAAAAAAATAAATTGCAAATAAAAAAATCTTACCCATATGTTTGGTATTGCCACGTCTGTAACGACCCGGACTACATAAATATCATGTGAATTATCCCCTTTGGTGAACGCGGTAAAAAAAAAAAAAAAAAAAAAGACGACTTGCTAATTTATTCTTAGCTGCCACCGAAAAAACTTAATAATCAGTCGTCCCGCAAAAATCAAGCCCTCACACAACTCCATAGCAAGATAAATAAAAAAAATATGGGTTTTGGGAAGCAGCAATGCAAAAACATTTTTATCTTTTAAAAAAGGGATTTTATTGCAAAAAAGTAGTAAAATGTAAAAAAACAAACAAAAAACACAAAAACAAAACAAACAACTATGTGTATTTGGTATCACTGTAATCGTACTGACCCAGAAAAGAAAGATATTGTTATTTATACCGAAAAAAGAACGCAGTAAAATTTATAAAGTAAAAAAGCAGTGGCAGTATTGCTGTTTTTCCCATCTCCCTCTTAGAAAGAGTTAATAGAAAGTTAATCAGAAAGTTATGTGTACCTGAAAATTGCGCCATTAAAAACTAGCCCTCATAAAGCTATATAGACAGAAAAATAAAGTTATAGCTCTTGGAACGCGACTATGAAAAAAGGAAGAAAAAAACGCTTGGTCAGTAAGGCCCAAAACAGGCTGGTCACTAAGGGGTTAAAACAGATGGTCATACTTCATATAATAGTTATTACTTTACATTTCACATATTTCAACTTTATGTCTGGATCATTTTGTGAATGCCATTTTATTTTTTGGGGACTTAAGAACACTTAGAAGTTTAGAAGCAAATCATACGTTTTTCAGAATTCCAAAACCCACTTTAAGGAGCAGTTCAGTTATGAAGTCACTGTGGGGCTTACATAATAAAAACCATCCATAAATGGCCCCATTTTAGAAACTATACCCCTTAAGGTATTCAAAACAGTTTTTACAAACGTTGTTAACCCTTCAGGTGTTCCACAAGAATTAAAGGAAAATGTAGATGAAATTTCCGAATTTCACTTTTTTGGCAGATTTTTTCCGGTAACAAAGCAATGGTTAACAGCCCAAAAAAACTCAATATTTATTACCCTGATTCTGTAGTTTACAGAAACACCCCATTTGTAATCGGAAACTGCTGTATGGGAACACGGCAGGGCACAGAAGAAAAGGAACGCCGTATGGTTTTTGGCGGGCAGATTTCACTGGGATAATTTTAAGTTGCCATGTCATTTGAAGACTCCCTGATGCACCCCTAGAGTAGAAACTCCAAAAAAGTGACCCCATTTTGGAAACTACGGGATAAGGTGGCAGTTTTGTTGGTACTATTTTAGGGTACATATGATTTTTGGTTGCTCTACATTACACTTTTTGTGAGGCAAAGTAATAAAAAATAGCTGTTTTGGCATTTTTTTTTTTTTACAATGTCCATCTGACAGGTTAGATCATGTGCTATTTTTATAGAGCAGGTTGTTACGGACGTGACGATACCAAATATGACCTTGTTTCAGTTTTACATAATAATTTTGTGTCTCCATATTCTGAAAGCCATATATATATATATATATATATATATATATATATATATATATATATATATATATATATATATATATATATATATATATATATATATATATAATATTTTTTTTTTTTTGCCCTAATGTTTTATGTAGGGGCTCATTTTTTGCAGGATGAGGTAACCTTTGATTGGTACCATCTTGGGGGGTATACGCCTTTTTGATCATTTGGTGTTGCACTTTTTGTGATATAAGGTGACAAAAAAATAAAATAAAAAATGGTTGTTTTAGCAGTCTTTATTTGATTTTTGTTTATATGGTGTTCAGGTGAGGGGGTGGATCATGTGATATTTATTATAGAGCTCGCTGTTACAGACGCGGCAATACCCAATATCTCTGGGGGGGGGGTTTTTTTTTTTTTTTTTTTTGTGTTTTATTTTGGGAAAGGGGTTTTAAAAAAAATAATAATAATTTATTATGAAATACACTTTTTTTTTTTACTTTAGCCTGACTGTGAGACCCAGCCTAAGGGGGTGGATCTCACAGGCTTCCATAGAAGGCAAGCCCCTATGCCTATGGAAGGCATCGGGCTGCCTTCTCTGCCATCAGGCCCCCGTCACTGCAGAAGGGGGACCCGATGGGGAAGCAGAGTGAACCTGTACCCTCCGCATGCCGCGGTCAGCTTTGACCACGGTATACAAGGGGTTAATACGCCAGCATCTGTGTTTTTACCGATGTCGGCGTATGCAGCAGGGGCCAAACTGTCAGTGACTGCTGGGTCCGTGTCGCTGATCCTGCACCCGCCCGATGTACATGTACAGCGCTGGTCCTCTACGGGTTAAAAGGAGCTTTACAAGCTCCTGATATTTATGACCTACCCTCGCGATAGGTCATTAAAGAGGCTCTGTCAGCATGATCAACACTATTAAACCAGGCATACTGCCTTGTAGGGCTCATCATGCCAATTAAAACAATACTTTTCTTTTTTGTCTGTATGCTAAACACAAGGGCTATCACTGACAAAAACTATAAAGTTGAAAAGTACCGAAATAACTTTTACTATTAGATATTAAAATAATACCCCACAACATGTAGAAAATATGATAACATACTGTGCCAAATAGAAAAGGCAGAGCCTTACTTTGGATGTGTCCAGGATAATACCATCCAAATAAACAAAGATGCAACAACTTACAGTTTGGAGACCGAGGGCTTGGATACTTGGCATATGAGAAGTGAGGTCAGGATGGGGGGCGGGGGACGACGATGACGACTTATTCCCTGATGTATCCCTGAAGGCTACCTCTGCCTGCAGGCGGAGTACCTGCCCCGAAAGGGTTGACCCCACCTCTCAGTGGCTAAGCCCTCACTGTCACCTACTGCGACCCTGCCAGTGGATATGATGAATGCTTGTCCCGACACGCTTCCCCAGTGTCATTAGAGCTGGTTCATCAGGGGACCAAAGGGAAGCAATCCAGTGTTCATAGGCATTATTCATAGTAGCAGAATGATATGGGCATCCTGGTGTAGTAAGGTGCACTCACATGATAGTAAATCAGCCTTAAATACCTTAAATTTGGCTGAACTTTTTTATATTTCAGTCTACAGAGCTATAAAGGGGTTGTTTTTTGCATAACGAAATGTAGTTTTTATTGGTACCATTTTTGTAGTACGGCTTTTTGATCACTGTTCAATTTTTTTTGTGCGGGACAACAAGATGACTACGTTGGGATTTTTTAAAAAAAATTTTTATATACTTTAATAGTTCAGACACGGCAATATCTAATATGTTTATTTTTTTATTCTTTATATATTTTTATATGTAAAATTGGCAAAAGGGGGTGATTTAAACTTTGAATATTTTGGTGTTTTAGTTATTTTTTTATTTCTTTAAGTTTTTATTTAATAACCATTAGTCCCTGAGTTCTTTTGATCCCTTGTCCTATTCACTGTAATATAGATCTGTTAGGGTGAATAGGAGTCTGATGCTGTCCCTGCTGAGCTGTGCCTCATGCATTAGTTCAGCAGGGAGCTTACCATTGGAGGCCTGGAAGGCTTCAGCAGCGTCTAGGCTGTCATGGTAACCGATCGGAGCTTCGCAAATTCACTGTGGGTGCTCTGTCTGGAAGGCAGAGGGAGCAGCATCCCTCTCCCTATCTCCACAGATGCCGCAATCAGCATTGAATGTGGCATCTGAAGTGTTACAGGACGGGGTTCAGCACGATCATCGTACCCCATCATTGCAGTGGAGTGCCTGCTGTATGATGCACCCGCCGTGTATTGAGCAGGCTCACTGCCGCAGCCCGCTCCATACAAATGGGGGCGCACGATGCCGACATTAGGCTACTTTCACACTTGCGTTAGGTGCGGATCCGTCTAGTATCTGCACAGACGGATCCCCACCTATAAATGCAAACGATGGTATCCGTTCAGAATGGATCAGTCTAATTGTTAGTCAGACGGATCCGTCCTGACTTTACATTGAAAGTCAATGGGGGACGGATCCGTTTGCAATTGCACCATATTGTGTCAACGTCAAACGCATCTGTCCCCATTGACTTGCATTGTAAGTCAGGACGGATCCGATCGGCTCCGCACGGCCAAGCGGACACCAAAATGCTGCAAGCAGCGTTTTGGTGTCCGCCTCCAGAGCGGAATGGAGGCGGAACGGAGCCAAACTGATGCATTGGGGATGAACGGATCCATTCGGGGCCGCTTGTGAGAGACCTCAAACGGATCTCACAAGCGGAACCCCAAACGCAAGTGTGAAAGTAGCCTTATGCGTGTTAAAGTGTAGGGAGCCACTAAGGGGTAAGGGCATCATTAGTGTAAACGAGGCACTAGAGATGCATCATCACTGTGTGGACACTAATACTATGTGGCATACAAAGTACAACATGATAGTTTGTGGGGCACAATTGAACACCATTACTGTGTTGGGGTATAAAGGGGACTGGGCGCAAATGTCTGAGTATATAGACAGGAATGGGGTGGGGTTAGAGGCGCAGTTTAATGTAATCCATGCCGGGATGTGCTATGCATGCAGCAAGAGCTGTCCCGCTTTGCATTTTTTCAAAGTTAGGAGGTACAGTATGGGTGAGCTGTGACCACCATGATCATGTGTTATCTATATATAGGGGATTCCTTTTATTTTAATTCTGTCTGTGATGACAAGGAAGATGACTGATGAAAACTAATCTCCACAGAATACGGAGTGTCAGCCTACTGTGAGATTCAGCGGCCAGGCTGAAACTGTAGTTCAACATGGAAAATAAAAAACAAGACCACTAACAAAATAATCATTTACACAGCAGTCACTTCTGACAACACATTTCATGTAATACTTACTGCCTTTTCCTCTGGGGAGAGAATGCCCTCTACTGCCACAATCTGGTACTGCTTATGTTTTAGGCCACCAACATATTTCCTAAAGTGTTTGAGATCTGCAGCATCTACGTTTTTCTTAGTCAGTCTCTGCATAGCGTCCGACGGACAGCCAGGATCGAACAGTAAAAGGCAGTAGGATTTATTTTTCCTCTCTTCAATTCCCACAATAGTGCGACTGTGACCTACATCAAAGCCACAAATATATTAATACACTTTACCACATAGATGTAACTGGTTATATCAGTCAACAGAAGGCTGCTTTTACACTATGGGGGAAATTTATCAAAACCGCTGTAAAGGAAAACTGGCTTAGTTGCCTGTAACAACCAATCCGATTGCACCTTTCATTTTTCAAAAGAGTTTTGAAAAATGAAAGGTATAATCTGATTGGTTGCTATGGGCAACTAAGCCAATTTTCCTTTACACCGCTTTTGATAAATCCCCCCCTTATGTCTCTTTTTGTAAAAAAGCCAGTTGTTTAATGTCATTTTTTGCACCTTTAATCATTTTTTTTTTTTGCAAGGAAAAACACTGCGTCGAGATGTGCAATAGTGGCAAATAGTAACAGACAGTTCTAGAAATGTAATAATAAGCAGTATGGGACAAATTTGCCACCCAGGGGTTTGACAAAGCAGGGACGTCCTACAAACAGCTATGCCTGTGTCTAAAGCAACAGTTCAGTAAACCCTACTGCTTAGGGGGCTCCGAAGCACACAGATGTTCCCTGCACCTCTGATAAAGTCGTATTGGCAAAAAAGGCTTAAATTTTCGCAGCAGTATCAGAATTGGACCTCCTCTGATTGGCAAAGGGTTGTCTTCTCTGATGAGTCACGTGTTTTCTGCTTCATCGAACAGATGGACGTTCGTGTGTCAGGTGAGAAACCTCAGAGAACAAACACCCTGCACCCATTGCTGGAAGAACAAACTGGTGGTCACAGCGTTATGGTCTGGGGAATGTGTTCCTGGTATTCTATAGACCCACTCATCCATGTGGAAGGCACTTACTACAGATTTGGGTATGAATCCATCCTTGCAGATCTCATACACCCATACATGCTAATTGTCCTCCGTGGGGTGGATGGGATATTCCAGCAAGACAATGTGACATGTCACATGGCCAGAAATGTCTGACATAGATTGGAATAACACAACAAAGACTTTCAAGTACTACCCTGGCCCCCGAATTCCCAGACTTGAACCCAATTGAGCATTTGTGGGACCACCTTGATCGTTGTGTTCGCCCTATGGATCTTCCCCGCACACCCTCCAGCAGCTGTGGGATGCACTGCAGTCAGTATGGTTCCAGATACCTGTGACAACCTACTAACATCTTATTGAGTCACTTCCAGCCCATCTCGCTGCTGTCCGTGCCGCACATGGCGGTTACTCTGGATATTAGCTGGTGGTCATAATAATGTGACATATATATATATATATATCTCACCATACAAACATTGGGGGAGATTTATCAAAATTGCTTCAAAGAAATACTGGCTCATAGCAACCATATTGATCCTTTCATCAAGGAGCTGTGAAAAATGAAAAGCGGACTCTGATTGGTTGCTATGGGCAACAAAAGCAGAGTTCACACTTCAGTTATTTGGTCAGTTATTTTCATTGGTTATTGTGAGCCAAAACCAGTAGTGAAGTCTACTGAAAGATCAAATGTAATTATTTAATTTCCCCCTGTTCTGTGGTTTTGACCCACACCTGGTTTTGGCTCACAATAACTGATCGAAATAACTGATCACATAGCTGAAGTGTGAACTCAGCCTAAGGCCTCCTGCACACGACCGTATGGCTTTTTCAGTGTTTTGCAGTCCGTTTTTCACGGATCCGTTGTTCCGTTTTTTGTTTCCGTTGTGTTTCAGTTTCTGTTCCGTTTTTCCGTATGGCATATACAGTAATTACATAGATAACATTGGGCTGGGCATAACATTTTCAATAGATGGTTCCGCAAAAAACGGAACGGAAACAGAAGACATACGGATTTATTGACTTGAATGGAGCCACGGAACGTGATTTGCGGGCAATAATAGGACATGTTCTATCTTTAAACGGAACGGAAATACGGAAACGGAATGCATACGGAGTTCATTCCGTTTTTTTTGCGGAACCATTGAAATGAATGGTTCCGTATACGGAACGCAAAAAACGGCCAGTAAACGGGGGGAAAAAACGGTCGTGTGCAGGAGGCCTAAGCCAGTTTTCAACTGCATCAGTTGTCATCAGTCTCCCATACTAAGTTTTGTAGCGTGCATTTTATGATTTTTTTTTTTGCTCCCTTTTTTTTTTATTTTTTATTATACATTCCTTTAAAAGAACTTCAGTTTTTTGTTTTTGTTTCACAGACATTGAATGAAATTGCCTTCACCCCTCCATTCAAACTCCTCTTAGCTGCTGTCATACTGCACGGGGATCCCCTTTCTGGCAATTGTTGGGGATCCAAGCAACCAATCTAACATTTGTAATGGATATGTAATTAAATGATCCAACAGACCCATGGCAGACGGCGGCTCAGGCAGGTGACGTCAGTCAGTGACGCTGCCGCTCGTCTGCCCGGCCGGCCTGTTCCGATAGCAGTACTAGCCTGTAAGTAAGATTTATTGAATCATGTAATACTACAGACAGAGGGGGCAGCATGATTATTAATCACAATGACACATTTTATAACTACTGGAGCGGCAATGGGGGGGGGGGGGGGGTCTGTGGATGACACTGTTATGGGGTGGGGGGGTCTGTGGATGGCACTGTTATGGGGTGGGGGGATCTGTGAATGCCAGGGGGAGAGGTGAGAGGCACTATGATACTACTGGCACATTGGGGGGAGGCACTATGATACGGGCACATTATGGGGGGAGATGGCACTATGATACGGGCACATTATGGGGGGAGATGGCACTATGATACGGGCACATTATGGGGAGGAGGCACTATGATACGGGCACATTATGGGGAGGAGGTGGCACTATGATACGGGCACATTATGGGGGGAGATGGCACTATGATACGGGCACATTATGGGGGGAGATGGCACTATGATACGGGCACATTATGGGGGGAGATGGCACTATGATACGGGCACATTATGGGGGGAGATGGCACTATGATACGGGCACATTATGGGGGGGAGGTGGCACTATGATACGGGCACATTATGGGGGGGAGGTGGCACTATGATACGGGCACATTATGGGGGGAGGTGGCACTATGATACGGGCACATTGGGGGGGGAGATGGCACTATGATACCGGCACATGGGGGGAGGAGAGAGGCACTCCGCACTTGATACTGGCACATGATTAGGGGGGCATCTATGGGGACACTTACTGGCACATTATTGGGTGGCACTGTGGGGCCACTTCTTGGCACATTATTGGGGGCACTATGGGGGCATCTACTGAGGCCACAAAGAAGGGGTATTTTATATGGGGGGCTCTGTGTGGTACTAGTATTATCAGGGGTATTATCTGTTTCTGCAGTATAGTATTGGGGAGAACAGCGGAACAGTATTGGGGGTGTTAGGATGATTTGTCCAGAAGATGGGAGGATGATGGAAAAGTAGTAAACTAAGATTTATTTTTTTTGTCAAGCTGCAGAGACGAAAAATGGCTGAAAAATGGCTGAAAAATGGCGGTCTGGTCTGAAGGTCTGAAAGGAGAAGATGAGGAAAGAGAACATCTACAAGAGACGTCACTGGATGTAAGAGGTATGTGGCGCTGTATTACCCTGTATGTTCTGTAGTGATAGGAGCAGGGGTCATAGCAGGGGTCATCGCGGTCCTATAGGGTGCGACCGTGACTGGGAGGTGGAGGTTCAGACAAACTGACGCGGTCTGACTTTGTTTCTTACACCGTGCGTTCACACAATTATGTACAGGATTCGTAGGATTCGAGATTCGAAAGATTCGATATATTCGAGAACCTTTTCGGATTCGGATTTGAAAAAAATTGGATTCGTCCCACCTCTACTATAAACCCTGCAATATTCCACATTGATTGCTATCCTGCTTACTTCTTTGAATGTAATACAACATGATCTAGGATGCATCCTACTATAGGAAGAGAATAGTATCATTCAGCTGTACATCACCTTGGTGCTGAAGGTAAATGGCTGGCTTGGAGGAGCACACTACCTTGCCTTCAGCTCCTCTAGTATCAGATGCATAATAATTTAAAACCCATTCAAACAAGAGGGGATGTGTTCCTGATGGACCACTAGGTGTGTGAAAGTCAAGAATTCGACATCTGTAAAATACATATTAAAACATAAATATACCCTGCACAACAATAAGAAGTAAAAATCATCATGCTTAGCCCAAATCTTCCTGTGTAGTACAAAGCTGTAATTTAACATTTTTCTACACTACGTACTTCCGTCTCTTTTTACAATTTTTTGCAGAGGACATTTAGTTTGCATTAGAGGTTGGTAGAATTTTCGTGCAGTCTTTACCTATGATCCCTGTTTGATGCAAAGCTGCATGAAGGTGTTTGTGCATACACATTATTAAAGGGGTTATCCAACCCCAAAAATGCCCAGGGCCACCCGCACAGAATGTACTTACCCTGCTCCCTGGCACCTGCATCACTTCTGAGGACCGCTGCTGCATCTCCCTTTGGAGCGGATCAAAACATCTGGTGACTGAGGGGGCAGCCATTAGCAAGCCATGACGGGAACGAGCTTCCCTAGCATCGTGGGTGACACTAGAGAGGCTTCTCCACGTCGCGGCCCACTATTGGCTGCCTGCATCCTCCCCTTCCCCCCGTCCGTATGTTTTCATCCACGCGACAGGGAGATGGAGCGGCAGCAGTGCGGGCATCAGAAGCGACGCAGGTGTCGGGGAGCGAGGCAAGTACAATCTGTGTGAGGGGCCTGGGCATTTGGGGGGGGGGGGGGGGGGGGGGGGCATTATAGGGGTTGGATAATCCCTTTAGGGTCCATTCACACATCCGTGTGTGTTTTGCGGATCCACAAAACACGGACACCGGCAATGTGCGTTCCGCATTTTGCGGACTGCACATCGCTGGCACTAATAGAATATGCCTATTCTTGTCCACAATTGGGAACGGAACGGAAATGTGGACCCGTAATTGCGGGGCTGCATTTCCGGATCAGTGCCGCACATCGTGCGGCCCCATAGAAATTAATGGGTCCGCAATTCCGTTCCGTAAAATGAGGAACAGAATTGCGGATGTGTGAATGGAGCCTTAAAGGGAACCTGTCACCAGAACAGGCCTATTGAGCCATTTACATGTTCACGTTAACAACATTAAGAAACTGGTCTTCTTGAAATATACAGTTAACATTTTTGTGTGAAAAATTTAAATTTGGAAATGTACCCGATGTTAGGAAAACGTAGCTAGTGGAGTTACTGGGTGTATCAGTGCATGAGAAGAGTCACTGAGTCATGCTCCATATCCCACCCACTTCAATGTTCTAGTCTGCCCCTTAATTCCTGGACATCAGCGCTTGGCCGAGAGAAATCTCTCGTAGGCACACACAATCACGTTCTGCCAACCGGGATCATTACATGTGCAGTGAGCAGAGGCATAAAGCTCTCACTGCGCATGTCAGCATGGAGTTGTTAAAGTTGTATTTGTACACATATTATGCCCTTTCAAAAATGTCAGTTTTGGATTCCTAGTTGCTGGGTGAGTGTGCACTATATTATCACGTTTCATCATATTTGTTTATGAAGATAAAATACTGCATGGCCTGCTGTATGAGCCTTTTACTCAGATGTGGGTTTTAGGTACAAAGATTTTATGCATTTCTTTGTAAATTCTTGTTTGTTACAGTTAGGGCTCATTCAGACGGCCGTATGCTGTCCGCAAAAATACTGAATGCTATCCGTTTTTTTGCGGATCCGCAAAAAAACGGATCTGCAAAAAAACGGATAGCATTCAGTATTTTTGCGGACCCATAGACTTCAATGGTGCCATGTCCTGATTTTCACGGACAAGTATAGGACATGTTTCATTTTTTTTGCGGATCCGCGAAAAAACGGATAGCATTCAGTATTTTTGCGGACAGCATACGGCCGTCTGAATGAGCCCTTACACGAAGGTTACATAACTGTCAAAAGCATGTTTAGACAACTGCACTTATTAGGCTGACTCCTTTCAGGAAAAACTGTATAAAAGACTGAATTAAAGTTCAGAATCTACTATCCCTGTCATTTTTTGTCATGAGTGGAATCTTGAAAACGTTGACAATGTGTTCAGACAATATATGGGTATGAGAGAAGGGTTGGAACGATTACGCAAATTAATCGATTAACTCGACACCAAAAAAATCCTTGATGCAAGTTTTTGCATCAAGGCTTCGTTTGTACTATGTGACCACGGAGCGCGAGTGAAGTGTTAGATGTTGCTCACGCTCCATGGTTTCCCGCGGTACCACACTGCACTGTCCTGACGTACACACATCATCAGGATGTAGTGCACATAAGCGCGCACTATGACCTGACGCTGTGTGACGTTAGGACTACAGTGCAGCGTGTGAAGAAGAGGATGGAAGATATCTGGAGTATCGGCAGCGCCCCTACAGGTAGGTAAGTATTTTAGTTCACTTGCGCTGCGGCTGGGCACTGACGGCTAGGAGGGGGAGTGGGGGAACTGATGGCATGGGGGAGTTCATGGCAGTGGGGGAATCTGGTGGCACTGGGGGAGGGGAGCTGTGGCATTGGAGGAGGAACTAGTGGAATCGGTGGGGAGCAACTGATGGCATGGGTGAGCTGATGGCACTGGGGGGAGGGGATAAGACTGATGGCAGGGGGGGGGATGATGAGTTTTTATAGAAAACGTTTAATACAGGTTTTTTTAATTTGAGTACTCGATTAATCGTTGGATTAATGAGTAGAATACATGATACTTGAAAATAATCGATAGCTGCAGAGAGGTTTAGTATACAGATTCATGTTCTAATTTAGGTTATTTTATATTGAACTTAAATGTGAATATTGCCCTGGCTACCAGAAGAGCAAAATGTTAAGAAACCCTGGCAGCAAAAGAGTTGTGCCAAGCCTCTACGTTATTGTGTATCCATTAACTAACACCGATTGCAGGGGTCTTGTTCCCCCATCCCATTCTCAAGATGGTTAGGGGTCCCAGTGGTAGGGCTGTGTCCTGTGGACAGGGAATCATTTTTAAACTTGGCACAAACCACAAACTAAATCTAAATAAAGTGCTCCAAATACAATGATAAAATGAACAAAATAAATTTCTTCACTTACTTCAGTTTCAGAGAGGTTAGAAGACCATATATCTCAGATGCGCCGATCCAAGCCCTGGTGCGCTGCAATTTACCATTGAAATGAGAGGCACCTTGAGGATCAAAACCTTCCTTCCAGGCATCTTCAATCATAGCTTGAATCTTCGGTATACAGGGGATGTATCTAAAATCTAGAACAATAAAAGTAAACACATAAAGAGAATACCGGTAAAGCCTATCATATGAGTTTCTCTACCATATCATATCTTCTGTAGAGCTATCTGTCCATTTGGCTAGAAGAGCAAGGATTCAAATCTTCACTCTAAGTAAAAAAAATTAAAAGCCCCACAGCCAGGGAGAAAAAAACCTACCTGTCCCATGTACAACTACTCACAGTGAAAGATTCTTCATTAAATTATGGTATCTTCGTAACAAGTTATACATTTTTCCCTAGTGTTTTAATATGTTTTTATCATGACGCAGTCCACATATTTAAATTTTATGGAACTAGTCTATTTTTGATGTGTTATATTTAAGCTATTTAATTTTTGCAAAAACTAGTCTTAAATACAATACAAAAAATGTACCGTAAAATCCTTTTCTTGTTGGATGCATTGGGGGACACAGCACCATGGGTATATGCCCAGCTGCCACTAGGAGGCTGAGACTAGAAAGGAAAAGTGTTGGCTCCACCCAGATGGGCTATACCCTCTGCACAGACACTAAACTAACCAGTTGGTCCAAAAGCAGTAGGAGCATCAAAAAAACAGACGAACAGTGAAGCCAACATGTCCTAAACCATTATCAAAGGGTCCCGGGTAACCTAAACGAAAAAAAAACAACAAGGGTGGGATGTGTGTCCCCCAATGCATCCAATGAGAAAAGGATTTTACGGTAAGTACAAAAATACATTTTTCTCGAGAATGGCATTGTGGGACACAGCACCATGGGAAGAAGTGCGACAAGGGGAGCCAACACCTTGGTAAAGACCCTCTGGGCAGACGCTAGGCCAAAAGGCAACGTCACAAATTGAAAATGCAGAGAACCCACCGCAAAGCAAAGGTACCTCTGATGAGACAGAGCTATGGGGACATGCAGATAAGCATCTCTGATGTCGATGGACGACAGAAACTTGCCCACCTCGAGGGAAGCAATCACCGACCGAGGGACTCCATGCGAAAGTGGCGGACACGGACGAAATAATTGAGCGCCTAAGGATCCAAAATGGGGCGAAGAGAACCATCCTTCTTGGGAACGGTGAAGAGGTTTGCGTAAAACCCCTGAAAATGTTCTGAGGTCGGGATGGGAATAATTACTCCATGCGCGTGAATGAATGGCCTGAAAAAAAGCGTCCGCCCGGGAGGGGGACCTGGGCAGCGACAACTGGAAGAACCGACCAGTGGGAAGGGCGGAGAATTCTATCCTGTATCCGGACGAAACAACCTCCAGAATCCAGATGTCATCCACGGTTGCGCTCCATTGCTCCTGAAAGGAGAGCAACTGACCCCCCACTCGAGGGGGCAACTCGAGTGGGGGGAACCAGTCATGCAGGTAACTGCTTTGCAGACTGGGGTTTGGAAGGCTTAGGGCAGACGTGCCTGGAGGGCTTGGCCTTGAAGGAAGGACTAAACGTCTTTTTGTCCTGACGGGAAGAGTGCTGAGATCGCAATGCAGACATAGGATGGCGGCGGCAGGGACAGTTCTGGGGCAGGAGGGAACTTTTCCTACCCGTGGCCTCAGAAATAAGCTCCTCCAAGCATTTCCCGAAAAGCCTACCACCCAGGAAAGGGAGAGATATGAGCACCTTTTTGGAGGCGGCATCCACTGCCCAGACACGAAGCCAAACAGTGTGGCAGATGGCCATAGCGTTGGCAGCCACCTTACTAGAGCGGCGTGCCGATTCCAGGGAAGCATCACAAAGATACCAGGATGCCTGAAGATGAGAAGCAAGGAGATGGAGCTCCCCCTCCCCAAGTAGAATCCGGATGTAAGGACTGAACAAGCTGTTTGGCCCATACCACACAGTTCTTAGCCACCCATGACGCAGCAAAGGCGGGATGGATAGCGGAACTTGCTGAGACGAATGCAGACTTGGACAATGAGTCTATCTTCTTGTCCAATGGATCAGACAAGGAGGCAGAGTCGGCCAAAGGAAGGGTGGTGGCCTTAGCAAGTCGGGCCATTTGTGGATCTACTTGAGGAGGAACAGACCACATAGTAATGGACTCCTCGGAAAAGGGAAAGAGGACGTCTGAACTCTTGGCGGGCTGAAGATGCTTATCCGGGTGACGCCACTCCTTGGCCAAGTGTGCGTCAAGATACGCATGGTTAGGGAAAACCAGAGCGGGGCACCTAGAATGGCGGAATGATACGGATTCCTGAGCCGAGGGGGAGGAGGGGTCTTCCTGCACATGGAGAGCATCCCTAAACGCCCTGATGAGATCCTGCATGGCCGCAGACAGGGCGGTGCTCTGCTCTGATCCTGGATCAGAGTCAGAGGAGTCCCGCAAGGCGGCGGAAGGTGTGGTAAGGGAGGATTCGTCGCCAACCTCAGACATGTCCTGGGAGTGACCCGAGGATGCAGAGAAGGAGCGGGACATGGTTGTGACAACCCGAGGTCGTTTGAGGGAACTGGTGTCTGAACGTGAGCGTGGCCCGTCCACTGAGGAGTCCCTGGGAGGGACAGAGGCGGCTGCAATTTGGGCAGGCAAGTGGTCCAGCGACTCAACCAAGGATTGGGAAAGTCGGGCAAGGTTCCCGTTGGCTTAAGACAGGGAGGCAGCCCATTCAGGAGGAACCGACACAGAAGGGGCAGTCAGGGCGTTCTGAGAGGGTCTGGGGGCAAGGCACTGTGCACAAACAGGTTCAGGTTGACCGCATGGCAACTTTTTATTACAACGGGCGCAAGTATAATATGTGGCAATCCCGAGGGGGAGGGGCTGGTGATGGGAGTCTTCTCTGAAAGAGGACATGAGGGCTGAGCCTGCAAAAAGAAAAAGCAGCCAGCCAGAGGCTGTCCTACCGGACCCCAGGTGCTGTGTCCCCGAAGAGGTGCTGCAGCAGTCACAGGAGAGTGCCAGGAAGGCTGCAGGGAGATCTGGAGAGCGTCCCTGAGAAGGGCTGACAAGATGGAGGCCCAAAGAAAAAAGCAGGCAAAAAGTAGGCAAACTCCGCCCACAGCAAAAGCCCGCGCTAAACTGGGATAGGAGGGGAAAGAGACCCCTCCCAAGAGCCGAGAGAAGCGGGGAGGGGCCAAGAAAAAAAGCCAGCAAAGCAAGGGGAGGGGGCGAAAAGAATGCGGCCTAGGCGAAAAAAAAGCAGGGCCTCAATTAATGGAGTGGCTGGGAAGGGAGCACCGTCAGCGGGACAGGACCACAGGAAGCGGGGCCCTCTGGAAGAAAAAAAAACAAACAAAAAAAAACCACAACAACAACAGGTGAGGGGGGGGCTCCTGGGGAGAAGAAACGTCCAGGGAGTGAAAAAAAATGGGGCAAACAGAGCACCAGGAGCCCGAGGACAAGGCAGGGAAGATGCGGCCTAGTCCCAGGCAGAAGTTGGGGACTAAAGTAGAAGAGGGCCAGGGAGATGGAGCGCAAGGGGCCCGAGAGGCATAGGAGGCCAGGGCTACTCAAGAGGGGGGGGCGTCAACTCTCCAGAGTGGAGAGTTGACCCCCCCAAGGAGAAACAGGGGGAAAAAGGGGACAGGGGAACCTCACAGGCCCCCCAAATAAGTGACACCCACCCCCAGACCAAGGGAGGGGAACTAACCGTAAACCCCATGGGACAGGGACGCAAGGGAAGAATACTCACCTTTCCGCAAACTCGCACAGATGTGGGATTGCCGGCATGCCACTGAGGATGGGGGACTGGATGACCGGCGAGGCACTAACTAAAGTGGATATCCACAATGGAGCCCCATCCTGCAGCAGGCCGAAACCTGCAGAAGAGAAGAAAAAAATAAAAAAAATAAAAATAAAAAACTAAAAGCAGCAAGACCTGCAAAAAAAACAGAGCAGGTAATGTCTGCCTTCTACGGACACTAGACTAAAACTGGTTAGTTTAGTGTCTGTGCAGAAGATATAGCCCATCTGGGTGGAGCCAACACTTTTCCTTTCTAGTGGCAGCCTCCAAGTGGCAGCTGGGCATATACCCATGGTGCTGTGTCCCCCAATGCCATTCACGAGAAAGAATGACACTGAATAATATGTTAATATGTAAATTAAAACACTGAAAATAAAAATGACTAAAATAAAAAAATTATATTTTGTTCTACTATTATATTTTTGATTCCAGAGGGGAAGCAAACCAGGCTGGTGCAGTGAGCTGCATTTATATTAATATAAGCAGATATATAACGCGAGTTTGACCGCGACGCGTGGTTGATTAAGTGTGGTTGTGTAAGTGTGTGACTTAAGATTAAGTGACTTTAGATTCAGGGACTTCAGTGGGGGACTGCAATTAGCCTGTATCTTATTACTACATTGTATTGTATTTTTTGCTTTTGTGGTGTAATCCCCATTTAGTATGTGTTGCACAATTGACAACGCAGTCCAGTGCACATCTTGCATGATGTATGCAGTCCTGGAACAGCCGTTCCAGGGTGAATTTCTTTGTTAAAGATGTGAGCAAATTACCCGTTTGGAATCGCTAATCAAGTCTCTAAATGGGCAAGTTGCAACACTGAGAGGCATTGACAATTTGCAAAAAAGTTTGCTTCTCACCGAGCAAGCACTCTTTGGGGTAGATGAGGGAGAGGGTGACAGAGAGGAGGCTGAGGAAAGTGAGGTAGCTAGCTGGGTAACAGTTAGAAAGCGGGGTAGAGGGAAGAGTGCCAGGGAGGCTAGCCCTGATCTGACACACACCAACAAGTTTGCACGTTTGGCAGATGACGGGGATATCAGTCCAGGGACGGCACTGCCGCAGCCGGACACTTCCTCTGCCAGTCAGGGGAATGTCAGCTCCGGTAAGCAGGGGACCAGGAGAGCAGGGCAGGCCAGACAGGTGCTGGTAGTGGGAGACTCAATTATTAGGGAAACAGATAGGGAAATCTGTCACAAAGACCGTGATCGCCGAACAGTGTGCTGTCTTCCTGGCGCTAGAGTTCGACATATCGCGGATCGGGTTGACAGATTACTGGGAGGGGCTGGAGAAGATCCAGCGGTCATGGTCCATATCGGAACCAATGACAAAGTTAGGGGTAGGTGGAGAGTCCTTAAAAATGATTTCAGGGATTTAGGGCAAAAGCTTAGGGCAAGGACCTCAAAGGTAGTATTTTCCGAAATACTACCGGTACCACGGGCCACACAAGAAAGGCAGCGGGAGATTAGGGAAATTAACAAGTGGCTCAAGAACTGGTGTAGGATGGAGGGGTTTGGGTTCCTGGAGAACTGGGCCGACTTCTCTGTCGGCTACAGGCTCTATCGTAGGGACGGGCTGCACCTCAATGGGGAAGGGGCAGCTGTGTTGGGGAAGAAGATGGCTAGAAGGTTGGAGGAGTGTTTAAACTAGGGACTGGGGGGGAGGGTAATTACACTATAGAAGGGGAAGATAGTGCAGATAGAGACCGGGGGCAAGGTAGTGGGACTGGGGGAGAAATGGAAGGAGGGACAAGAACAGTTCAGAAGGAAAGGTGTAGGGTAAAAAATATACATAAACCTCTCATATGTATGTATACTAATGCCAGAAGCCTGACTAATAAAACTGGTGAACTGGAATTAGTGATGTGTGAGGAGGACTATGACATAGTGGGAATAACTGAGACATGGCTGGATGATAGCTATGACTGGGCAGTTAATGTACAAGGTTACAGTCTGTTCAGAAAGGATCGTCAAAACCGGAGAGGTGGAGGGGTCTGCCTTTATGTAAAGTCTTGTCTAAAGCCCACACTCCGTGAAGATATAAGTGAGGGACATGAACATGTGGAGTCACTATGGGTAGAGATACATGGAGCTAAAAACAACAATAAATTACTAATAGGAGTCTACTATAAACCACCTAATATACCAGAGTCCACAGAAAATCTACTACTAAACGAGATAGACAAGGCGGCAAATCATAATGAGGTGGTTATTATGGGGGACTTCAACTACCCAGATATAGACTGGGAAACTGAAACTTGTATATCTCATAAAGGAAACAGATTCTTGGCAATAACCAAAGACAATTATCTCTCCCAACTGGTTCAGGACCCGACTAGAGGGACGGCCATACTGGACTTAATATTAACCAATAGACCTGACAGAACAACAGACGTGCAGGTTGGGGGACACCTGGGAAATAGTGACCATAAAGTAATAACCTTCCAATTATCATTCAAAAGAGCGTTTCTACAGGGAGGAACAAAAATACCAAACTTCAAAAAAGCTAAATTTAGCCAACTAAGAGAGGCCATAGGCCTAACTAACTGGGACAAAGTCCTCAAAAATAAAAATACAGCCAAAAAATGGGATATCTTTAAAAACATCCTAAAATCTCATTGTGAGAGGTACATACCGTATGGGAATAAAAGGTTAAGGAACAAAAAGAAACCAATGTGGATAAACAGAACTGTAAAGAAAGCAATAAATGACAAAAAGAAAGCATATAAAACACTAAAACAGGAGGGTAGCACGGAAGCACTGAAAAACTATAAGGAAAAAAACAGAACATGTAAAAAACAAATAAAAGCGGCCAAACTAGAGACCGAGAGATTAATTGCCAAAGAGAGTAAAACTAACCCTAAAATGTTCTTCAATTATATAAATGTTAAAAAGTATAAATCTGAAGGTGTCGGCCCTTTAAAGAGTAATGAGGGGGGAGTCGCAGAGAGCGACGAGGAGAAAGCAAAGCTGTTAAATATTTTTTTCTCCAATGAATTCACTGAGGAAAATAAACTGTCAGATGAAATGCTGAATGCTGAAATAAATTTGCCATTAAAAGTGTCCTGTCTGACCCAGGAAGAAGTTCAACAGCGACTTAAAAATATCAAAATAGACAAATCGCCAGGACCGGATGGCATACACCCCCGTATCCTAAGGGAATTAAGTAATGTCATAGCCAGACCCTTATTTCTGATATTTGCGGACTCTGTACTGACAGGGAATGTCCCACAGGATTGGCGCATGGCAAATGTGGTGACAATATTCAAAAAGGGTCCAAAAACAGAGCCTGGAAACTATAGGCCGGTAAGTTTAACATCTGTTGTGGGTAAACTGTTTGAAGGTTTTCTGAGAGATGCTATGTTAGAGCATCTTAACGGAAATAAGCAAATAACGCCATATCAGCATGGCTTCGTGAGGGATCGGTCATGTCAAACTAATTTAATCAGTTTCTATGAGGAGGTAAGTACTAGACTTGACAGCGGCGAATCAATGGATGTCGTGTATCTGGACTTCTCCAAAGCATTTGACACTGTACCTCATAAAAGGTTAGTATATAAAATGAGAATGCTCGGACTCGGAGAAAACGTCTGTAAGTGGGTAAGTAACTGGCTCAATGATAGAAAACAGAGGGTGGTTATTAACGGTACATACTCAGATTGGGTCACTGTCACTAGCGGAGTACCTCAGGGGTCAGTATTGGGCCCTATTCTCTTCAATATATTTATTAATGATCTTGTAGAAGGCTTGCATAGTAAAGTATCAATTTTCGCAGATGACACTAAACTGTGTAAAGTAATTAACACTGAAGAGGACAGTATACTACTACAGAGGGATCTGGATAGATTGGAGGCTTGGGCAGATAAGTGGCAGATGAGGTTTAACACTGACAAATGTAAAGTTATGCACATGGGAAGGAATAATGCAAGTCACCCATACATACTAAATGGTAAAACACTCGGTAACACTGACATGGAAAAGGATCTAGGAATTTTAATAAACAGCAAACTAAGCTGCAAAAAACAGTGTCAGGCAGCTGCTGCCAAGGCCAATAAGATAATGGGTTGCATCAAAAGGGGCATAGATGCCCGTGATGAGAACATATTCCTACTACTTTACAAATCACTGGTCAGACCACACATGGAGTACTGTGTACAGTTCTGGGCTCCTGTAAACAAGACAGACATAGCAGAGCTGGAGAGGGTCCAGAGGAGGGCAACTAAAGTAATAACTGGAATGGGGCAACTACAGTACGCTGAAAGATTATCAAAATTAGGGTTATTCAAGTTAGAAAAAAGACGACTGAGGGGAGATCTAATTACTATGTATAAATATATCAGGGGTCAGTACAGAGATCTATCCCCTCATCTATTTATCCCCAGGACTGTGACTGTGACGAGGGGACATCCTCTGCGTCTGGAGGAAAGAAGGTTTGGACACAAACATAGAAAAGGGTTCTTTACGGTAAGAGCAGTGAGACTATGGAACTCTCTGCCTGAGGAGGTGGTGATGGTGAGTACAATAAAGGAATTCAAGAGGGGCCTGGATGTATTTCTGGAGTGTAATAATATTACAGGCTATAGCTACTAGAGAGGGGTCGTTGATCCAGGGAGTTATTCTGATTGCCTGATTGGAGTCGGGAAGGAATTTTTTATTCCCCTAAAGTGAGGAAAATTGGCTTCTACCTCACAGGGTTTTTTTGCCTTCCTCTGGATCAACTTGTAGGATGACAGGCCGAACTGGATGGACAAATGTCTTTTTTCGGCCTTATGTAATATGTTACTATGTTACTATGTTACTAAAACTTAGCTGTGATTGGCTGCAGTAGTCAGATAGAAAACGACATTATAGGATGCCGATTTACAGAAATCGGCATTGAACCAGGCAAGGCAGACATGGAGGGGGAGGCAAGGATTCTGTTTTTTTTTTTTAAGTGTTTTTTTTTTTTCTATTTAGGACTTTTCTGCATCAAAATTTCTGCATCAAAACTTATTAATGTGGATTTGGTTCAGAAAGGATTCCCCACTGAAGTCATCAGGTAACTGACTGGCATCAAACCTGTGATAGATCCGCAACATGAAATGACAAGCTCTGGATTTAAAATTCTGCAATGCAGGCCAATATAGTAATAAAGTCACTCACACACACCTCTGGCAGTACCTTCTATGCCCAGAGAACAAAAGAACTGGGCAGACTGAAATTTAACAGTCCCATTCCTTCTTTCCCTGATATCTGCTGTTGGGGATAAGTTGGGGCACCTCCATACACATTAGTGGGTTTGCCAGAGAATTATCAAAAAACATTCATGGACTACATCAGTGTAACTTTACAGCATTAAAATACCTTGTAAGATGTCTTTGTATGTATCGCTGATCAAAATGGAAGAAAGTAGCATTTGAAAATTTCGAAAGCCGCAGCCCCATCCTTTATCTCCTGCAGAACTGCTGAAGTGGTCCAATGGAGAGCAAAGCCAGACCCGACGCACTTCTGGCCCAGCAATGTTGTAATACTGACGTAAAGCTTCTATAACTCCTTAATAAACATAATCAGAAGCAAATCAGCCTGTACATATAAATCTGAATTAATTTACACTACGCATTAATATATATGCAAACGCTGTAATGCTCTTTCAGAGATAGGATCCAACCAATACTTGCAATAAATATTTGGTATTGACAACTGGTTGAACAAAACCAGATTAATTAATCAGCGATTTACAATGCATTCGGAAAGTTTTGAGAACCTTTCAGTTTTTTCACATATTGGTATGTTGTGGCCTTGTGCTAAAATGAAAAAAATAGAGTCCCCCCCCCCCATCATTCTACACTCAGTACCCCATAATAACAAAGAGAGAACAGAATTTTAGACATGTTTGCAAATGCCTCCCACCCCCACCCCAGAACAGGCAGTTTGAATGGTATTCTATACTGCATGGGCAACCAGTGTAATGACTGGCACAGGGTGGAGAGGCACTGGAGTAGCGGTTGAACAGATAGGTGACCCTGGCTGCTGGAGAGGGGAGAGTCTAGTAAGGGGGAGGCCAATTAATAGTGAGTTACAGTAATCAAGGCAGGAATGGATCGGGGAGACAATGAGAGTTTTTGTTGTTCCCATAGTGAGAAAAGGGTGGATTCTAGAGATGTTTTTGAGGTGCAGGTGAGAGACTGAATATAGGGGGGGGGGGGGGGAGGAAAGATCAGTGTCAAACGCAACACCGAGACAGCAGGTGTGCTGCCTAAGAGTGATGATGGTGTCGCACAATGAGAGGAAAATATCAGGTTTGAGTAGGGTAGCAGATGGAGAGAACACAAGTAGCCCAGTTTTTGAAAGATTCTGTTTCAGATAGAGAGAGGACATAATATTAGAGATGGTGGCGAGACAGTCACTGGTGTTCTGTAATACAGAAAGGGTGATGAAGTGTATAGATGGGCATCACCAGCATAGAGATGGAAACCAAATCTGCTGATTGTCTGTCCAATTGGAGCTGTGTAGCGAGAGAAGAGGAGAGGGCCTAGGACTGAATACTGAGGAACCTCAACAGCAAGAGGGAGAGGAGAAGAAGTGTAGCCAGCGAATGATACACTGAAAGCACGGCCAGAGAGATATGAAGAAAACCAGGAGCGGTCAGTGTCCTTTAGGCCGATAGATTGGAGCAGGGTGAGTAGGAGATGGTGGTCTACAGTGTCAAAAGCTGCTGAGAGGTCAAGGAGAATGAGCAGAGAGTAGATACCATTGCATTTTGCTGTCAGGAGGTCATTTGTCACTTTGGTGAGGGCCGTTTCTGTAGAAACATAAGTCGTAACTGAAGTCTACACCAGCCCCTGGCTGGTATAGACTTCAGTTTCTGGTGTACGGACTACCAAAGACACACAACAAATTTATTAAGAGGCATCTGTGTCTTAATAAATAAGGTGCATCTCACTCTGGCGCAGGGAGATCATGGTGTATGGAACACCAATGTTAATAAATCTCCCTCACCGAGTCCATTGGAGCATGACATTTTTCTTTTTTAAAGAAACCAGGTGACCAAAAAATATATATTTTGTATAAAATTGGAGACATACAAAGGCAATCCCTATTATGGCTCTGTATAAAACACCCTTTAGACAGAATTAAAAGAAAAAATACCAACCTGAAGTCTTTGTTCTACCATCATCTACACCTGTAGCTAAAGATTCCATCATTTCAGCTTTATGCAGGTGAAAATCCATGGGGCGCATTCGTCCTCTTGCAACTGCTCTTTCTAAATTTTGTACAGACTGCTGTCGATATCCTCCTGAATTGTCTAAGCCAAACTGTCTCTAGTATAAAAAATAAAAAGAAATCACACTACAGTATACAAGAAAAAAAACTTGAATCATAATGAGCAAAATGGGTCATATTTATCAACGCATTCACATATGATCTCTGGGGTTTATACACTGAAACTACTTCCGACACATACAAATGTGTTGGGAAAAGCAGGTGGGGAGTTCAAACTAGAAAAGTGTCAGACAACGCAGGTTCCACCTGGCATTGTGTTCCCCTACAACAGATTGATCAGCAGGACATGCCTCCAATATTCTGATCCATTCCACTGTAAACTACTATAGCTAGTAAGAATTCTGCTGACAAAGTTCCTTTTACAAGATATGTTTAATTAATGATCTGAGATCACTGAATTCCAAATTTGTTACAACCATAAAAGTTTAGTGCCCAGTAACAATATCAAAATCCAAGTCCTCATTTCTATGTATCCATGACTTCTAACACCTGGAGCTTGCTACTATAATCATGCTGATTTCACATTATCAGACCAGTTTAACCTATAACATATACATACAGAGAAGATGCAGATCACATCTTCTCTGCGGGTCTCCAAGCCCCACGCTACCCATGAAATATCTATCACAGAGCTCCCTAGCTGGTTAAGAGCGCTGTGGTTAGGAGTTTGCCTGTGACAAGGAAATGAGCATTTCAGTTCCCTGGCACAATATAGGATCAGGTCATCAGCTTGACCACGTAGTGTGGTCTAGAGGAGGATAAGGAAGGTGTGTACCTGTAATTTCTGGAAGTCTACTTTCTCTCTCTTTGACTCTTCTATTCTTCTCCTTTTATCTTCTTCAGCCTGTAGCTGTCTGGCTAATATCGAATCACTGGTGATCTTAGCTATGAAAACAACATCAGCATTATCATAAAAAAACTAAAAATTTTTATAAAATGTATGTAAAATAAATAAATTATATATGGGTGGCAGCTCTGTCAAGTTAAAAGGCAGGTGGGTGCAAAAGCATCCACCTGCCTTTGGGGATAAGCAGACCCCGTATATACAATATATATATTGTAATCACTTTTACATTGGATATGTATCATGTTGGTATATTTATTATATGTCATTGTTCACTTTTATTATTGATCGACATTTGATTGTAATTTGGCACATTGACTGAGTTTGCTATATATATTGAGCACTTTGTCTTAACACATTGCTTGAGGAAGGCTCTAGCACTGAGCCGAAACGTCGCATTGCCTAATGGGTGAATACATTTCTTTTTTCATTTTATTCTCTGGAGTGCTGCCCGTTTTTCGCATATATTATATATTATAATCCAAATAAATGTAACGCAGCACTCCTTGGATAAAAAGTGAAAAAAAATAATATATTTATTCAACACATGTTGATACAGGCAACGTTTCAGCTCTCTCACAGAGCCATTATCAAGCCAAGTTGGTTAGATAATGGCTCCGACTTGGCTTGATAATGACTCTGTGAGAGAGCTGAAACGTTGCCTGTATCAACAGGTGTTGAATAAATATCGTATTTTTTTCACTTTTTATCCAAGGAGTGCTGAGTTATATTTATTTGGATTGTGTTTGGACCCCAGGACCAAGGGGATAACGCTGGCACCTGAACGGCTTGAAGCTAGGAGTGCTGCCCTGCTATTTTCTGGAGATATATAAATATTTTAGTAAAAAACTAGCAATGCATATAAATATTGAATAATACAGTTATTAAATCAACGGGCAATTTTAGAATATTGAGGCAAAATTTGAGGTGGCAGGCATACAACACACCAGTTGTCCACATACATTGAGGCTTTCATTCTGTGCGTTTGGCTAGTACCGATAGATTTACGGTACCTACATGTGGGGTCGTAAAAGGGCCACACTACTACTGCACTGTGAAATCCAATTGTGGTAAAGGTTTTATAAAACAGACAATTCTAGGAAAAGTCCCTCTGCTTTTGGTGGCCAACTATGCATTCACACCAATGTACAGCACAATCTATTAGCACAAAACTGTCCCAATTTACATACAGTTGATATAATTAGTCATCATCTGTATAAGCTATGGAAACCCGCTCTACTATTACAGGATAATCTGCAAAGCAGTGACCAGACGAATGACTGTCCATGTAATACATGGAAGACCTGAGTCTGAGCCAGGACATGGAGTGAACCCCAGTCTGATAGAGGGGGACCTGAGTGGCGATTAAACTCTAAGGCCCTATCCACACATCAGTCTCCGTGATAAAATGGTCCGTGATTCATCCACGAAGATTTCCGGGAAGAATATGTGTTGCGTGTCCATTCTCTCTGTCATTCATGTTTCACACTGCACAGCTGAAAATTAATTTTCAGAGCACCTCCTATAAATGGTTCGTGAAACATGGATGAAACACGGATGGTGTCAGTGTTTAATGGGTAGAATAGATCCATAAACACTGAAAAAAAATACGGAATTAGACATACCGGTAATTCTGTTTCCTTGAATCCACTGGCCATAAGGAGATTGACCCCTGACCTATGTAGGTACAGGAACACAGAGAGAGAGAGTTTAAAGAGGACCTTTCACGGTTTTGTTTTATTCTAGATAAATACCTTTACTTGCAGGGTTTCTCCCTGGCTGTGATGCTCTCCGCTGTGATTGGATCGCCGCATGGCCAGGGAGAAGGAGGCGCCCATTGAGAAACCCTGGCGTCGTCTCCTCCCTGTACCGATGCTCAGTATTAACATACTAAGCGGGAAAAATACAGGGGGCACAGCGGGGCGCAGGAGCGATATTTAAAAAAAATATATAATAAAATAAAAAAATAAAACATTCAGGGTGACAGCATCAGTGGGGGTGGGGGTGGGGGGGTACCCCGCAAGTAAAGGTATTTATCTAGAATAAAACAAAACCGTTAAAGGTCCTCTTTAAATAATTGCCCCACCCACCCACTTTCCTCAGTGTTTTCCGATTATAGTGGGTGAAAGAACGAGATTTTTGTGAATTCACCTGTTCATTGGGGCACAAAGGACCGTGGGTATAGCTTGCTGCTGCCACTAGGAGGCGACACTAGGCTGAAAAAAGACTTATGCTCTCTCCAGGCTGGAGGGGGTATAGCCTGCAGGGGAGGAGCTGTCAGTTTGTGCTCAAGCAGTAGGAGCAGTAGAAACACGTGCGAAGCAAAAGAACACAACAAATGCCGGCAGGAGCAAACTCGAGCTGAATATCCGACCGGCAACCAACCATCACCACTAACAATAATAAATAATGGTGGGTGCTGTGTCCCCCAATAAACTAAGCGAGAAAGAGATTTTACAAGCGAGTTCACAAAAATCTCGTTTTCCCGCTCGTATCATTGGGGGACACAGGACCGTGGGACGTCCTAAAGCAGTCCACGGGAAGGGAAAACCAGAATCCCATGGAAAAAAAACGCCCTCGAGGATGCGTAATCTACCTCCGCCTGCAAGACCTTGCGGACCGAGTAGGAACCGCCGATGCCTAGAAAAGCAAGTAGTAAAACTTGGTGAACATGTGCCCGGAAGACCAAGACACCACCTTACACAACTGTAAAGCTGATGCATGGTGGAGAGGAACCCACGAGGAACCGACAGCTGGTCAGGTGGGCCATAACTCCACTGGGCAGTGCCTAGCCCCGGGAATGGAATGCCTCAGCAACTATCAAACAGATCCACCTGGACACGTCACCTTGGAGGCCGCCCGGCCTTACGGGGACCTCCAGACAAAAAAAAAAAAAAACTGTTAAGAGAGTCTGTACGGCGGAAAGAGCTAGTTATGGACAAGCAAACCTCAGAGGCCAAAACCTATGGCCCGCTCTCTAGAATGCAAGAGAGAAGGACGGAAAAACCGCGTCCGTGATGCCGTGGAAGGCGGCGACTACCTTCAGCAAAAAAGGAAGGAATTGGTCAGAGCACTGCCTTATGTGGGTGCATGAAGAGAGAAATGCACGTACAAGACGACGCTACCCACTCCGAAATTCGCCCCCAAACAAACCACAGGTCGTTTGGATGAAGCCGGTTACCTGGCCGCAACTCTGGAAACCAAACTAAAAATCCAGGACCGCAGGATCCTCCAGTGGTAAAAAGAAACGCTCCCTAGGAAGCGGGAAATTGGTAGATCGATGCCCCCAGAGCCGAGGGGCTTGTGGTGTGAACCACCGAGAAACAACGCCTGAATCAGGCATGCCCAACTGCATGTCAAAGAACCAATACCTTGGAGATAGGTAGAAGTAAAGTCGATGTAAGAATCACCGGCGATGGGAAGCCACGTCAGTGACCACATATTGACAGTATGGCAACTCTGCCAGAAGGGGCAATGAGCAGGACCAAGATGAGAGAAATACTGGATGGAGTGAGAGAACGACTTCCAGCACCCCCACCGTAACCAAGAAACCCAGGTCACGAAGGGAACAAATAGAGCTGGGATGCCAGAGTCGTACCACACATGGATACTGGACCGGTAGACAGGAAGGGAAGGTGGTCAGCTCGAGGAGGGACAAGTAATAGCAAGGGTGTCCCGAGCATGACCGCAACCCCTACCAGTGGTGGCAAGGCGTGACAGCCACCAGTTCTACCTGGCGTGGAGAGACTTGTAGTCCACCCATGGAATGAGCAGCGAAAGGTATGACCACCATCGGACAGTTATGACGTAGACATTAGTCACGTCTGAAGAGAGGTACCATCATGACATCAGAGCATCCACTATTAGCACCAAAGTCCCGCTTATAACATCAACCTAGTGGTAGACGGGTGCCATAGGGACTAAGCTACCCAGTAAAGCGAACCCGGAGAGAGGTGCTGATCGCAAACCTCTGTGTAGCGACAGAAGGACAAGCGTTGACAGAGAAACGGTAACTCTCAGTAGTGTAAATGAGTAAGGAGAGCAGGGAAAAGCCCATTCCCCTCTGAGACTGGCGTAATACCGAAGTAGCCAGAATCTAGTGGTAGTGCAATACTCCGCCTGAGGAGGAAGCCATACAAGGGAAGCCACAAATTTAATTCTAACGCCATACTCCAGCTGAGGGGGAGGTCACACAGTACCGTTCCTAGAAGAATCAGACACCTAACGAAAGAGCCGTGCAGTAGTTACCCTAGTATGTAGTGGTAACGCTAATACCCCTTAACCAGTAATAGCTACAGCATGCCCCGCCGAAGTAGAACTGAGGAGGGGGCCTGAGGACATCCAGTAGGAGCCATGGTACCGTACTGCCCCAGTTAAGTAAAGTTAACCTTAACACTCTACCTGGGAAGAACGCTGAACGGGACCAACCACCGAAGTCAGCAACCAGTGATAGAGCAATACTCCGCTTAAGGAAGGGGGTAGCTCGACAGTCAGAACCGTATACAACAGTAGTGTAAATACCCCACCTATGGAAGGGGGTTATGCCTACGGCAAGCACAACACTCGGTGGTAGTGCAGTTACCCCACCTATGAAGGGAGGTAACGCCTACATCAAGTACTGTATCCCGAGGTAGTGCAAATACGCCACCTATGGACGGGGGTAATGCATACAGCAGGAACTAAATCCAATGGTAGAGAAATTACGCCAGTTATGGAAAGGGGTAATGCATATGACGAGTCCTGTAAGCTGATGCATACAGAAAACACTGTACCAGTGAAAATGCAATTCCGCCACCTACGGAAGTGGGAAACCTACGGCCGGTACCAAAACCAGTGCTATTGCGTTAGTCCACCCCATTCCCCCTGAGGTAACGCATAAGACGAGAACTGCTGGCTACTGAGGTGCAATCTTGGAGATTGTACCGGATGCATGTCAGAGTCCGAATCGCTGATCTCCCCCTCGGACCGGACCTCTCCAGAGAGGGAGGTTGCGTCGGAGCGTGACCCTAGGGAGGAAGGGTGGGGGTGCGGAGATGACCGAGGAGGAATATGTCCTACTCTGGCCCGCTTGTGTGCAGTTCTACCCTTCAGAAGCTTTCCCATGGCAGTTGCGAGCTGCGCCGGTGGGGATATATCAATGAAGCTACCCAGGGGATGGAATAGGAACTTCTAAAAAGGTCCACCCACCGGATTGCACAGGTGGTGCTTTATCAACCAACAAACCTGGAGGAAGGATTGGGAATTTCCAGATGTCTTCCACTGGATTTGCGCAGGTGGAGCCTTATAAACCAAACAGCCCCGGAGGGCGGATTGGGAATCCTTCAGATGTCCTCCACTGGATTTCTGCAGTTGGAGCATTATCAACCAAATGGCCCTGGAGGGCGGATTAGGAATCCATCAGATGTTCCCCACTGGATTTGCGCAGGTGGAGAATTAATCAACCAAACGACCCAGGAGGGTGGATTGGGAACTTCCAGATGTCTTCCACTAGATTTGCACAGGTGGAGCATTATCAACCAAACGACCCCGGATGGCGGATTGGGAAACTGTGAGAAATCCTCCACTGTCCGGGAAAGGGCACGGGCCTAGTATGGTACACACAGTGAGGGTGGTCCTGCGGTGATGTGGGCTGCGAGGGGGGGGGGGGCGAACCTGTATGAGCGCCAAAAATATATATTTTTTTTTATGATGACCCATCCTCAAATGGACAAGAGGCAGGAAGAGCTGAATACTTCAACATTAAGGCACATTGCCTGCAAATAGAAAACCCTGATAATCTGGTTTCGCAAGGGTTCAAACTGCCTTGAGGAGGCGGAGCCAGCAAGCTCCTGGGGGAGTGGGACCGCTAAGCGAGAAGAATTTGCGCCAGAAAGATGGACCTGCCCCCCCATACCTGGGGATAAAAGTTGCGGCCTAGTATGCTGCAAAGCCGGGAACTAAAGTCTTGGCACCGGCCTACCGGGAATCACCGCCGGTCGGAGCACAGTGGGGCCTGGACCGGTGCATGGAATGGTGCCGACTGCACCCACTGGCCACGGGGGCCCACCCCGCGGGAAGAAAACAGCGCGGGCCGGAGAAAAAAAAACGGTAGGCCCGAAATGAAGCCGGGGCCTAGATTTTGCTGCGCCTGGGATGCCCGTTCCGCTGCCGGGGAACGGAGAAACCCAGGACGGCGCTATCAGGCGTCCGGGTGTATATAATGGCCACGGATCGAATAAAGGGCGGTGCCTGGACTACGGGGGAGCACAACCGGACGGTCGGAGAACGGGGGGCCCTGAATGGAGCGCTGAAGGTGCCGCATGTAGTTACCAGCCGCGGTAGACCACCCCGCAGGCCGGGAAGAATCTGTGCAGGCCGCAGGGGTCTAAGGAACAAGAGGGGAGGCCTGTGGACTTAAGAATGGTCGGTGATCAAGGCCCTGTATTTGCTCCCCCCCAGACATGGACTCCAGAGGCCCAGAACCGTAGAGGAGAGGGGGCGTGTGGGAGGGGGGAGGGGATGGTGCTGAGAATACTCACCTAATCCGGATTACTCACCCCATCTTCATCCTCTTCTCTTCACCCCTCCTCAGCTTACCAGCAGGGTCACCTCTTCTGCTGCTGGCACCCGAAGTGGCAGGAGACTGGAATGGCGGGGGGTCTCACCGGATTCAGGTGACCCCTTGGCTGGCGGGAAGCAGAGGAGCTGGGCTGTCCTGGTCCACCTTTTCTTCTTGGGGAGGTCGGGGGGTGAGGGATTCCGACACCGGCCTTGCTCCCGGGGTAGACAGAGTGGCTAGGGGACTCTGTTTCCCAAAACCTAAAAGGGAAAAAAGAAAAATAATAAAGTAAGTCGCCCTGCATAAGCAGGGAGGTCTGCCTCCTACGACACTAAGCTAAAAACTGACATGCTTTCTCCAGGCAGGAGGGGGTATAGCCTGCAGGGGAGGAGCTAAGTCTTTTTTCAGCCTAGTGTCGCCTCCTAGTGGCAGCAGCTACAGTCATGTGAAAAAATTAGGACACCCTTTGAAAGCATGTGGTTTTTTGTAACATTTTTAATAAATGGTTATTTCATCTCCGTTTCAACAATACAGAGAGATTAAAGTAATCCGACTAAACAAAGAAAACTGAAGAAAAGTCTTTTCAAGATCTTCTGTAAATGTCATTCTACAAAAATGCCTATTCTAACTGAGGAAAAAGATAGGACACCCTTGCCCCTAATAGCGAGTGTTACCTCCTTTGGCTGAAATAACTGCAGTGAGACGGTTCTTGTAGCCATCTACCAGTCTTCGACATCGGTCTGAGGAAATTTTACCCCACTCCTCAATGCAGAACTTTTTCAGCTGTGAGATGTTTGAGGGGTTTCTTGCACGTACAGCCCTTTTCAAGTCACCCCACAGCATCTCAATGGGATTCAAATCTGGACTTTGACTTGGCCATTCCAGGACTCTCCATTTCTTCTTTTTCAGCCAATCTTTGGTTGATTTACTAGTATGTTTTGGGTCATTGTCATGTTGCATGGTCCAGTTCCGCTTCAGCTTTAATTTTCTAACTGATGGTCTCACATGTTCTTCAAGCACCTTCTGATACACAGTAGAATTCATCGTGGATTCTATGATGGTGAGCTGACCAGGTCCTGCTGCAGCAAAGCAGCCCCAAACCATGACACTTCCACCTCCATGCTTCACAGTTGGTATGAGGTTCTTTTCTTGGAATGCTGTGTTTGGTTTACGCCAAACATGTCCTCTGCTGTTGTGTCCAAATAATTCAATTTTGGACTCATCTGTCCAAAGAACATTATTCCAGAAGTCCTGGTCTTTGTCAACTTTATCTCTGGCAAATGTCAGTCTGGCCTCGATGTTTCTCTTGGAAAGCAAAGGTTTCCTCCTTGCACACCTCCCATGCAAGTTAAACTTGTACAGTCTCTTTCTGATTGTAGAGGCATGTACTTCTACATCAACAGTAGCCAGAGCCTGCTGTAGTTCTCGAGATGACACTTTAGGGTTTTTGGAGACCTCTTTTAGCATCTTGCGGTCTGCTCTTGGGGTGAACTTGCTGGGGCGACCAGTCCTGGGCATGTTGGCAGTTGTTTTGAAAGCCCTCCACTTGTAGACTATCTTCCGGACAGTGGAATGGCTGATTTCAAAATCTTTTGAGATCTTTTTAAATCCCTTCCCAGACTCATAGGCTGCTACAATCTTTTTTCTGAAGTCCTCTGACAGCTCTTTTGCTCTCACCATGGTGCTCACTCTCACTTCAACAGTCAGGAGCACACCAAACTAAATGTCTGAGGTTTAAATAGGGCAAGCCTCATTCAACATGCAGAGTAACGATCTACTAATTATGTGCACCTGGTGTGAGATCTGAGCCAATTTAAGAGGGAATACATGTGAGGGTGTCCTATCTTTTTCCTCAGTTAGAATAGGCATTTTTGTAGAATGACATTTACAGAAGATCTTGAAAAGACTTTTCTTCAGTTTTCTTTGTTTAGTTGGATTACTTTAATCTCTCTGTATTGTTGAAACGGAGATGAAATAACCATTTATTAAAAATGTTACAAAAAACCACATGCTTTCAAAGGGTGTCCTAATTTTTTCACATGACTGTAGCTATACCCACGGTCCTGTGTCCCCCAATGATACGAGCGAGAAAAAGTATTTGTTGTTTTTTTTTGTATTAACATCATACCCAAAGTTTAAAAAAAAATAAAAAAAAAAAAAAAAAAAATTTATAATTATATATATATATATATATATATATATATATATATATATATATATATATATATATATAATTTTTTATATTTTTTTAAACTTTGGGTATGATGTTAATACTGTATATAGCAGGAAATACTGGACCGTCATGGTGGATTCAAGAAAACAGAATTACCGGCAAGTCTAATTCTGGTTTTCCATTTCATCCACCATGATGGCCACAGAGAAACCTAACAGATTAATATTAAGGGGGGGCTATTGCTTTTAGAATTTTTCTACCAAAGGCCATGTCGGCCCCAGCAGAAAGGTCCAGCCTATAATGTTTAGTACATACATACGTTCGAACAAGTAGCCGCTTTGCAAATTTGGTCTATAGAAGCCCGCCTTCTCAGCCCAAGAAGGGGCTACTGCACGCATAGAATGGGCCTTAATTTTTACCGGTCATGGGAGTCCCTGGATTTTGTAACAATCCGCAATTGTGGATTTTAGCCATCTAGCTAGCGAGGCTTTTGAGAGCTTTTTACCCTTATTCTTACCAGCTTACTGTATAAGATTATCGTCCCTTCTAAGGGAATTTTCACACTTGCGTTAAAGAGGACCTTTCACCGATTCTTACCCTATGAACTAACTATACAGACATGTGGATCTCACTGTACTTACTATTATCCCCGGGCGCCGCTCCGTTCTCCTGCTATGCCCTCCGGTATCTCCGTTCTCTAAGTTATGGTAGGCGGAGTCTGCTCTAGCGCTGGCCAATCGCATTGCAGAGCTCACAGCTTGGGAGAAAATAACCTCCCAGGCTGTGAGCTCTGCGCTGCGATTGGCCAGCGCTAGAGCAGACTCCGCCTACCATAACTTAGGGACTGGAATCTCCGCCTACTATAACTTAGTGAGCGGAGATACCGGAGGGCATAACGGGAGAACGGAGCGGCGCCCAGGGATAATAGTAAGTGCAGTGAGATCCCCGGGCGCCGCTCCACATGTCTGTATAGTTAGTTCATAGGGTAAGAATCGGTGAAAGGTCCTCTTTAAAGTTTTCCGGTATTAAGTTCCGTCACAGGACTCTTTCACACTTGCGTTGTCCGGATCCGGCGTGTACTCCACTTGCCGGAATTACACGCCGGATCCGGAAAAACGCAAGTGTACTGAAAGCATTTGAAGACGGAACCGTCTTCAAAATGCTTTCAGTGTTACTATGGCAGCCAGGACGCTATTAAAGTCCTGGTTGCCATAGTAGTAGTGGGGAGCGGGGGAGCAGTATACTTACCGTCCGTGCGGCTCCCGGGGCGCTCCAGAATGACGTCAGGGCGCCCCATGCGCATGGATGACGTGTCCAATGCGATCACGTGATCCATGCGCTTGGGGCGCCCTGACGTCATTCTGGAGCGCCCTGGGAGCCGCACGGACGGTAAGTATACTGCTCCCCCGCTCCCCGCTACACTTTACCATGGCTGCCAGGACTTTAGCGTCCCGGCAGCCATGGTAACCATTCAGAAAAAGCTAAATGTCGGCTCCGGCAATGCGCAGAAACGACGTTTAGCTTAAGGCCGGATCCGGATCAATGCCTTTCAATGGGCATTAATTCCGGATCCGGCCTTGCGGTAAGTCTTCAGGATTTTTGGCCGGAGCAAAAAGCGCAGCATGCTGCGGTATTTTCTCCGGCCAAAAAACGTTCCGTTCCGGAACTGAAGACATCCTGATGCATCCTGAACGGATTTCACTCCATTCAGAATGCATTAGGATAAAACTGATCAGGATTCTTCCGGCATAGAGCCCCGACGACGGAACTCTATGCCGGAAAAAAAGAACGCAGGTGTGAAAGAGCCCTTAGGGGCTCAATACCGGAAAAAAACTGATCAGTTTTATCCTAATGCATTCTGAATGGAGAGCAATCCGTTCAGGATGCTTTAGGATGTCTTCAGTTCAGTCACTGTACAGTTTTTGGACGGATAAAATACTGCAGAATGCTGCAGTATTTTCTCCGTCCAAAATTCCAGAACACCAGTATTATTTTACATTGAAAGGCATTATTGCCGGATCCGCCCTCAAGTGTTCTGGCAAAACGGATCCAGTTTCGCGGTCTGCGCATGCGCAGACCTTTAAAAAATGTGAAAAAGATAAATACCGGACCCGTTGATCCAGATGACAACTGGAGAGACGGATCCGGTATTGCAATGCATTTGTGAGACGGATCCGCATCCGGATCCGTCAACAAATGCTGTCCGTTTGCATACAGATTGCCGGATCTGGCAGGCAGTTCGGGCGATGGAACAGCCTTTCGGAATCCAGCAATGCAAGTGTGAAAGTACCCTAAGGGGTTTTGTAGCCTCTAATTATTTGAATAACTGATCTACAAACATCTAGAGAATGAAATTTTCCTCTTTAGGGTTTTTGGGATAACAAAACGATAGTAATATCTCTTGATTTCTATGGAAATTAGTGACCACTTTAGGAAGGAAGCTAGGGTCAAGTCTGAGGGTAACCCTATAGTCGGAGATGGAGATATGGATCTCGAGGCTAGCGCTTGAATTTCCGCTAAACGTCTACCTGATCTGATGCCGATAAGGAAGGCCGTTTTTAATGACAGATGTTTTATAGAGGAATCTTCTAGAGGCTCAAAGGGGGACCCTGTTACCCCACTAAGCACCGTATTTAAATCCCACTGGGGAGTACAGGAAATAAGAGCCGGTCTAAGCTTGCATGCTGCTCTCATAAATCTCTCTTAATCCAGCGGTGGTCAGCTAATGGGGAATCATAGAATGAACTTAGAGCTGAAGTTTGGACCCTTAGCATACTAGGTCTGAGTCCTAGCTCTAGGCCGTTTTGAAGAAAATCTAACATCTTTTGGATTACTGCACGAGATGTGTTTAGAGAGTGTTGTCCAATCCAGCTGCAAAATTTCTTCCAGATTTTTAGCTGTATTTTAGTGTGTCGACGACTTTCTCCGTTAGGCCCTGATGTCTTAGGATGTTAATTAGAAAATTTTGGTGATAAACTTGTCCCTGCAGAAGCATGTTTTCCTGGTAGGGAAGGGTCCAGGGATGCTGAATAGACATTTGTTTTAATGCTGGGAACTAGCTTCTTTTGGGCCAGTAAGGAGTTATCAGAATTATCGTGACTGGATCCCGAGAAATTTTCTGGATAGTGCGAGGCATAAGCGGAAAAGGAGGTCCCAGGACCATTTTATTGAAAAAGTGTCTACCGCTAGAGGATTTTCTCTTGGGTTTATGGAGCAGAATTTTTTTTACTTGAGAATTTACTTTGGATACAAAATGGCTTACTAAAGGGGAACCCCATTTTTTGGAACAGAAGAGGATTTAAAGACCATTCTCCTGGGTCAAATTTTTTCCTGCTTAAAAAAATCTGCCTCCAATTTGAGATGTAAAGCTGTGAGAGATAGGGTATTCTTTTCTGCCCAAGAGACAATTTTTCTTGGCAAGGACTCCAAGGTTGGTGATCTTGTGCCTCTCTGATATTTTAGGTAGGCTACCGTTAGTCACGTTGTATGAGAAGACCTTGACGTGTTGATTTTTTAGAATGTTGACTGCTTTTTTTGATGAACGGTCGCTTATAATTTTTGAGAAAGAGCCCTGAAATAGAAAAGAGCCCACTTTTGCACGCCATCCGGATTTGCTTGCATCTGTCAGGATTTGGATTTCTGGTTGTTTTTGCCAGGATACTCCTTTCTGAAGATTTTTTTCTTCCTTCCACCAATTTAGGTCTAGATTCACATATCGGGCAATAAGGATTTTCCTGTCTAAGGAGGTGTGTTTCTTGTCCCAGCTCTTCAAGACCCAACTCTGAAGGATTCTAGTGTGGGCCTGGCACCAAGATATTGATACTATGCCCCTCTTAGATCGATCAAGGTCATGAATGTTCCTTGTTCTATTAATGGAACCGTGGAGGATATTGACTCAATCTTGAATCTTCTGTAAAGTATTGACTTGTTCAACAGTTTTAGGTTTATGATCATGCGTGAGGACCCATTTTTTTTTTAACCGGAACCTGAAGTATTACTGCTGAGTTTAGTAATTTATGGATCTCTTCCCACAGTTTTGACGTGACTTTGGGACTGTGGGAAGTGACCTTAAAAATTTTTTTGGGGGGGTTTAAGGAAAATTGAATTTTGTATCCTTGAGCAATGATATTTAAGACCCAAGGGTTTGTAGTTATTTTCTCCCACTGGGGAAGAAAATTTTTCAACCGACCCCCTCACCTTGTCATTGCTTATCTTCTTTTTTATTCTGGGGATTAAGTAAAAATCCGCTGCCTCTGCCTCCCTTAGGGTAACTCCAGCAGACAGATTTCCCTTTACCCCTATAAGATCTAAATTGGGTACTTTGTTGACGAAAAGGACATTTCCTGATGTCCTTCTCTTCTGGGAAACCTATCTTTTTATCAGACGCTTTCTCTAAAATTTTGTCTAGGACAAGGCCGAAGACTTATTGGCCTGAAACGCAACTGAACAAAGCCTGGATTTAGATATTTTATCCCCTGACCAGGACTTCATCCATAATGCTAGCCTTGCGGAGTTTTATAGGGCTACATCTCTGGCCGTAAATCGAACAGACTCTGCCGAAGCATCGGCTAGAAAAGCAGTAACAGATTTCTAAAGGGGAATGGAATTTATAATCTCTTCTCTGGGAGTTTTATTTTTCAAGTGATCTTCCAACTCATTTAGCCATATGAACATCAACCTAGCTACAGATATAGCAGCAATATTAGTTTTAATAGAGAATGTAGATGTTTCCTAGGCTTTTTCCATCACCTTTGCAATTCCATAGGGTCACGAAGTTGAGAAGAGTCCTCAAATGGAAGCATTTTTTTTTTTAATAACCTTGACCACCTGGACGTCTATTTTGGGAGTACCGTCAAAGATTTTTTGATTCTGACGGATCAAAAAGGAGGCGGTTCCTAAACTCTCTAAGGACCCCCAGCCTCTTTTCCGGTTCTAGCCATTTGTCAAGAATCACATCCCGTACATTTTTATGGATAGGGAAAACCATTGCCTTTTTATCCTCAAACCCCCAAACATCTAGTCTTGAACAGGTCATAATTTTGGTATGTCCTCAATACCCATAGTGGATCTAACCACTTTCAACAATTCTTCCAAATCCTCAAGGAAAAGTAATATTTATGTCCTTCCTCAATAAATTCTGCTTCAGAGAATAAGTCTTCTTCACCCAAAGGCTTGGATAAAGAAGCTTCTTTGTCCATCTTCTCAGGATCAGAGGAGGAGGGAACAGAAAGTCTGGGTTTTTTAGGAGGAACCGGAGTATGACTGGTAGCTCCTATGGAAGCCAGAGACGATTTTATCTCTCCTTGAATAATGCTTTTTACTTCAGATAAGATAGACTGTTGCTCTTCTTTAACCCCTTCAAGCGACAGCCAGTTTGGACCAAATGTCGGAGCCCCAATTTTTTAAATCTGACATGTGTCAGTTTATGTGGTAATAACTCTGGAATGTTTTTACTGACCCAAGCCATTCTGAGACTGTTTTCTTGTGACACATCATACTTCATATTAGTAGTGAATTTGAGTTGATATTTTTTTTTTTATGCATAAAAGGTAAAATGTAACACATTTGCAGAAAATTTTAAAAAGTTAAAGAGGACCTTTCATCTGAATCAAGTAAGTAAACTGAATATACATACATGGAGAGCGGTGCCCAGGGATCCCCCTGCACTTACTGTTATCCCCGGGCGCCGCTCCGTTCTCCTGTTATAGGCTCCGGTAAAGTCATAGTTAGGCTCCACCCATTTGAGCCTGCCGCGGTCTCCTTCTCCTATGCTGTAGCGCTGGCCAATCGCAGCGCTCAGCTCTTAGCCATGCTATGAGCTGAGCGCTGCGATTGGCCAGCGCTACAACATAGGAGAAAGAGACGCCGGCAGGCTCAAATGGGTGGAGCCTAACTATGACTTTACCGGAGCCTAACTATGACTTTACCGGAGCTACTCTTTAAGACAGATAGTAATACTTCATAAAATAAATAGTTATTACTTTACATTCCCCTTATGCATGTTTTATGTTGGCATCATTTTTTAAATGTCATTTTATTTTTTAGGACGTTAGAAGGCTTAGAAGTTTAGTAGCAAATTAAAAAATTTGTAAGAAAATTGACAAAACCCACTTTTTTAAAGGAGCAGTTTAGTTATGAAGTCACTTTGTGGGGCTTACATAGTAGAAACCAGGGCTGTGGAGTCGGAGTCGAGGAGTCGGGGGAAATTTTGGGTACCTGGAGTCGGAGTCGGCAAACAATGCACCGACTCCGACTCCTACTAAATTTAGATTGGAATTAAAAAAAATTCACCTCTATCCAGAGATCGTTAGTGATGTGGCCAGAATAGTTACTGCAATGCCATCCACCCAAGTCAGTGTCGAAAGATTATTTTCAGCCCTAAAAATAATAAAGTCTGACTTAAGAGCCTCTATGAAAGAGGATCTGGCAGAGGCAATTCTCTTCCTTAGAACTCTACATTGAATTGATTTGCATTTGCTAAGCCTATAACTACATTTCAAGATTAATATAAACGATTTCTAGGTTTTACAGATTTTGTTTTTGGTTCATTATAGATAAGCTTTGTTTTTGTTCTAAAACAACCAAATAATGTGGTTTGTATTTTTGAACTGGTAAAGATCCTGTTCCTGATGTTTATGCCTGCTGCTACTATCCAGCCACTTGATTGATTAATATTTTTTTTTTTATAAAACTTTGTTTTCATTGTGTTTGTCTTTTGCTTAAACTGTGCAATACAGTAGACTGTTGGCTTCACAGCCAGTAGTCCTGTGGTAGGTTGCGTTTCTTTCCCTCAAGGAATGTATAAAATACATTCGCATATTAATACAGAGGAGTCGGAGTCGGGGAGTCTGAGTCGGAAGTACATAAAACTGAGGAGTCGGAGTCAGAACATTTATCTACCGACTCCACAGCCCTGGTAGAAACCACCCACAAATTACCCCATTTTAGAAACTACACCCCTCAGGTTATTCAAAACTGATTTTACTAACTTTGTTAACCCTTTTAAAATTTCGTTTTTTGTGCAGATTTTCCATTTTAATAAATTTTTCCTGTGACACAGCAAGGGTTAACAGCCAAACAAACCTCAATATTTATTACCCAGATTCTGCAGTTTACAGAAACACCCCATATATGTGGTCGGAACCTGCAGTATGGGTGCACGGCAGGGCGCAGAAGAAAAGGAGCGCCATATTGTTAACGGATTTTACTGCAGACCAAAACCATTCCAGCAGATTTTGCTGGAATGGTTTTCAGGTGCCATGTCATATTTGAAGAGACTCTGAGGAACCCCTAGAAAGAAAACCCCCAAATGTGACCCCATTTTGGGGTCCGGGTGGCAGCGCTCTCAGGTCTCAGCGTCGCCTATTGGCGTCATCTCGTGAGACCCGAGATTTCACGTGAACGCGCGCGTTTACAGCGGCGCGCAGCTCTGAAGTTTAAAATTAAACTACAGCCTGCCAGCACTGATCATTCGCTGGCAGGCTGTAGATGTTTAAAAAAAAAATAAAAAATCGCATCAGAAAGGTATATTAGACGCTGTTTTGTTAACAGCGTCTGATATACCTGCTACCTGGTCCCCTGGTGGTCCCTTTTGCTTGGATCCACCATCAGAGGACACAGGCAGCTCTGTAAGTAGCACCAAGCACCACACTACACTACACTACACACACCCCCCCTGTCACTTATTAACCCCTGATCACCCCATATAGACTCCCTGATCACCCCCCAATAAGGCTCCATTCAGACATCCGTATGCGTTTTGCGGATCCGCAAAACACGGACACCGGCAATGTGCTTTCCGCATTTTGCGGATCCGCACATTGCCAGAACTATATAGAAAATGCCTTTTCTTGTCCGCAATTGCGGACAAGAATAGGACATGTTCTATATTTTTGCGGAACGGAAGTGCGGACCTGGAAGTGCAGATCCGCAATTCCAGATCCGAGCGGGACAAAGTCTGTCCCCATAGAAATGAATGGGTCCGCAATTCCGTTCCGCAAAATGCGGAACAGAATTGCGGACGTGTGAATGGGGCCTAAGGGTCCCTTAGCACCGCCAGTTAGTTAGCTACTTGTTAGGTAGTTAGCGCCCACCGCACCGCAGTCACTGATTAGTCGCTGATTAGCGTCATTGCTGTCGCTAATCAGCACTAGTACAATATAGTATCTGTAAGTGATCAAGACTGATTGCAATCAGATCTATATCAGTACATTAGGGTCACCTTAGGCTCTACAAAAAACGCAGTGTTCGCCCGATCAGGCCTGATATTGTGCCCACACTTGCGTTCAAGTCCGCCCCACCGCAGTGACAGAATTTTTTTTTTTCTGATCACTGCAAAAACACCGTAAAATCGCTGCGGCGCTATAAAGATCACTTTTGAGCTTTTTGGATCTTTATTAGCGATCGCAGCTTTACTTCGCAAGCACATCCTTTTTACTAGGCAGGTGTGCTCTTTTTCCTGGGTAGTCTCAGAGGAATACCCCCTAAATTTAGTTAGCCCAAAATGTCAAAAAAGGGGTATTCCGCTGAATAGTACTTTTAGGATTTCACAGGGCATTTTTACGCATTTGGATTCCAAACTACTTCTCACGCTTTAGGGCCCCTAAAATGCCAGGGCAGTATAAATACCCCACAAATGACACCATTTTGGAAAGAAGACACCCCGAAGTATTCAGTGAGGGGCATGGCGAGTTCATAGAAGATTTTCTTTTTTGGCACAAGTTAGCGGAAATTGATTTTTATTTTTTCTTACAAAGTCTCATATTCCACTAACTTGTGACAAAAATTATTTTTTTACATGAACTCACCATACCCCTCACAGAATACCTTGGGGTGTCTTCTTTCCAAAATGGGGTCACTTGTGTGGTATTTATACTTCCCTAGCATTTTAGGGGCCCTAAAGCGTGAAAAAGTTGTCATTTACAAAGTTGTCATTTACAGAGATATTTCTCACACACAGTATGGGTATATGTAAAAATACACCCCAAAATACATTGCCCTATTTCTCCTGAGTATGGTGATACCACGTGTGACACTTTTTTTGCAGCCTAGGTGCGTAAAGGGGCGGAAAGTCCAACGAGTACCTTTAGGCTTTACAGGGTTGCTTACAATTTAGCCCCGCCCAAAATGCCAGAACAGTAAACACACCACACAAATGACCCCATTTCGGAAAGTAGACACCCCAAGGTATTCACTGAGGGGCATAGTGAGTCCGTGGGGGATTTTTTATTTTTTTTTGCCAGAAGTTAGCAGAAATGGAAACTTTATTATTATTATTTTTTTTTCTCAGAAAGTGTCATTTTCCGCTAACTTGTGAAAAAAAATTAAACCATACATAAACTCACCATGCCCCTCCGCAAATACTTTGGGGTGTCTTTCTAAAATGGGGTCATTTGTGGGGTATTTATACTATCCTGGCATTCTAGCACCTCAAGAAACATGACAGGTGCTCAGAAAGTCAGAGCTGCTTCAAAATGCGGAAATTCACATTTTTGTACCATAGTTTGTAAACGCTATAACTTTTGCGCAAACCAATAAATATACACTTATTGGATTTTTTTTAATCAAAGACATGTAGTATAATAAATTCCGACACAAACTTGTATAGAAATGTAATTATATTTGAACAATTTTACCAGAAAAAGTTAAAAATATACTTTTTTTTGAGAAAATTGCGGTCTATTTTGATTATTATCAGAAAAACGAAAAATCTCAGCAGCAATCAAATACCACCAAAAGAAAGCTGTATTTGTGAGAAGAAAAGGAGGTAAAATTCATTTGGGTGCCAAGTTGCATGACCAAGCAATAAACCGTTAAAATTGTGAAGTGCCGATTTGTAAAAAAGGGCCTGGTCACTAGGGGGGTATAAACCTGTGGTCGTTAAGTGGTTAAGGAATAAATCTAGGGGTGAAGTGAATGCTTTGCCCCAACAAGCGTTTCATAGAATTTAGAAACGCATGGCTGTGAAAATGAAAAATTAACTTTTATTCCAATATAATGTTGCTTTAGCCCCAAATGCTTTATTTTCACAAGGGCTAACAGGAGAAAATGCACCCCACAATTTGTCATGCATTTTTTTCCTGAATACGCCAACACTATACATGGTCGTAAACTGCTGTTTGGGGACACGGCAGCATTTAGAAGGGAAGAAGTGGCATCAGGATTTTCTAACATGTAATTTGCTGAAATTTTTTTTTAGGGGCCATAACATTATTTTTTTTTTCACCAATGTAGCTGTGTGACAGCTTGTTTTTTGTGGGAGGGGCTGTAGTTTTTATTCATATCATTTTGGGGTAAATATGTCTTTTTGATCACTTTTTATAGCATTTTTTGTGGAGGTGAAGTGGGCAAAAATGTCAATTCTGTCAGTGTTTTTTTTTTTTTTTTTTTTAGGGGGTTCCTCTTGCGGACAATATGATTTTATAATTTTATTCTGTGGGTTGATACGGTTATGGGGATACCAAATTTATATATTTTTTTGTGTTTTACAACTTTTTCTGCATAAAATCGCTTTTGTATTAAAAATAAATTATTTTTTGCATTGTCATATACTAAAGTCCATAACTTTTTTAATTTTTTCACCATTGTAGCTGTGTGAGGGTTTGTTTTTTGCGGGATGGGTTGTAGTTTTTATTAGTATCATTTTGGGATACATAAGTCTTTTTGATCACTTTTTATACAATTTTTTGTTCACTAATGCAAGATTTGCATAGTTTCTTCTTCTAATTTTCTGGGAGCCTTTTATTGCGGGTAGCACATTTCTGAGATCTAGCTTTAGTTCCTCTTTTGCTCCCTAATAAAAGAAAGAAAGAGCAATCATTTCAACCAGACAGCGATATATAAAGAGAAAATATATATCTACCCAAAGGGGAACTCATGGTGGGTAACACAGTGGACTTGGTGGACAGAACAATGTTGGTCGGAGTCTCAGATGCTGACATGCTGAGGAGGCTAGCTTCAATACTTCTGTGTTTGGCTGGCTTTTTGAAGACTATTTACCGCCCAGGACAAGTGCTTCCTCTTCCTGGATGCGAACTGAGGATCCCCCCCAACGTGGTGGAACACACGTGGATATGGGGATTGTAGCAGAGACACCCCACACACTTCTGGGTGTGCTCCGGATGTCCAATATGTAGTGCCACCACCTGCCACCGGCTGAAACCAGCTGCCGTGTCCCCTGATAAAGGTAGGAGATATGGCAGGCAGAAGGGGTAAACAGGCTCCCAATCTACAGGAGCGAGTACCCCGCAATAATCCTATGCCCGGCATTGGCTCCTGCTGCAAGAGGGCAAGGAAAGAGATAAGCCCAGACCCTCCAGGGTAGGAAAGAAGTAAGGGGAGCCCCAGCTACCGATACCCAACTGGACTTGAACATTAAAATAAAGAAATTAAACTAAATATTCACCTCCCTATAAGAGAGGCCTCTCTCTGTGCGGCCCCATGTAGGGACAGGAAACACTGAGGGGAATGGGTGGGTGGGCCAATTTAAACTCTCCGTTTGTGTTCCTGTCCCTACATAGGTCAGGGGTCAATCTCCTTGTGGCCGTTATGGTGGATGAAATGGAAATAGGGCATGCTTCTGTGCTAAAACCACGGACCGTGCTAAAAGACGGATGTGTGAATGCATGTATTAAAACTAATGGGTACATATGCTGTCCGTTGAGAACACCGACAGCACACGTCCATGAATCACTGACATGTGAATAAGGTCTTACACCCATAACATGTTTTTACATTGTATTTGCAATAAATGCATGTACTGAAAAACTGGCCCATGACTCAGTCCATGCAAAGGACCATTGGGGTTTCGATACAACCTTATGCAGAAACCATTTAGGGTGATCATGAAAAAAAAAAAATGGCACACAGCACCACTTTCTTTCTAATTAATAACAGTGGAAAAATCTAAGTACCTGTATTTGTGTCACAGGTGTCTTCCAAGTGCAGATACACATGTTCTTGCAGGATGTTAGCAGTGGAACAGACCAGAGAACACATGGGGCATTCGTACTGCTGTTTGACATGTTCTAAAAGAAGCAAAAAAATGTAATGCAATCATTTCTCCTTCACATATTTTTTACAGAGACAAAAACACCATAAGAAACTACAAACACAGAGTTATATCAGTTTTAGGGTCCATTCACACGTCCGCAATTTCGTTCCGCATTTTGCGGAACAGAATTGCGGACCCATTCTGGGTACGCAACTCCGATCCCGAAAAATATAGAACATGTCCTATTCTTGTCCGCAATTGCGGACAAGAATAGGCATTTTCTATTAAGTGCTGGCGATGTGCGGTCCACAAAATGCGGAACGCACATCGCCGATGTCCGTGTTTTGCGGATCCACACACACGGACGTGTGAATAGACCCCTAGAACTATGGATGAAAAATGGCCCTAAAATAACACACACACACAGAGCATGCTGCAAGTAAAAATGCAATCTAAGAAGAAAACATCTTACTCCACTACTAAGTTGTATTTGCAGCAAAGGTGTGTAAATCCAGCCTAAAAACATAAGCAGACAGTAGCTGCCTATGCGCAGTATAGTGTTGTTCCGATACCAAAATTTTGATTCGGTTTCGATACAATAAAAAAGTATTGCGATACTCGATACCACGCGGAATAAATAAATAAATAACCAAAAAGCACCGTGTGCATTCCGCATTTTATGGAACGTCCGGCCCATAATACAACAGTCCGATCCTATTTTTTGGGGGGGACAAGGTGACAAAAAATAAATAAAAAATGGCGAATCACGCAGTTTTTATTTATTTTTTTCCTGTTACGGCGTTCACCGCATAGGACATTTTTTTTATATTTGAATAGTTTGGACTTTTTAGACATGGCGATATGTGATATAAAATATATAAACAATAAATAAATAAACATATGTAAAATTGGGAAAGGGGGTGGTTTATACTTAATATTTTGATGTTTAAAAAATAAATAAATAAAATTATAACTATTTTCCCCCTTAGGGGCCAGAACCTGGGATCTTTCATCCCTTGTCCTATTCACCCTAATAAATCTCTATCAGGGTGAATAGGACTTCACACTGTCCCTGCAGCCCTGTGCCCTGTGCACACAGCAGCAGGGAGCTTAACATGGCAGCCAGAGCTTTAGTAGCGTCCTGGCTGCCAGGGTAACCGATCGGAGCCTTAGGATTTTTTTATTTATTTTTTACAGGTCTGTATGCGGAACCATTCACTTTAATGGAGCTTGGAAAAAAACAAATGACTCAGCATGCATTCTGTTCCCGTATATCTGTTCCGCAAAAAAAAAAAAAAAAAAAAACGAACATGTCCTATTCTTGTCGTATTTTTTGGGGGAACAAGGCGACCAAAAAAATTGCAAATCACGCAGTTTTTATTTTATTCTTTTTCTGTTACGGCGTTCACCGCATAAGAGATATTCTTTTATATTTTAATAGTTTGGACTTTTCGGACGTGGCGATACGTAATATAAAATTTTTGTAAACGAAGACAGCACTCCAAATCGAGGTGAACAATAGGGTTTATTGGTCCATGTGACAGCAACATTTCAGCTCACTGCTTGGGGCCTCTGTCAAGCTAAAATGACATGTGTATAGTACCGCAACTTATACAGGTGGCAATCAAAGTGACATTTACATAATTGATGAATAATTTTTAAAAAATTTATAAAAAGTCCATATAAAACATGATAAAAATATTTGATTTGATAATGTCCATAATGTGATTCCTTCATATGAGTGACACAATAATTGCATTGCGCACTTCCGGATGCTTCGTTGGCCCTGCGTGTCCCTGGCTATGAGTGAGACTGTTCAATCATGCACTTTGATTTTATGTCACTTCACCCGATTTGTTTTTTTAGACACAATCATGTTATGCACTATTAATTAGATAATAATCATAAACATTTCTTATTGGATCAAATTATGGATTATTGTGTCACTCATATGAAGGAATCACATTATGGACATTATCAAATCAAATATTTTTATCATGTTTTATATGGACTTTTTATAATTTTTTTAAAAATTATTCATCAATTATGTAAATGTCACTTTGATTGCCACCTGTGTAAGTTGCGGTACTATGCACATGTCATTTTAGCTTGACAGAGGCCCCAAGCAGTGAGCTGAAATGTTGCTGTCACATGGGCCAATAAACCCTATTGTTCAACTCAATTCGGAGTGCTGCCTTCGTTTACTAAGATTGTACTAGGCGAACCTGGGTCTCTGGTTGCTGGAAGGAATTGCACCAATTTTTGGAGTGCTACTTTTTTTTTTTTTTATTTGAGATTATATATATATATATATATATATATATATATATATATATATATTTATTTATTTTATAAAGCAGAAAGGTCAGCAGCACTCTATAGGTATGCCAGGTGCAATTCCACGAAAGTCCCCGGACCAAGAACAGTAAGGTAGAAATGATGAAAAAGTGCTGACTGTATATATATATTTTTTTTTTTTTATTTCCCCTTTTTATTTAATAACTATTTTCCCCCTTAGGGGCTAGAACCTGGGAGCTTACCATGCCAGCCAGGGCTTCAGGAGCGTCCTGGCTGCCATGGTAACCAACTGGAGCCCCGCGATGACACTGCTGGGGCTTCGATCGGAACTGCCATTGCCAACAATGAGGAGGAGGGGAGTGGACTCTGTGGCCACTGCCACCAATGATTTAATACTGGGGTGGTTGGTTGTGTGTGGGGGAGAGGGGCGCCAGTGACTTTAATACTGGGGGGGAGCACTGCGCCACCAATGTTTTTAATACTGGGGTTGGGGGGAGGAAGGGCGAACTGTGTCACCAATGTTTAATTGAAATACAGGAGGCGGGTGCCTGCTGCAGAATCACATACCTGCCACCCGACCTATCGGTAAAAGGCAAATCCCGGAATCAATTCAATACCGGTACAAAAGTATCGATTGGGTATCGATAATTCGATACCCGGTGCAACCCTAGGAGCAACACCCCCCTGCTCCTAAAGGCTAATTTGCATATTATAAAAGTTAGAATTGTGCAGTAACGGGGGCATGAATAAACACAAGAATAGCAGAGTTAGGTTATGCTGACATTAGCACAAATCTTTAATGTCAGACAGTTTAAGGCCGAATGCACGGCAGTGTTCCGCGGCCGAGAGCGGTCCGTGGTATGCCGGGCTGGATTCCTGTTCAGAGCAGGAGCGCACGGCGTCATTGGTTGCTATGACGCCGTACGCTTCATGTCGCCGCCGCACTACAGTAATACACTATACAAGTGTATTACTGTAGTGCAGTGGCGGCATGAAGTGCACGGCGTCATAGCAACCAATGACGCCGTGCGCTCCTGCTCTGAACAGGAATCCAGCCCGGCATACCACGGACCGCTCTCGGCCGCGGAACACGGCCGTGTGCATTCGGCCTAATAGGGATAATTCTGGTGACAGAAACCCTTTAAGACGGATTGCAAAATGGAAACCTTTAGAGGCATTCCATCATAATGGAAATCTATGGGATCATAACGGATCTGTTATGCTCCCATAGACTTCTATTATGACAAAATGCAAAGTGGAATGCCTCTAAAGGTTTCCCTTTTGCATTCCGTCTTAAGAATTACATTATTTTCTGATATAACCATGTTATAACAGAAAATAATAAAGTAATTCATAAATCGCCCGAACTTTAGTGAAAAAGTCTGGTTACCTGAACTCGCAAAGTTCAGGTTTGCTCATTCCTACTCAGCACAAACATGTGCATGAATGGCACGTGAGAGCTGAGGCCAGTAATTGGCAGCAGTAGTCACGTTAACTTCGGACATAACGTCATCATTGCAGGACCAGTGGAAGAACTGTAGCAGCTGGACACTAAAAAAAAGTGAATAAGGGTCTTTTGATTCATGTTATACAGCCCCCTGTTCTGTGCCTATTAAAAAAAATTATTTTGCAAAACCCCTATAAGGTTATCACACAAGACATATAATAAACTAGCCTTTAGTGGGTGACGTCAAGAGATCTGCATGTTCCCTTCTCACGTGTAGTTCAAGTTTGTCTATAGAGTTTTTAGTTTCACTGCAAAAGGGGCACTCAATAACAAGGTCTTCACTGCCAGCAATGGGGGATGCACATGCCGTAGGTGGATCACTATCAAGTCCAGAGGCTTCTGATGCTGGAATTGCATGGAGAGTCTTAGCGTTCTTGGGGACATCCGCTTCTTTACAGCTGCTTTGTGATTTCTTGGTATTCAGCTCTACGTCTAGAGGAACCCAACGTTTTTCAGGAGTCTTTATGTGGTGTCCTGTTCCAAGATCTTTGTCTGGTGTACTGATGGAGCTGCTGCTGGAAAAGGTTGGACCATCATGGGCATCCTTAGACTGCTCCTCATCACTACACCATGGCTCCAAGGTGTCTGCATGAGCTGTTTGAATGTGGTGGCTCAGTTCATCATATGTGAGACCAGCAAGTGTACAGAAAGGACACCAACAGTCTTGTTCCATGTGTGCTAAAAGCAAATGGCTCTTCATGTCATCTTCAGAGGACACTTCCTGTGTGCATATGTCACACACCAGCATGTTGGAGCTACTCTTCCAGTCCACATGCAATAGATAAGTCTGACAAAAGACAGTAAATGTTAATATGCAGAATAACAAAGGACTAGATAGATAGATGAGAAGATAGATAGATAGATGAGAAGATAGATAGATAGATGAGAAGATAGATAGATAGATAGATGAGAAGATAGATAGATAGATAGATGAGAAGATAGATAGATAGATAGATGAGAAGATAGATAGATAGATGAGAAGATAGATAGATAGATGAGAAGATAGATAGATAGATGAGAAGATAGATAGATAGATGAGAAGATAGATAGATAGATGAGAAGATAGATAGATAGATGAGAAGATAGATAGATAGATAGATGAGAAGATAGATAGATAGATAGATAGATGAGAAGATAGATAGATAGATAGATAGATGAGAAGATAGATGAGAAGATAGATAGATAGATAGATGAGAAGATAGATGAGAAGATAGATAGATAGATAGATAGATAGATAGATAGATAGATAGATAGATAGATAGATAGATAGATAGATAGATAGATAGATAGATGAGAAGATAGATAGATGAGAAGATAGATAGATGAGAAGATAGATAGATAGATGGATAACTGATTTAACCAATGTGGTATCTAAGTAAGAAAAGAAATCTTATTTTCTTATCTGTTTTTATTCCATTTCCTGGACATGAATATGGGGGCGGCCATCTTGCCTGAGCTACTCTTTACAGCATTTACAGAGCATTTACCATGGGCCATAGACACAATGGTCAGGAGGTGACCTCAGTGACTTCTATGGGAGGGTTCTCTAGACATGCTCTGTGACCTGCGCAAGGGAAGAATAGATCAACTCAGGCAATCACCTACTGTGAATGGTGGATCCTGTCTTATCTGTACACAGAAGTGATATCATTACAGGCTGTACAGACCAAGAAGTGACGCCTATTATTAGGCCTAGTGGTCAGTGCGAAAACTGCAGGATTTTATGGTTTTTGTTTAAGGGTCCATTCACACGTCCGCAATTTCGTTCCGCTTTTCTATGGGGCAGTATGAAGTGCTGCCCGGATACGGAATTGCGGATCCGCACTTCCGGGTCCGCAATTCTGATCCCGAAAAATATAGAACATGTCCTATTCTTGTCCACAATTGCGGACAAGAATATGCATTTTCTATTCAGTGCCGGCGATGTGCTGACCGCAAAATGCGGAACGCACATCGTCGATGTCCGTGTTTTGCGGATCCACACACACGGACGTGTGAATGGACCCTAAAGGGGCTATCCAGGAAATGATAATGATGACCTATCCTCAGGATAGGTTATCATTATCACACCAGTGGGGTCCAAGTCCCAGCATCCCCATCAATCAGCCGGACCAGGGGGCTCCCAGCAGGGGCAGACTGGGAACTTAAAGTAGCCCTGGAAAAAATTCTAAAAAAGTGGCCCAGCTTTGTAGTTCGGTCCAAATTGATGGAAAGCAGGGTCAGCAATACCATGTTGTGACACATTATACCACACCGACAGAGCCAAATACCACAGCCCAACACAAAATACATCCCCAGAAACTTCCACTGTCCGGCCATGAGGAGGGCTCAGGCGCCCCCCTGGGCATCGGCACACCGGGAAATTTCCCTGTAAGGTCTATGGCCAATCTAGCCCTGGCTCCCAGCAGCTCGCCGCCATACATAGTACAGCCGCTGTGCTTGGTATTGAAGTAATTGGGGCTGAGCTGCAATACCAAGCACAGCTGCTGTACTATCTAAGGCGGCGAGCTGCAACTAGGTCGTGTGACCGATGTACAGTGATGTCACATGGCCTAGGAAGAGGCCATGGCACTCACAGAGCGGGGTCCCAGGACTCAGACTCCCTATCACAGCTCATGGGGCGTGTCCATGCTCTTCCCATCACAGCTCAGAAGGCAGTTGAAGGATGAAACTGAGCATGTGCGCTGATCAAACAAATAAAAAATATATAATAAAAATAAAACAGCAGGTGGCGCTATACAGATACATTTTATTGAATAACTCAGTGGCTATGCTAAATTTCTAATAACAGCCAATTACAAAAGTATTCAGATCCAGGTGCTGGTTTGAAAACTGTATAATATTTTTCATGGGAAAATCCCTTTAATTCAAAACCATGTCAGACCAATCAGAAAAGTCGTTCACCATACGGCCCTCATAGATGGCTAGTGTATAGGCAGCTATTCTTTAACAGGAATGGCTCCCAGCAGTGGAAAGTGAACAAACTACCTTTTCACCCTTAAAGGGACACTGTCACCTGGATTTCACTTACTGAGCTATTAACACCACCACATCAGTCTCCACGATTTATATTACAATATACTAGTATTACCGCCCTGTGTCTTGTAATTTGTCTATAAAATCGCTTTTATTAATATTCTAATTACCTCAATAAGGAGTCCAAGGGGCTGTCCCTTCGGCCGTTGGAGCCCAGCCGCGCCCCACTGCTAATTTATTCACTGCTCATCGCCGACGTAAGGTGTTTGTTGCGCCTGAAATCTTGCGCATGCGCCGTGGACGGCCTCACAGAGCCAGCTTCGCTCGACCCGGAAATGTGCGAGATTTCGGGCACAACAAACACATTACGTCGGCAAAGAGCAGTGAAAAAATTAGCAGTGGGGCAGTGCTGGGCTCCAAGATAATGCGCGCGGCTGGGCTCCAACGGCCAGAGGGACAGCCCCTTGGGCTCCTTATTGAGGTAATTAGCATATTAAAGCGATTTTATAGACAAATGACAAGACACAGGGCGGTAATACTAGTATATAATGTTAATAGCTCAGTAATAGTGTTGAGCGAACTCGTGTTTTAAGCTCTGCGTCCAAAGTTCGGGTTATCGAAGAACCCCGTTATGGATTCCAAATTCCGTTATGATCCGTGGTAGCGGAATCCATAACGGGATTCTTCGATAACCCGAACTTTGGACGCAGAACTTAAAACACGAGTTCGCTCAACACTACTGAAATGCAGGTGACGGTGTCCCTTTAATTCTGCTGGGAGTGTCCTGTTCTTGGCCATAAATAAGGTTCTGATCCCATACAGCTGGTTTTTGGTAATTTTTTTTTCACCAAATCAGATTTGCCCATCAGATTGCCAGATAAAGAAACATGATCCATCACTCCACAACGGTGTTCCTCAGCTCCAGTCCTCAGGGCCCACCTGCTGGTCATGTTTTCGCAATTTAGTTTGTATTGGGCAGGTGATATTGTGATTGTCAGTGCATCAGGACTTACCACAGGTATTCATTAGTTGGGGTATTCTCAAATCGTGGCTGGTAGGTGGGCCCTGGGGACTGGAGTTGGGGAGCACTGCTCCACAGATCATGTTTCCACTGCTCCAGAGTACAGTGGTGGTCTCTTTTATACAACTCCATCTGATGTTTGGCATTATGCCTGGTCATGAAAGGCTTGCATCCAGCTGCTGAAAGGCTTGCATCCACTTTTATGCATCATATGCCTCAGCACTCTGCAAACATAGTCTGCAACCATACCTGTCTGCCACTTTCTTCTAAAAGGCTTCCCCGTGATCATGGAATATCTAGGAGGCAAGACATTGAATCATAAAATGGCTTATTGAAACATTGGCAAGGCCACACTGGAATTCAGTGCAATCTTTAAGATGATCCATTTGTAAAGGCAGACTGCATGGAAGCTAGGAGCTGAATTTTGTACATCTGTGGCAATGAGACTGAACAAAACACCTGAATTCAATGATTAACAGTGGTGTCACAATACTTTTCTTAGTATAGTGTATGTCCATAGGGAGTAATGTACAAGTCCCTCTTAAGGGGTTATCCAAGATAATTAAAAATGTCAACAAGACACCAATTGGTCTAAAATAAAAAATGTTATACTTAAAAAAAAAAAAAAGTTCTGATCCCAACGGTGACATCATAAGTTCTGTTTCTAAAGGATCCACGATGTCTATGACAGATCTGTTCTCTGGCTCAGACACTACCACCAGTGTGAACTGAACCATATAGAACATGCGTCTAATAATAATCTGAATGAATGCGCCCTCCTGTTAGCCTATACAGTCAGAGCTCCCATACTAGTGCCCTGAGGGGATGAAGCAACCTCTGTCATGCCAGGCTAGTCCAGACTTTAGATTATACATGCTCCTGGGTGGCCACTACAGACTTCACATGCACTGTGTCCAGCATTCCATAAGGTTTCCTATCATTCACAATCACACAGCCCCTTCCCCTCCTTACGTGCCCACAGCTCTGACAGGTAGGTGAAGTCCCTTTCACTTTCCAGTTTCTTTTTCCTCCAAGTTTGCAGAGCGGCAGTACAGCTGAGGAAAGCCCCGCCCACAACTGACGTAGAATTCCCGAGCCAGCGTTCGGAACCCTCTTTGCTCTGGGGTGATACTGCTGCGGGAAGCACCGCCCACGAGTGACGTAAAATGTGAGAGCCGACGTACGGAACATGCGGCGGCCATGATGTGGTTGGCTGATTAGTGCTCCAAGGAACGGATCGTCTGCAGATTGTGAAAAGAACGATGCCGAGCAGTGTAATGTCTGCATACGGGACATTAGCTCGCTTGTATTCACCGTTTCTCTAAAGCCAAATGCAATAACCGCAGACAATACAAACATATCACTTGATTGAACTGTATTGTTCTTTATATATAGAGATAGATATATTACTGTTACTGATGTCACATCATTAGTTGATATTAATGGATATAATTAGCGTTGAGCGAACTTCTATTTTCTAGTTCGGCGTACAAGGTTGAGACTATCTAAGAATTCCGTTATGGATCCCGCTACCACGAACCATAACTTATGGTCTGTGGTAGCGGAATCCATAACCAAATTCTTGGATAACCCGAACTTGAAAACAAAAGTTCACTCATTCCTAGAAAGAATCCATTTGTTTGTGCCAGTTGCTAGAACATCCGGTCACTATCCCTCAGGGAATCTCACTGACGTTCTCTATACAACGCTGCATGCGTTTGTTCTGGGATACAGAGGGCCATTGTAACAAGTCTGTCATGTAGGGCATTTTTACATGAGCGTATTCAGTCCGTGAAAGACTTTCCATGTGGTTGCAGTATTGCCCGGACTGAATACTGCACCTGTGACACAAACATTTTTAGCACCTGTATTACAAATGTATCAGTTCGGACCCCCCCCCCCCCCCCCCTTCCCCACATAGCTAAATAATATAACTAGTGGATTCTGTGGGACATACTTATGGCATATTACATATTTTCTGTATGCGGTGCTCCCGTTTTTCCGCTGGTATGTAAATTCATACAATCGGTACAGGGAGTAGGAGACTTTTGTGTTTCTCAATGGACGTCTCCTTCTCCCTGGCTGTGAGCGCTCCTGTCGCAGCGGAGAGCTTCACTGCCAGAGAGAAAAAAAAAAAGCTCACCTTCTCCATGCCTCTCGGCTTCCATAGTGGTGAATGGAGAGTGCACCATGTAGAGTGCACACCCACCTCTCCATTCACATTCCCATAGCAGTGACTGATGGCTGGTCACGTGTATGACTGCTCTCTGTTCACTTTATCAGCCATGTTCTGATGATCGTGTTATAGAAATATTTGTAGTTGAAATCCGTTTGCATCAAACTTTGTGTAAGGACAGGTAAATCCCTCAACCGCAGTCAGACAAAGGTGTTACCATCTTGAATTCTTGCTGAGCACTGCCCCTCCTCCACATTCTGCTCACCTTTTATTTAGTCACAGTAACAATAGAAAGGGGCTGGCCCATCACCTGACCACTTACTTCATGTAACAAGGATACAGGAAGTGATGACACAGGAAGATGAGATAGTTCAGGTACATGTCAGTCCATTGTCTCATCAGCCAGGTGACCGCCCACCCCCCATCACTGTCAGCATGGACCCCATTCAATACTGCTCAAAGCGACCAGTATCTAGTGAAGATCATTCTACTGGTTCTTATAGGTTTGAGATTATCTGCGAGACATTGCTACGGCTATTGTCAGTATACGGTACGAGTATACCGACAAGGCAGATATGCATGTCTTAAAAGCAGATATGTATCCAGAAAGGGATAGCAGCAGAGGTATAATATGTATCTCTCGTTATGCAGACTTCACTTCTCTAATGTGTATAGACATTTGAAGGGAAGAAGCCCAGTGCTTGCACTTAGTGCTCACAAACCAGCAAACGCCCCCCTACACACTGAGAACACGACTCCAAGCCCGTGAGAAGGTTTTCATACTGACGGTTTTACCACTGGTCCCGATTCAACCCAAGTACCCTCTGCTAGAGCGTTCCTCGGTTAAATCCGACACAGGGAGACAGATGACAATCTATAAAAACACACCCACATCCTAAGAATAAAATTTCCACAACAATAGGAACAGTGGGACCCGCATCTATCTGACATTTATGGCATATCCTAGCAATATGTCATCAGCGAGATGAGCCATCAGCATTAATTGTTCAGGAAAGTGGATGACATCCTAGTCCACATCTATATTTGCAGGTCCCACCTCTGGGACCCATATTTGTCAAGATCTGCCAGTTTCATAGGTACAATTCTGCTAACAGATACCTTTTAGGCTAGTTTCACAATAGCGCTTTTAGATCCGGCAGGCTGTTCTGGCCTCTAAACGGTTCACTCAGCGGTTTTCATCCAGCCAATTCTTGGCATGTTTACCGGGCTGTGGCTGGATCTCCACCGGTCCCAATTATAGTGAATGGGGCCGGTGGGTATTGGATCAATGCAGGATCCAGACATCTCAGATAAGCTGCTCCCTGCCGGAACAGCCTGCTGGAGATGTCAAACACTAGTGTGAGACCAGCCTTAAAGGAGTTCTCTGGGAATTAAGTAAATGAAAATATTTAAATATTACTTTAATTATATACACTCACCTAAAGAATTATTAGGAACACCTGTTCTATTTCTCATTAATGCAATTATCTAGTCAACCAATCACATGGCAGTTGCTTCAATGCATTTAGGGGGGTGGTCCTGGTCAAGACAATCTCCTGAACTCCAAACTGAATGTCAGAATGGGAAATAAAGGTGATTTAAGCAATTTTGAGCGTGGCATGGTTGTTGGTGCCAGACGGGCCGGTCTGAGTATTTCACAATCTGCTCAGTTACTGGGATTTTCACGCACAACCATTTCTAGGGTTTACAAAGAATGGTGTGAAAAGGGAAAAACATCCAGTATGCGGCAGTCCTGTGGGCAAAAATGCCTTGTGGATGCTAGAAGTCAGAGGAGAATGGGCCGACTGATTCAAGCTGATAGAAGAGCAACGTTGACTGAAATAACCACTCGTTACAACCGAGGTATGCAGCGAAGCATTTGTGAAGCCACAACACGCACAACCTTGAGGCGGATGGGCTACAACAGCAGAAGACCCCACCGGGTACCACTCATCTCCACTACAAATAGGAAAAAGAGGCTACAATTTGCACGAGCTCACCAAAATTGGACTGTTGAAGACTGGAAAAATGTTGCCTGGTCTGATGAGTCTCGATTTCTGTTGAGACATTCAAATGGTAGAGTCCGAATTTGGCGTAAACAGAATGAGAACATGTATCCATCATGCCTTGTTACCACTGTGCAGGCTGGTGGTGGTGGTGTAATGGTGTGGGGGATGTTTTCTGGGCACACTTTAGGCCCCTTAGTGCCAATTGGGCATCGTTTAAATGCCACGGGCTACCTGAGCATTGTTTCTGACCATGCCTATCCCTTCATGACCACCATGTACCCATCCTCTGATGGCTAATTCCAGCAGGATAATGCACCATGTCACAGAGGTCGAATCATTTCAAATTGGTTTCTTGAACATGACAATGAGTTCACTGTACTAAAATGGCCCCCACAGTCACCAGATCTCAACCCAATAGAGCATCTTTGGAATGTGGTGGAACGGGAGCTTCGTGCCCTGGATGTGCATCCCTCAAATCTCCCATCAACTGCAAGATGCTATCCTATCAATATGGGCCAACATTTCTAAAGAATGCTATCAGCACCTTGTTGAATCAATGCCACGTAGAATTAAGGCGGTTCTGAAGGCAAAAGGGGGTCCAACACCGTATTAGTATGGTGTTCCTAATAATTCTTTAGGTGAGTGTATACAGTATCTCACAAAAGTGAGTACACTTTTTTGTAATCATTTTATTATATCTTTTCATGGGTCAACACTGAAGATATGACACTTTGATACAATGTAAAGTAGTCGGTGTACAGCTTGTATAACAGTGGTGTGCCCTCAAAATAACTCAACACACAGCCATTAATGTCTAAACTGTTGGCAACAAAAGTGAGTACACCCCTAAGTGAAAATGGCCAAATTGTGCCCAAAGTGTCAATATTTTGTGTTGCCACCATTATTTTCCAGCACTGCCTTAACCACTTGCCGCCACGCTAACGCCGAAAGGCGTCATTGCGGCGGCTCCCCCAGGCTACGCTAACGCCAATAGGCGTCATCTCGCGTGAGCCGAGATTTCCTGTGAACGCGCGCACACAGGCGCGCGCGCTCACAGGAACGGAAGGTAAGAGAGTTGATCTCCAGCCTGCCAGCGGCGATCGTTCGCTGGCAGGCTGGAGATGTGTTTTTTTAACCCCTAACAGGTATATTAGACGCTGTTTTGATAACAGCGTCTAATATACCTGCTACCTGGTCCTCTGGTGGTCCCCTTTGTTTGGATCGACCACCAGAGGACACAGGTAGCTCAGTAAAGTAGCACCAAGCACCACTACACTACACTACACCCCCCCCCCGTCACTTATTAACCCCTTATTAGCCCCTGATCACCCCATATAGACTCCCTGATCACCCCCCTGTCATTGATTACCCCCCTGTCATTGATTACCCCCCTGTAAAGCTCCATTCAGACGTCCGCATGATTTTTACGGATCCACTGATAGATGGATCGGATCCGCAAAACGCATCCGGACGTCTGAATGAAGCCTTACAGGGGCATGATCAATGACTGTGGTGATCACCCCATATAGACTCCCTGATCACCCCCCTGTAAAGCTCCATTCAGATGTCCGCATGATTTTTACGGATGCACTGATAGATGGATCGGATCCGCAAAACGCATCCGGACGTCTGAATGAAGCCTTACAGGGGCATGATCAATGACTGTGGTGATCACCCCCCTGTCATTGATTACCCCCCTGTAAAGCTCCATTCAGATGTCCGCATGATTTTTACGGATGCACTGATAGATGGATCGGATCCGCAAAACGCATCCGGACGTCTGAATGAAGCCTTACAGGGGCGTGATCAATGACTGTGGTGATCACCCCATATAGACTCCCTGATCACCCCCCTGTCATTGATTACCCCCCTGTCATTGATTACCCCCCTGTAAAGCTCCATTCAGACGTCTGCATGATTTTTACGGATCCACTGATAGATGGATCGGATCCGCAAAACGCATCCGGACGTCTGAATGAAGCCTTACAGGGGCGTGATCAATGACTGTGGTGATCACCCCATATAGACTCCCTGATCACCCCCCTGTCATTGATTTCCCCCCTGTCATTGATTACCCCCCTGTAAAGCTCCATTCAGACGTCCGCATGATTTTTACGGATCCACTGATAGATGGATCGGATCCGCAAAACGCATCCGGACGTCTGAATGAAGCCTTACAGGGGCATGATCAATGACTGTGGTGATCACCCCATATAGACTCCCTGATCACCCCCCTGTCATTGATTACCCCCCTGTAAAGCTCCATTCAGATGTCCGCATGATTTTTACGGATGCACTGATAGATGGATCGGATCCGCAAAACGCATACGGACGTCTGAATGAAGCCTTACACGGGCGTGATCAATGACTGTGGTTATCACCCCATATAGACTCCCTGATCACCCCCCTGTCATTGATCAACCCCCTGTCATTGATCACCCCCCCTGTCATTGATCACCCCCCCTGTCATTGATCACCCCCCTGTAAGGCTCCATTCAGACATTTTTTTGGCCCAAGTTAGCGGAATTATTATTTTTTTTTTTTCTTACAAAGTCTCATATTCCACTAACTTGTGTCAAAAAATAAAATCTCACATGAACTCACCATACCCCTCACGGAAACCAAATGCGTAAATTTTTTTAGACATTTATATTCCAGACTTCTTCTCACGCTTTAGGGCCCCTAGAATGCCAGGGCAGTATAAATACCCCACATGTGACCCCATTTCGTAAAGAAGACACCCCCAGGTATTCCGTGAGGGGCATATTGAGTCCATGAAAGATTGAAATTTTTGTCCCAAGTTAGCGGAACGGGAGACTTTGTGAGAAAAAAATTAAAAATATCAATTTCCGCTAACTTGTGCCAAAAAAAAAAAAATTCTATGAACTCGCCATGCCCCTCATTGAATACCTTGGGGTGTCTTCTTTCCAAAATGGGGTCACATGTGGGGTATTTATACTGCCCTGGTATTCTAGGGGCCCCAAAGCGTGAGAAGAAGTCTGGTATCCAAATGTCTAAAAATGCCCTCCTAAAAGGAATTTGGGCACCTTTGCGCATCTAGGCTGCAAAAAAGTGTCACACATCTGGTATCGCCGTACTCAGGAGAAGTTGGGGAATGTGTTTTGGGGTGTCATTTTACATATACCCATGCTGGGTGAGAGAAATATCTTGGTCAAATGCCAACTTTGTATAAAAAAATGGGAAAAGTTGTCTTTTGCCAAGATATTTCTCTCACCCAGCAAGGGTATATGTAAAATGACACCCCAAAACACATTCCCCAACTTCTCCTGAATACGGCGATACCACATGTGTGACACTTTTTTGCAGCCTAGGTGGGCAAAGGGGCCCATATTCCAAAGAGCACCTTTAGGATTTCACAGGTCATTTACCTACTTACCACACATTAGGGCCCCTGGAAAATGCCAGGGCAGTATAACTACCCCACAAGTGACCCCATTTTGGAAAGAAGACACCCCAAGGTATTCCGTGAGGGGCATGGCGAGTTCCTAGAATTTTTTATTTTTTGTCGCAAGTTAGTGGAAAATGCTGATTTATAATTTTTTTTTTTTTTCATACAAAGTCTCATATTCCACTAACTTGTGACAAAAAATAAAAACTTCCATGAACTCACTATGCCCATCAGCGAATACCTTGGGGTCTCTTCTTTCCAAAATGGGGTCACTTGTGGGGTAGTTATACTGCCCTGGCATTCTAGGGGCCCAAATGTGTGGTAAGGAGTTTGAAATCAAATTCTGTAAAAAATGACCTGTGAAATCCGAAAGGTGCTCTTTGGAATATGGGCCCCTTTGCCCACCTAGGCTGCAAAAAAGTGTCACACATCTGGTATCTCCGTACTCAGGAGAAGGTGGGGAATGTGTTTTGGGGTGTCATTTTACATATACCCCTGCTGGGTGAGAGAAATATCTTGGCAAAAGACAACTTTTCCCATTTTTTTATACAAAGTTGGCATTTGACCAAGATATTTATCTCACCCAGCATGGGTATATGTGAAAAGACACCCCAAAACACATTCCTCAACTTCTCCTGAATACAGAGATACCAGATGTGTGACACTTTTTTGCAGCCTAGGTGGGCAAAGGGGCCCATATTCCAAAGAGCACCTTTCGGATTTCACAGGTCATTTTTTACAGAATTTGATTTCAAACTCCTTACCACACATTTGGGCCCCTAGAATGCCAGGGCAGTATAACTACCCCACAAGTGACCCCATTTTGGAAAGAAGAGACCCCAAGGTATTCGCTGATGGGCATAGTGAGTTCATGGAAGTTTTTATTTTTTGTCACAAGTTAGTGGAATATGAGACTTTGTATGAAAAAAAAATCAAAAAAAAAAAATCATCATTTTCCACTAACTTGTGACAAAAAAAAAAAAATTCTAGGAACTTGCCATGCCCCTCACGGAATACCTTGGGGTGTCTTCTTTCCAAAATGGGGTCACTTGTGGGGTAGTTATACTGCCCTGGCATTCTAGGGGCCTGAATGTGTGGTAAGGAGTTTGAAATCAAATTCTGTAAAAAATGACCTGTGAAATCCGAAAGGTGCTCTTTGGAATATGGGCCCCTTTGCCCACCTAGGCTGCAAAAAAGTGTCACACATCTGGTATTGCCGTACTCAGGAGAAGGTGGGGAATGTGTTTTGGGGTGTCATTTTACATATACCCATGCTGGGTGAGAGAAATATCTTGGCAAAAGACAACTTTTCCCATTTTTTTATACAAAGTTGGCATTTGACCAAGATATTTATCTCACCCAGCATGGGTATATGTAAAAAGACACCCCAAAACACATTCCTCAACTTCTCCTGAATACAGAGATACCAGATGTGTGACACTTTTTTGCAGCCTAGGTGGGCAAAGGGGCCCATATTCCAAAGAGCACATTTCGGATTTCACAGGTCATTTTTTACAGAATTTGATTTCAAACTCCTTACCACACATTTGGGCCCCTAGAATGCCAGGGCAGTATAACTACCCCACAAGTGACCCCATTTTGGAAAGAAGAGACCCCAAGGTATTTCTTGATGGGCATAGTGAGTTCATGGAAGTTTTTATTTTTTGTCACAAGTTAGTGGAATATGAGACTTTGTAAGAAAAAAAAAAAATCATCATTTTCCGCTAACTTGTGACAAAAAATAAAAAGTTCTATGAACTCACTATGCCCATCAGCGAATACCTTAGGGTGTGTACTTTCCGAAATGGGGTCATTTGTGGGGTGTTTGTACTGTCTGGCCATTGTAGAACCTCAGGAAACATGACAGGTGCTCAGAAAGTCAGAGCTGCTTCAAAAAGCGGAAATTCACATTTTTGTACCATAGTTTGTAAACGCTATAACTTTTACCCAAACCATTTTTTTTTTACCCAAACATTTTTTTTTTATCAAAGACATGTAGAACTATAAATTTAGAGAAAAATTTCTATATGGATCTCGTTTTTTTTTGCAAAATTTTACAACTGAAAGTGAAAAATGTCATTTTTTTGCAAAAAAATCGTTAAATTTCGATTAATAACAAAAAAAGTAAAAATGTCAGCAGCAATGAAATACCACCAAATGAAAGCTCTATTAGTGAGAAGAAAAGGAGGTAAAATTCATTTGGGTGGTAAGTTGCATGACCGAGCAATAAACGGTGAAAGTAGTGTAGTGCCGATTTGTAAAAAAGGGCCTGGTCTTTAGGGGGGTATAAACCTGTGGTCCTTAAGTGGTTAAAGAGGACCTTTCACCACTCCTGACATGCTGGTTTTAATAGCATTATGCATTCCCCATGAAATAACGATTCTGGAACATATATTCTTATGTCTGTATGTTGTGCCATTCCTTTTTACTAGCAGTCTGCAGTAAGGGTACAGAGGGGAGGTAACCAGTTGGGGGCGTGTACCTGCACAGTCTGAAAATGACAGCACTGACTGGATAGAGTGAGTCTGTGCAGGTACACGCCCCCAATTGGTTGCCAACCCTCTGTACCCTTACTGCAGACTGCTAGTAATTCATTCACAATGTCTAGTAGAATTAATAAAGGATTGGCATCTCCCTATTTCTAATTCTTCTTTCCTATTGTTTATTGCTCATTGTCAGGGGTTACAACCACCGCAGCAGTACTGTAGCGGAGGCCGCGCTTGCGCAGAGTCTTCCATTCCCTAAGCTGTGCTGTGGTGGCTGGGACCATGGAAGCGTGCATGCATGCCATCTCCCATCCCAGCCTCCTCTCTGCTGCCCCATAGAAACCAATTAAACAGCTCCTGGGCATCTTGGAGCAGCCTAGCACTTGTGAAGATCCTATCGGAGTTCTGCGCTGGTGACCCTAATAATAGAAACAGCTAGAAGCTGTATCGGGAGAGCGCCCGTACAGGCAAGCACTGCGATGACATCAACCGTGTGCCGCTTGCCTGTATCATGAATCAAATCGTTGGTAACCGCCCCAGAAGATTGATGATCACTGATGCTCTCTTATAGCATGTAGTCTCACATACTGAAGGAGAGATATACTGCAGCTGCATCCCCCTCCTCCCCATCTTTTGTGTACTGTTTTGGGGCTCATGCACACGACCATTGTTGTTTTGCAAAACACGGATACCGGCTGCGTGCGTTACACATTTTGCGGAATAGAACAGCCGGCCCATAATAGAACAGTCCTGTCCTTCTCTGTAATGCGGACAATAATAGGACATGTTTTATATTTTTGCGGAACGGACATATGGACACAGAATAAACACGGAGTAATTTCTGTTTTTTTGCAGCCCCATTGAAGTGAATGGTTCTGCAGACGGGCTGCAAAAAAAACGGAACAGACATGGACCAAAAATACGCTTGTGTGCACGAGCCCTTATAGTGGATGCATACTTTGGTGAATGATGAGTTTTGTGAATAGTTACAGAGAAAGGTAATGGCAGGCTGCTGAAGGGGGAGAAAGACGCTGCGTCCCCTAATAAGATATATTACATCAGGTCATGTATTCACACATAGAACTCCTAATGATATACATACTTTAATAGAGTAAAAGTATTACATTGTGCACAAATGTATACGCTTAGGTGACATAGTGTAGTAATATACCCAGTGAAGATTGTAAAGTACATATGCCTCCGATCATTGACCCCCAATATGATCAGAAAGGCCGAGCTGTTAGTGGGATTATTCTTTTCTTCTATTTATCAGGGTTCGTTGCACTGATTCCAGGTTTATTTTCGTATTCTTTACGCCACTTTTCTTTCTTTGCTAGGTTCAGACTGGTTAGTGACTCATGGCGTGCAGCGGCCTGTTAAATAGAAAAATAATGGCAATTTTTAGGGCAGGCATGTACGTTATTGGGAAAATCTTAGGACATGGGTTACCATGTGAATGAAGACATGACAAACATGGGAATTGAAGTTGTTGCTACTCCTAAACAATGTAGAAAGCAAACATTTTATTGGTTTCTGTGGACGACTTCACTTACATTATACCGACTAGTGCTTATTAGTAGGTGTTTTTTTTTTTCCGTCAGCCATTTTTTCCCCCCATGGCTGTATTTGCAATGCTGCTGGCTTCTGGACTTGAATCTTTTAAGGGCTTATTCACATCTGCAGCTAAGGCTCTGTTTGGGGCCTCTGTTGCAAATTCTATTAAAAACAGCATAGAAAAAATGTGGGGGCCTTTTTGCTCCACCAGAAACGGACTTCCTGAACAGAACCGATTCCAGTCAATAGTGTATGTTAGGCCTCTTTCACACGGGGGCGTTGCGGGAAAATGTGCGGGTGCGTTGCGGGAACACCCGCGATTTTTCCGCGCGTGTGCAAAACATTGTAATGCGTTTTGCACGCGCGTGAGAAAAATCGCGCATGTTTGGTACCCAAACCCGAACTTCTTCACAGAAGTTCGGGCTTGGGATCAATGTTCTGTAGATTGTATTATTTTCCCTTATAACATGGTTATAAGGGAAAATAATAGCATTCTGAATACAGAATGCACAGTAAAACAGCGCTGGAGGGGTTAAAAAAAAAAAAAAAAAATGTTTAACTCACCTTAGTCCACTTGATAGCGCAGCCGGCATCTGCTTCTGTATTCTTTTCTTTAGGACCTGGGTAAAGGACCTTTGATGATGTCACTCCGGTCATCACATGGTACGTCACATGATCTTTTACCATGGTGAATCACCATGGTAAAAGATCATGTGACGTACCATGTGATGACCGGAGTGACGTCATCAAAGGTCCTTTAGCCGATAGTTCATCTTTTGAGAAGTAAAGAATAGACCGGGAGCTACGCGAACAAGAGGAGAAGGTGAGTTAATTTTTTTATTTTTTTTTTAACCCTCAATTGATCACCTACTATGCATTCTGTATTCAGAATGCTATTATTTTCCCTTATAACCATGGTATAAGGGAAAATAATACAGTTTATAGACTGTCACCTAGCAACCATGCTTGAAAATCGCACCGCATCTGCACTTGCTTGCGGATGCTTGCGATTTTAACGCAACCCCATTCACTTCTATGGGGCCTGCGTTGCGTGAAAAACGCACAAAGAGGAGCATGCTGCGATTTTCACGCAACGCACAAGTGATGCGTGAAAATCACCGCTCGTGTGCACAGCCCCATAGAAATGAATGGGTCAGTATTCAGTGTGGGTGCAATGCGTTCACCTCCCGCATCGCATCCGCGCGGAATACTCGCTCGTGTGAAAGGGGCCTTAGGCTCTGTTTGCGTGAGTTATGTGCTGAATCCAGAACTTGAGAACAACAGGAACAATGACGCTCATGTGTGCTCAGCCTGCGACTGACCGCACAGAACTCGCTAGGGTGATTTTTATTCTGAAAAATTTAGGCCCAGATTTACTAATCCCAAAGATGGCGTAAGCTTAGGCAAGCTGTCTGCAATAGACCTGCACCAGATTTATCACGGGGGCTCAGGCTGGCTCTGGTGCAGGGATAGAAACTTTTCTCAGACTTAGGCTACATGCACTCGAACGTTGTTTGCTTCCGTGTCTGTTCCGTTTTTTTTGCCGATAGGATGTAGACCCATTCATTTCAATGGGTCCGCAGAAAATGCGGACAGCACACCGTGTGCTGTCCGCATCAGTATGTCTGTTCCGCAGCCCCGCAAAAAAAATAGAACATGTCCTATTCTTGTCCGTTTTAGGCATTGTTACAATGGATCCGCAAAAAAAAAAAACGGATGGCATCCGTTTTTTTTTTTTGCGGACCGTAAAACACATACGGTCGTGTGCATGTAGCCTTACTTTGAGACAAATTTTGACTCCAGAATTGTAGTACAATTTTGGCACATCTTAGGGCCCTGTCGCTCTCCCATGAAGCTCCATTCCTTTCCGCTAAGCTCCACCCAGGAGAAGTATAGAATCTCTAGATGCACCAATTTGTGCAGATTTTTAGTGCAGACCCAACTGGCATTTTATGTTACCCTCACCAGTCTTCAGAAACTAGCATAAATAATGACTGAAATCTACGGTAGCTCAGAGAATTTCAAATTTGGCGCATAGAGAGAGCTGGGGCAGGCATGTCTCTTCTAGCAGTGCAGGATGATAAATCAAGGCCATGGGGCTGTATTAGACCTGGAGGTAGTTGGGCACATCATCACTAACAAACATTTGTAGAAACGCTCCTTAGCGATGATCTGCCTGTGTAAAAGTGCTGCCGGTTACCCGATGAACTAGTAAACGATCATTCATCCGGCAATCACATTCTAAAAAATAATTGTTTGCCGTCGACAGATCGTTCCGTCTAATCACCGTCTGCTGCCAGCAAAAAATGATTTTGTATGGGGACGAGCGATTGAATACTGTGGACGAGATCGCTGCAGGTAAATGCAGTGGTCTTCTCCACTAAAGAGCAGGCGATTGCTGGGAAGGAATACTTCCTTCCTGACAATCGAAATGCTGATCCTCAGGTCTAATACAGCCCTGATCTCAGAGAATCTAACCTTCCATGAAGCAGAGCCACAATGTATAGGAATACTGTATATCTTGTAAAATGTTAGTTGTGCGTCTATTGACTAGCTGTCAATTGATTCCAACATGAGTGGTGCAACATATTCACAATGTGTATATAGAAATTTTGAAAAAATGTGTTCAGTGATGATGCATACGTTGACACATTTCGTATACTGACAGCCTGTCCCTAGAAACCTCAGATTTCTAGCATCTGGTCAATTACATAATGCCTCTTTCACACGACCGTTTTTTTATTACCGTTTACGGGCCGTTTTTTGCGTTCCGTATACGGAACCATTCATTTCAATGGCTCAGAAAAAAAAAACGGAATGTACTCTGTATGCATTCCGTTTACGTATTTCCGTTCCGTGGAAAAGTAGAACATGTCCTATTATTGCCTGCAAATCACGTTCCATGGCTCCATTCAAGTCAATGGGTCCGCCAAAAACACGGAACACAAACGGAAATGCATCCGTATGTCTTCTGTATCCATTCCGTTTTTGCGGAACCATCTATTGAAAATATTATGCCCAGCCCAATTATTTCTATGTAATTACTGTATACTGTATGTGCCATACGGAAAAACGGAACAGAAACGGACCGCAAAACACTGAAAAAGCCATGCGGTCGTGTGAAAGAGGCCTAAGATGAATGCTCACTAGAAAGCTGGATTGGGTTGACAGCAGGCAGTGCTGTGGCTGGTCATTTATCATTTACCAGCAGATGGCGCTTGACATCATCAGATTTGACAGATAATCCTGCCAGAGCGGTTTTCTGGCGTCTAATGGTGCTTAGTGATTTTTAAATCCTATAATGTAGACTTGTTTACTGTGGGATTGTACAGTGGCTGACAATGGTGAGGTTGAGCGGTGCATCTAGATAAGATATGTTAGAGAAATGAATGGCCTTTCAGCTTGCTTACCTTCTTACCGGATGCAATTACGGCAAAGCAGGCTACGACAGTGATTGCAATCATAATGTAACATACTTGAATGCGTGCCTTGTTCCGAGCTCGGACCAGCATTTCCATCCTAAGTAAAATGAAAAAGTCACAATGAAGGGAACATTTTCTTATAGTTACATTGTTACCTGTTTTATGAATTTATTCTACTCTACACATTTCTTCATTTACCCCAAAAATTTGGTTTCCCTCAAACACATTTTTTGTTGTTTTTTGGGGCGTGTAAAAAACACAAATTTTTTACAAGCATTATAAGGTGTCTTCTTTATACATGACTTGAGATGGGGATGCAGTTGAATACTGCGGTAGAGCATGATAGACGATGGTTCCCTGTCCCACTGTCCACCATCATAGGCCTCAGGCCTACTAGTGATGATGGAAAAGTAATGAATCTAACATGTCTGTGCGACAAACTGTACAGATACAACAACGTTTTTATGACGGTCTGTTGGCAATGGAGAAGATGAGGAAAGAGAATGTGTATATCAGAGGAGACTTCACTAAAAGAAGTTGTCATGATGATATGGTCTGAATGGAGAAGATGAGGAAGGATAAAGTCTACATCAGGGGAGCCGTTACTGGATGTAATAGGCATGTAATGCTGCATTCTCCTGTATGTTTGTTAGTGCAGAAAGACCAGGCAGGATGCTGACGGCCTGGGTCTCACTCCAACATTGCCTTCCTCCATATCTCAACCAGAGGCAAGTGGAGGAGGAGAACAGAATGTTGTAGCTGGCACTAGTCACCACAGAGAGACAGCTTCTGGGGAGGTATTTTGGGCTTCTAGGACAGCACATTGCTCATCTCACATGCTGCGTAGAGTGTCCACAGTGAAAACTGCACATAGCTTGACTTGCATGACAGTTTATGTTTGCAGATATTTCACACTGCAGCAATTTGCAGCAAAATTCACATGATTTGTTGCGGATGTTTGGTGGCCGTGACTCTTTTCAAGGCCTGGGCTGCAATGGTTATGATGCTGGTTCTCGGCAACTACTTACTTTTAGCTGATGAGTGACACACCGCTGACATCAGCATTATGTCACTATTTTATACTGCCCTCAGTGAGGTCACCATAAAGTGGATGACAGGTTCCCTTTAACTTCAAAGCCCAGAATGAGCAAGATATAAAATACAAGTTAGGGGTAATGCACACAAATGTATTTATTGTAAACATCCGATCCACATTTTTTTGTGGGTTGGATGCGGACCCATTCATTTCAATGGGGCCCGCAGAAGATGTAGGAAGCACACCTCGCAACTCCACAAATAAATAGAACACGTCCTATTCTTGTCCATTGTACATACAAGGATAGGACAGTTCTATATAGAAGGCAGGACATTTTGTTCCGAAATTACGGAATGCACACAGACAGTATCCGTTTTTTGTGGATCCGCAACTTGCTGACCGCAAAAACGGCAATGGCCGTGTGCATGAGCCCTTATACTGAATCTTTTCCCCGTAACTATATATCAGTCTGTTCAGTTTCTCTATTAGGCCTAGTCCATACTTGAAGTGATTTCCATCAGTAATTTTTAAACCAAAACAAGGAATGGAGCCTCCATTGATAAGGTAGAATGGAAAAATCTTCACTCGTTCTGTGTTTTGTACCCGCACCTTGTTTTGACTGAAAATCACTGATGGAAATCACTGATCAAACACTGAAGTGTGAACTAGGCCTTACCTGATTCCTTCAGCTCAAACACCATGCTCAATGTGACAGGTTTCCTTTTGACTTTATAGTGATCAGATGAGGTATTAGGCTGTGTTTACACAGGGTGAATTGGAAGTGATTTTCTATTTGGATTCCACACTTAAAATCTGCAGAAAACTATAGTACAGGGCAGGACAATGGGGTTTTGAAAATTCCATTAACATGTTGTGGTAAAAACCTGTGGTTCTTAAAAATTCGTAACAAAGGGTGAAATCAGCATCAGAATCCACATGATTAGCCTACGTGCACACGGACGTTTGTGTTTTGCGGTCCGCAAATTGCAGATCCGCAAAAAAAAAAAAAAGGATGACGTCCGTATGACATCCTTTTTTTTGCGGATCCATTGTAACAATGCCTATCCTTGTCAGCAAAATGGACAAGAATAGGACATGTTCAATTTTTTTTGCGGAACTACGGAACGGGGCAACGGATCCGAACAGCACACGGAGTGCTGTCCGCATCGTTTACGGCCCCATTGAAGTGAATGGGTCCTAACCCGAGCCGCAAATGCGGTTTGGATGCAGAACGTAGGCTTAGGCCTCCTGCACACGACCGTTTTTTTCCCCGTTTACTGGCCGTTTTTTGCGTTCTGTATACGGTCCGTATACGGAACCATTCATTTCAATGGTTCCGCAAAAAAAACGGAATGTACTCCGTATGCATTGCGTTTCCGTATTTCTGTTTTTCCGTTACGTTTAAAGATAGAACATGTCCTATTATTGCCCGCAAATCACGTTCCGTGGCTCCATTCAAGTCAATGGGTCCGCAAAAAAACGGAACACATACGGAAATGCATCCGTATGTCTTCCGTTTCCGTTCCGTTTTTTGAAAATGTTATGCCCAGCCCAATTTTATCTATGTAATTACTGTATACTGTATATGCCATACGGAAAAACGGAACAGAAACGGAAACACAGCGGAAATAAAAAACTGAACAACGGATCCGTGAAAAACGGACCGCAAAACACTGAAAAAGCCATTCAGTCGTGTGCAGGAGGCCTTAGGCCCCTTTCACACAAGCGAGTATTCCGCGCGGATGCGATGCGGGAGGTGAACGCATTGCACCCGCACTGAATACCGACCCATTCATTTCTATGGGGCTGTGCACACGAGCGGTGATTTTCACGCATCACTTTTGTGTTGTGTGAAAATCGCAGCATGCTCCTCTTTGTGCGTTTTTCACGTAACGCAGGCCCCATAGAAATGAATGGGGTTGCGTGAAAATCGCAAGCATCCGCAAGCAAGTGCGGATGCGGTGCGATTTTCACGCACGGTTGCTAGGAGACGATCGGGATGGAGACCCGATCATTATTATTTTCCCTTCTAACATGGTTATAAGGGAAAATAATAGCATTCTGAATACAGAATGCATAGTAAAACAGCGCTGGAGGGGTTAAAAAAAAATAAAAAATTTAACTCACCTTAATCCACTTGCTCGCGTAGCCGGCATCTCCGTCTGTCTCTTTTACTGTATAGGACCTGTGGTGAGCATTAACTATAGTTCAAGGACCTGGGATGACGTCACTCCGGTCATCACATGGTAAAATGATTAAATGATTTATTTATTTTTTTTAACCCCTCCAGCGCTGTTTTACTATGCATTCTGTATTCAGAATGCTATTATTTTCCCTTATAACCATGTTAGAAGGGAAAATTATACTATTTACAGAACACCGATCCCAAGCCCGAACTTCTGTGAAGAAGTTCGGGTTTGGGTACCAAACACGCACAATTTTTCTCACGCGAGTGCAAAACGCATTACAATGTTTTGCACTTGCGCGGAAAAATCGCGGGTGTTCCCGCAACGCACCCGCACATTTTCCCACAACGCCCGTGTGAAAGAGGCCTTAGGGTGTAGATTTGCAGTGGCTTAAAGTGGTTGTCCCTTTTTAATCCATAAAATAGTGGCTACGTGTCTGGTCGGCAGGAGTCCAATTGCTAGGGCCCCTGAGGATCACTAGAATGGGGGGCCCTGTGTTCCCTCATTTAAATGAAGTGGCGGAATACCCCTTTTAGTGTACATCCATACATAGCAGTAATGCTGTGGATTTACCACAATGGATTGGATGAGTGGCTGAGATTTTTTTTTTAATCCAAATGCTTCAGAAAATGTCTGCAACAATCCAAACATAGCATGCAATGTCAGTTTATGCTGCAGAGTTTTTCAGTGGATTCACCCTTTGTAACGTGTGAAATCTCCAGATAAAACTGGGGCAATGTCACAAATTTTCTGCAATCTAGCCAGACAGAGGCCATTTGACCTCCGTCTTACCAGTATATGTCAGCATACCACAAAAACAAGGTATGGAATAGTGTGGTAGACTACTAGTATCCAGTAAAAAGTTTTGAGTTTTTTTTTTTTTTTTTTTTTTTTAACAGTGGGGCTCTATGGGTGACAGATGTCACTGTTGGGCATCTATTGGAGGCTTCTGTTTAACATTTGTTTGTCTTAGTTTACCCCTATAATGCCCCCCAAAATTCCAGGGCCCCTCACACTGGTTTGACTTGCCTCGCTCCCCGGCACCCACGTCACCCGCGATGCTAGTGAGGCTCGTTCGCGTAGCGGACTGCTATTGGATGCCCCCCCCCTTGCTGAATGTTTTGATGCGTATGATGAGGAGATGCAGCGGCATCCGTGGGGGCATCAGAAGCGACGTGGGTGCCGGGAAGCGAGGTATAACCTGTGTGAGAGGCCCAGGGATTTTGGGGGGCATTATAGGGATTGGATAAGCCCTTTAAATGGAGACCTTAAAATGACATAAACAGAATATTTAAATGTATCCAACTGGGTGTGATCCTGTGCCATGTAACCCCAGCCTTCTAACAAGTCTTTTCACTGACTGAAAGTCATACTGCAATATCTGTGATTTTGTAAGTAGATTATTTCTATTACTGGAAATTGAGTTACTGCATTTGGCTTTAGAACAAAGAGAACTTGTCCAAATGGAAGATTAACACAAGCTTTCATGTTTAGATAAGATGCAGATTTTGACAAGGTTGGACTGCAGACACAACTGCTAATTGTAAAAGAAGACATCAGCTCACAGTCATTGAGAAGATGAAATAAGGAGCATTAATGAAAGTAAACTTGCTTTTGTTGGTGAACCTGAGATGCATAAAAAAACAATTCCTCAATATGGAGGAATTGTCCTACTGTCACTAGCTGGAGTGTTCACATTTAAGCATGAGCAAAGAGGTATCTCTCAAGGAAAGAACCATCTCACTAGTGCCACCTTGTGGAATTGGCTCCCTATAAGTCAAAATCTGACTTTTTAACAAGCCTTGGGATTTGACAAGGGAATAAAACCATACCAAGTATCCATCCCGTAGACAGCTGATTCGGGGTGCTTGCCCCTCGTCAGTACGGAGTAGGATGCTGGCTGGCTGGGTGTGACGCCTTTAATGCCTTGGGAGGTACCTCTTTGCATATTCTTTTCCCATGGAGCATTGCCAATAAATCTCCATTCCAAGGAGTACTTCCAGTAAGTCTCCATACAGGGCTAGTCTCTTTAAGGAGATCCAGCGCCCTGCCTAAGCCACATTAAAGGCATGTTCATGCATTTCTTTTATCAGGGGCATGATATGATAGGGGGGATGAGCGGAGCCCTGTGATATGTTGGATTATATAAATTAAATCAGCATTACAGAATAAAATGGAGAGTAAATCCTGACAGGAGTCCTATGGGAGACAGTGAGAGTGTTATTGATAAAGGCTAAGGACAACATTGGAGCCTTTTTTTAATATGGATTTAGATGTATTTGTGTAATATTTTCAATAAAAACCTATTGCATAAACTTTTTTCTTAGGCCAAAGAGCATCTAAATCGGTAATAAGTAAAATGGCTCCAAAGGGTTCCACAATCTTTTAATCAGTTCTAGTATACGCTTAGTGAATGTCCCTTATAGACAAAGTTAACACATCTGGATTCTTACGGAATTGTTAATGGAATGTCATCTTCTGATTTGTATCTTCCAGTCCATTTAAGTATCTTCTTATCAAAACTATTTGGCATGTAGCGATGAATGTTGCTCTTCAATTCATCTGTAAATTAGAACACATCAATAAAGGTAAGGTTTACATGTCTGCTTATTTTACAACCCATTTGACCATGGATTGTAAATACATACAGGTACATACCCTTTGTAATTAATGTAGGTCTATACAGATTGAAAGATAAAAGTCTAAGGGGGTAACTGGATATGCGAAATTGCTACATGATGATCTGTTTCTCTCTTTATGCACTGAAGCTGGCACGTTCCCTGAGGTTTTCCAGCAAGATGGTGCACCACCACATTATGGGTGTCAGGTCCGAGCATTCCTAGATGAACAGTTTCCTGGAAAGTGGATTGGTCGTCGTGGGCCAGTTGAATGGCCCCCAAGGTCTCCCGATCTGACCCTCTTAGACTTTTATTTTTGGGGTCATCTGAAGGCAATTGTCTATGCTGTGAAGATACGAGATGTGCAGCACCTGAAACTATGGATACTGGAAGCCTGTGCTAGCATTTCTCCTGCGGTGTTGCTATCAGTGTGTGAAGAGTGGGAGAAGAGGGTTGCATTGACAATCCAACACAATGGGCAGCACATTGAACACATTTTATAAGTGGTCAGAAACTTGTAAATAACTCATGAAAGAATAAAGTTACGTTAAAACCAAGCACACCATTGTTTTTCTTGTGAAATTCCCAATAAGTTTGATGTGTCACATGACCCTCTTCCTATTGAAAAAACAAAAGTTGGATTCAAAATGGCCGACTTCAAAATGGCCGCCATGGTCACCACCCATCTTGAAAAGTTTCCCCTCTCACATATACTAATGTGCCACAAACAGGAAGTTAATATCACCAACCATTCCCATTTTATTAAGGTGTATCCATATAAATGGCCCACTCTGTAGATTAATATTAATGCAGTCACGGTCCTTTTAAATGCTGTATTGCGGGGCCCTCGTATGTAATGTTTAAAATGGGTCAGTATTACTAGGTTGTAATACAAGTGGCAATAAATAATCCTCTTAAACATTTATAGGAATTATCCTCCTTTTAATGTTTCGGTACAACCAGTATGATGGTTAGAATTAGATAAGAGTCACTGGATTAGGCCTCAAGCACACAACAGTATGTATGCTAAATGCGGATCCACCAAATACAGATGACGTCCATGTGACATCCATGTTGCTTGTTTTTTTTTTTTGTCCACATTTTGCACCCAAGTATAGGACATTTTTGCGGAACGGACATGCGGATGTGGAAAACACATGGATGATCCGTTTACTACTATGGGACAATGACAAGGTGTGTGTGTGTTACCTGGGGAATACATGGCACCAGGATGCGTAATGGGAAGAAGACAAAGATCAGAGGCAGTGTGGTGCTCTGGGAATGTTCTGCCAGGAGACGTTGAGTTCCTACCATTTTTGTGCATGTTATTTTGACATGTATCTAATAGTGTTGATCGAGCACCAAAGTGCTTGGGTGCTCGAGTAGAAGACTTTGGGATGCTCGGGTGCTCTACAGAGCACCTGAGCACAATGGAAGTCAATGGGAGAACCTTAGCATTAAACCAGGCACCCCCTGCGCTAAAGAGGGGAGGGTGCTGGGTCCCACTGAGGTCTAGGCAGAAGATTGATGTACAGTGGGGGAATCCCCCAGTGTGAGTCCGCGCTTAGTAGTCCCTGCTCTGTGCTTGGGAACACCCAGTGTATTTAAATCTAATTTAGCCTCTATTTCTGAAAAGTTTCTGACAGGATTTGAAGTCTCAACCTTCTACATTAGAGCCAAGAACCTTAACCACTACGCTATAGAGCTGCATGTTAACCTGCAGTTAAATATAAAATGATACTTCTGCTGTATAGGAATGCTTACTACATGAGAAACTACTATGAGGTCTTTCTGACACAGTTTATCATTCAGCTTTATAGATGAGTGGTTAAGGTTCTTCCCTCTAATGTAGAAGGTTGTGAGTTCAAATCCTGGCAGAAACTTTTCAGAAATAGAGGCTTAATTAGATTTAATTACACTGACTTGAGCATCGTGCTCGAGCACACGCGGTGTTCGGCCGAGCAACACGATGCTCGAGTCAAAATGGTGCTCGATATCTAAGTATTGTTTCAGGCCAAGTACACCCTTTCATGTGAAACTTTTTTATGTGTCAGTGACCCTTTCAGCAATGTAATGCACACTGACACACTGCTAAAATGGTTCAGAAATAGTTTGAAGGGGTTTTCCCAAGACATTTATACTGATGACCTATCATCCAATAGTTGGGAGGCAGACACCCGGGACCCCCACGTTCAGCTGCTTGAGAAGTCACCAGCACTAGCAGCCTTCTTGCGGCTTAGCCTAGGCCATGTGATGTCACGTTCATCGATAACATGACCTAGATGCAGCTGCAATACCAAAACAGCCGCCGTACAATGTCCGGCGCTGTGCTTATTGAGCTGAGAGAAGGCCGCTGTGCTACTATGAGAGCTGGTGCCTTCTCAAGCAGCTGATCAACAGAGGTCCTGGGTGTTGGACCCCCACCGATCAGATTTTGATGACCTAGCTCATCAGTACAAACATCTCAGAAAACCCCTTGAAATCACCAGCTCTCAATCCAATCAAGCATCTGTGGGATGTGCTGTAAAACAAGTCTGATTGACGGAGGTTCCACTTTATAGATTTCAAGATCTACTGCTAACATCTGCCAGAAACATACTACAGCACTTCTGTGAGAGCTTGTCCTTTACTTGACATAGCTGTTTTGGCAACACAAGAGGGAACTACATAATATTAGGTAGTTTTAATGTTATTTCTGATCCATCCATACGTATCATGGTGCAATTTCAGTACGTACCAACAGGCATTGAAAAGTATAGTTTTTTTAGACTTGTTAGGGAGAAGTAGCATGTGACTATAAATGCTAAAGCATAGAATCTAAAATAGGGTTATTACTGAGCAACGCATTCTAGAAATCAATGTGATGTCTCTGTTATAAATAACATTATATATGAATATTGCTTGTATACTAAGCTGAATGGCTGTAAAAACTTATAGAAATGCAATGTGTCCCCTAATCCGATTTACATAGTACTGCTACACAACATTTTTGCTGGATGCAGCTAGACACAATTTTTTTTTCTGCACGTTATAAAAGATGCTACAGTCACGATAGATGCACAACAAAATAATCACTTTATATGGAACAAAAAAAAATCTGACTAAGTGAAGTAGTTGCAAGATATTTAATATTAGACCAAAACATACGTTAAATATAATGAATATAAAAGATAGTTATCAGATTTATATTGTATTCCAGTATAATGTATTTTTTCTACTGATGTACCATAATTTAGTAATTTAATAATATTTTTAATGCATTACCTTGAGGACTGACGTTTGTAGAATAGAGAGCAGGAACAATATCACCGTGTCTTGCTGGTTTCAGGGTTGCCATATGAGGAGCAAATTTATTCATCATCTTGGTCAGTGTTAAGCATTTCTTCATCAACTCAGTAGTGAACATGGTTCTATTCGATGAACTGTTTGATTTGATTTGTTTAGCTTGCAGCTAAATGGCATCATGGAAAAAGGGCAGCTTTTTTTTTATATATTCAAATACGTCATGCCTGTATAGCCCACCCTCTCCTCTCAAGACTTTGTTTTTCTAAGTCCTGAGAACAGAAGTGATTTTTTTCTTTTATTTATTTTTGCCTTTAAACTTTATTTTTAACATCATGTCTAAAAATAAAATGTATGGATTTGTTAAATATCAGGACACAGTTTTTTGAAATGTCGATCAAGGTAACTCCTTTTCTTGACTATGTAATTTGACTGATCCTGATCCTGACCTTGACCTTAGACTCTTGTCTGTCCTTTGGTTTTGTCACTTAGTTTCTGTGGTTCTACTCCTGGTATGGAACACTAGTCTTATGACTTTGCTCCTGTCTCATCCTTGTGAGGTTAAGGTTGAATAAAGAGGGAATTCCTTAAAGTGCTGATATGCATTCTCTTCCAACTCTCCATACACATACATCATTATCTATTCAAGCATGTACAGTGGTGCTTGAAAGCTTTTGAACCCTTCAGAATTTAGTATATTTTTGATTCATTTGACCTAAAATTACATAAAATTTTCAGAACACCTAAAAGTCATCTTGTTTGCATTGTATATTGCCTTCTATCCAGGATATATATGTAATATGTCTGACTTCTCAGTCATATTAACAATAATGAAGAATTTTGTGGCTTATGAGGTGGTGCATTCCCGGTAAGGAAGACCCCAGATTTATAAAATCCTCCGGGGTACCTCGTCACCGAGGGTGCATCACCTCCTTCACAAGAAGCCAAACAATTCTATTTCAGCGTTTAAGCCCTGTGGTATGAGTGTGTTGAGTTAAAAAATTTGTCTAGATTCTAGGCGTGACATACGACACACATTATTTCCCCCTCTCCAATGTAAATTGACTTTATCAATGGCTGCATACGTAAGTCCAGTGGGATTTTGGTCATGATGTTCCTTAAAGTGTTTTGACAATGCATGATTTTCATACCCCTTTTTGATGTTTGCAATGTGTTCCGAAATTCTCTTTTTCATAGATCTTTTAGTTCTTCCCACATACTGCTTATTACAAGGGCACGTGATGATGTATATTACATTAGTCGAACTGCTTGTCAGACAATCTCTGATTTTGTGGATATAGGCATTGCTAGTTGAGATGATTTCTGTAGTTTTTTTTAGGAAACATAGTGGTTGAACAGTTGCTGCATACCCCACATCGATAAAAACCCTTTAATCCTATCCACTCTTGGACTGAGGGCCTCACTTTTTTCATTTATTTGTTATAGATGGTGCCACCTTTATGCCCATGTTTGGGGCCTTAGTTTATGTTACTCTAGGATTTACTGGCACCAAATGTCCTATCCATTTGTCTCTTTGTATAAAATGCCAGTGTTTCTTTAAGATATGTTGAATTCTCTTATAAAATAAATGGTATAATCAATCCTTCATTTTACCAGCCTCTTCCTCAAATTGGTTATTTTTGGTGCAATCTCTCTTTAATCTTTTAAACTGTCAGAATGGTACATTTATCAGCCATCTTGGTAGATGACAACTGGTGTATCTAATGTAGCTGTTTTTAGAGACAGGTTTATGGAAAGTATTGCATACTAGGCAATCATTCTCTACTGTGATTTGTAAGTCTAGATATTCTATGTCTAGTCTAATTTAAACAATTGAATGATTTTCCTAAATTATGATGTAAAGTCATGATTTTATGAAAGACACGGAGGCGAGAATTGCTTAACCCTTTCTTTACTGAACCACATAGCAGCAAAGAATTTCAATAACATAATCATCCAATGGGTGAATAGCCCCTCCTCCTAGTCACAGTATATAGGGAACTCCTCTCAAGTCCTTTTTCCTCTTTCTTTGTCTTTACAACATCTCCAACCGAAATAAACTGGAAAAACCTGAACCGATCAACTCCAACGTAGAGCCAAACTCATTTCCAATAAACCAAAAGTAGAAACTGACGGCAAACACCCTCCGCAGAAGCAGGAATCCGCCTTCCATTCGAATCATAACGGAATCAACCTTGAAAAGAAATAAAACAGGTAATAGCAAATGTAACGTGATATAAGCGTCTATCTTTTCAATATGAAATCTGGAACAGACATAACTATAAATAAATAAATAAATTATCAATAATTATAACATATTAGACAACAACTAATGTACAATCATAACACCTGGGAGGGAATAAATAAACCATGGGAGGGGCAATACTCGTCTCCGTGTCTTTCATAAAATCATGACTTTACATCATAATTTAAGAAAATCATAAAATTTTATTTCAAGACACGGAGGCTCCTATTGCTAGTTTAAAGCCGATTTACAATAGAAGCAAAAACATGAGGGTCTGGCCTAAAATAGAATTCCTTAAAAGTGATTCGCGACCAATCCGCCAACTTCATGACATCCTCCAAGAGCGCCCCAGACATAGCCAAAGAAGTGGCGGAAGCCCCCCGAACGGAATGCACAGTAAAAATAGAAGTGTCTATACAAGAGAGAGACAAAATCCATTTTACCCATCGTGACAGAGTGACTGAAGAAACCGGAGCATAGGGTCTACGGAAAGAGATAAACAACTGTGAGACCGAAGTAGATCGTAATGATCGAGTTCTGGACTCATACTCCTTCAGACATGTGACCGGACAGAGCGCCACAGATGAAGGAAACGTAGGATAAGACACAGAAGTGATATTGGTCTTTGTACGTCGCGAAATGTTAAATGTCACCCCATCCGGAGTAAATGACCGTCATGATCCAAAGCTCGGACATCCGAAACCCTCTTGCAGGACACAATGCAAAAGAGAGTAACCAACTTGGCAGACAACTGGCGAAGTGACATTTCCTCATTGGTCTGCCAAGCTGAAAGGAACGACAAAACTGTGGAGATGTCCCAAGAGCTAGTAAAACGAGGTCTAGGAGGCAGAGTGAGTCGGGAACCTTTAAGCAACCTACACACCAGAGGATGACGTCCAGCAGGACAACCCTCAAATTCCCTATATCCGGAGGAAATAGCCGATCTATACACATTTATAGTGCGGTAGGCCTTACCCTCCTCGTAAAGCGAGGAGGAATTGAACTACATCGTTCACAGCTGCCGTAGTGGGATCCAGGTTCCGAAGGAGGCACCAACCAGACCAAGACTGCCAAGCTGTTCGATAGGCTCTTCTGGTTCCCGGGGCCCACGCGCTCTCCAACAGGAACTTAGCTGTTTCCGAAAGTCCTTCGGTCTGCCAGGACACCCCGACACTCTGCAGGCCAGCAGACGCAACGAACCCTCTAGCACCAGCGGATGTGGCTGATTCAGTGGATCCAGTAGGAGAGATGTCCGGATAGGAAGTAATAGGGGAACGTCCACCAGTAACTCCAACAGCTGCGGGAACCACGACTGAGTGCTCCAGAAAGGAAGTACCAGAACCAGCTCCGAGGCTTGGAGACGTATCTTGGCTAGAACCCACGGAATAAGTGAGAACGGAGGGAAAGCATACATCACATCTTCCGACCATTGTTGAAGAAGAGCATCCACCGCCTCCGCGGCCGGGTCCGGTCTCCAACTGAAATACCTGGGCAGTTGGGCGTTCCAGCGAGATGCAAATAGGTTGATTTTCACATCTAACCTCCAGTCGCTGGCGTCTGAAATGTAGCGTGAGCTCCAGTCGGCTAACGTGTTGTGTAGACCAGGCAGGTATTCTGCCACCACCGATATGTTGTTGGTCAGGCAATAATCCCAGAAATCCTTCGCCAAGTGTGTCAACATAGTGGAACGGGTACCTCCCATGGAGTTGATGTAACGGACAGCAGAGACATTGTCCATCCGAAGACGAATACATGCTCTGACTTTCCCACTGGTGAAGCTGCGAATCGCAAAGGAACCAGCCAGGAGCTCCAGAGCGTTGATGTGTAAATGGGACTCTACTGCAGACCAAGGGCCTCCTGTGGAAATACCCTCGCAGTGGGCGCCCCAGCCGTGAAGGCTGGCGTCTGATTCCACCGCGACATCCGGACGTGGACCAAACAGAGCTCTGCCGTCCCACACGGAAAGGTTGCCAATCCACCACTCCAACTCGTCCCTCGTTTCCGAATCTAAGGAGATCAGATCCACATAAGATGCACCAGCTTGCAGGTGAGCGATCTTGAGACGTTGAAGTGCAGCGGTGCCGGGAATATAGCCTGAATGGAAGATGACAGAAGACCTATCACTTGGGCCAGATGTCGTAGCGAAATCTGCGATAAAGTCAGGGTGCGTCGCAATTCCTTGCGGATCGACCGCACCTTCGCTGGAGGAAGGCTGAGTGTCAAGGAAACGGAGTCCACCATGAACCCGAGGAATTCCATGGTTTGGGAAGGAGTAAGACAGGATTTCTCGCGGTTGACTATGACGCCCAGGGCGGATATGAGCTGAACCGACATCTGAAGGTGTGATTGGAGGGACACACGGTCCGCGGTCATCATCAGAATGTCGTCCAGATAAATTATCAGTCTCACCCCCCAATAGCGGAGCCATGCCACCACCGGACGCATAAGTTTGGTAAAACACCAGGGGGCGGACGAGAGTCCGAAAGGAAGGCACGTGAAGCGCCAAACGGTCCTCTGCCAGTGAAACCGAAGCAGATCCCTGGAAGAGGATGCTATCGGGACCGTCAAGTACGCATCCTTGAGGTCCAATTTGGCCATCCAGTCGCCCGGAAGAAGCATGTCCCTTAGCAAGTGGATGCCCTCCATCTTGAAGTGACGATACCTGAAGAAGACATTGAGAGCCTTGAGGTTGATGACGGGACGAAATTGGCCTCCTTTTTTCTCCACTAAGAAAATGTTGCTGATCACTCCGTCGTGATCGTGAGGGGCCGACTCTATGGCCCCCTTGTGAAATAAAGCCTGTAATTCTGCGTCTATGAGACGCTGCGACTCCTGGGACCTGACTACGGGATGAAGCGGAGACACGACCAACGGAGGTCCCACCAGCTCTATGTGAAAACCCCGAATCGTGGAAAACACCCAAGGGTCGCTGGTAATGGATGCCTAAACATGAGTAAAATGATGGAGTCTGCCCCCGACATAATTGTCCGAAAAAAGGGGATGGGGTGGGAGACTTACCAAAGGGGCGTCTGAGGTTTGGATTTCCTCTGTATGGTCTCCCCCATCCTGTAGCGCCACTGGATGGGAAAAAGGACGGTTGGTGTCTTTGTTCTTGAGCCGGTGAACGGTAGGATGTGAAGGAGCCTCGACCCGAACCCCTGGTCTGAAAAGAGGAGCGGCCGGACAGACGGCCCCTTGCACTGCCGGCCCTGGAGGAAACCCTACCACTGAAGACCCTGCGCATAGAAGCCTGAGCTTTATCCAGGGCGGTAAAGGTACCTACAAATTTTCCAAGCTCTTTGATGAAAGGATCACCAAAGAGGAAACCTTGGGCTTCTTTCCCTGACTCTGACAGGGCCATATTGGTCAGCTTAGGCTTGATTTTCATTAAAATCGCCTTGCGTCGCTCAATAGCTAAGGATGTGTTTGCATTTCCTGCCATGCAAATGGCTCTTTGGACCCAACCACAGAGTTCTTCCGGGTCGACCTGCTGACCTTCCGCTTTGGCAGATTCTGCCATATCAAAATTTTTTGCAAGGGGCCCCATAATGTCTAGTAACTTGTCCTGGCAAGCTCTAAGAGCCGAGTCTAGGTCTCTCCGGGGGCTAAACCCCGATTTGGACAAAAATTGGACCATGTTTGGGTCCACAACCGTCATTTCGCACACCTTATTAGGTATAGCCGGACGCGGGCATTCGGCCCGGAGTTTGTTCCGTGCCTCCTTACTAAGGGGCTTAACCACCTCCGGACCGCCTAACGCAGATTCGCATTCCGGAGGTGGCAGCCCTGCGCAGAGTCACGCATATATGCGTCATCTCGCGCGAGCCGAGACTTCCTGTAAACGCGCGCACACAGGAACGGAAGGTAAGAGAGTTGATCTCCAGCCTGCCAGCGGCGATCGTTCGCTGGCAGGCTGGAGATGTGTTTTTTTTAACCCCTAACAGGTATATTAGACGCTGTTTTGATAACAGCGTCTAATATACCTGCTACCTGGTCCTCTGGTGGTCCCCTTTGTTTGGATCGACCACCAGAGGACACAGGTAGCTCAGTAAAGTCCCACCAAGCACCACTACACTACACTACACCCCCCCCCCGTCACTTATTAACCCCTTATTAGCCCCTGATCACCCCTGATCACCCCATATAGACTCCCTGATCACCCCCCTGTCATTGATTACCCCCCTGTCATTGATCAACCCCCTGTAAAGCTCCATTCAGATGTCCGCATGATTTTTACGGATCCACTGATAGATGGATCGGATCCGCAAAACGCATCCGGACGTCTGAATAAAGCCTTACAGGGGCGTGATCAATGACTGTGGTTATCACCCCATATAGACTCCCTGATCACCCCCCTGTCATTGATTACACCCCTGTCATTGATTACCCCCCTGTAAAGCTCCATTCAGACGTCCGCATGATTTTTACGGATGCACTGATAGATGGATCGGATCCGCAAAACGCATCCGGACGTCTGAATGAAGCCTTACAGGGGCATGATCAATGACTGTGGTGATCACCCCATATAGACTCCCTGATCACCCCCCTGTAAAGCTCCATTCAGATGTCCGCATGATTTTTACGGATGCACTGATAGATGGATCCGATCCGCAAAACGCATCCGGACGTCTGAATGAAGCCTTACAGGGGCATGATCAATGACTGTGGTGATCACCCCATATAGACTCCCTGATCACCCCCCTGTAAAGCTCCATTCAGATGTCCGCATGATTTTTACGGATGCACTGATAGATGGATCCGATCCGCAAAACGCATCCGGACGTCTGAATGAAGCCTTACAGGGGCATGATCAATGACTGTGGTGATCACCCCCCTGTCATTGATTACCCCCCTGTAAAGCTCCATTCAGATGTCCGCATGATTTTTACGGATGCACTGATAGATGGATCGGATCCGCAAAACTCATACGGACGTCTGAATGAAGCCTTACAGGGGCGTGATCAATGACTGTGGTTATCACCCCATATAGACTCCCTGATCACCCCCCTGTCATTGATTACACCCCTGTCATTGATCAACCCCCTGTAAAGCTCCATTCAGATGTCCGCATGATTTTTACGGATGCACTGATAGATGGATCCGATCCGCAAAACGCATCCGGACGTCTGAATGAAGCCTTACAGGGGCATGATCAATGACTGTGGTGATCACCCCCCTGTCATTGATTACCCCCCTGTAAAGCTCCATTCAGATGTCCGCATGATTTTTACGGATGCACTGATAGATGGATCGGATCCGCAAAACGCATCCGGACGTCTGAATGAAGCCTTACAGGGGCGTGATCAATGACTGTGGTGATCACCCCATATAGACTCCCTGATCACCCCCCTGTCATTGATTACCCCCCTGTCATTGATTACCCCCCTGTAAAGCTCCATTCAGACGTCCGCATGATTTTTACGGATCCACTGATAGATGGATCGGATCCGCAAAACGCATCCGGACGTCTGAATGAAGCCTTACAGGGGCATGATCAATGACTGTGGTGATCACCCCATATAGACTCCCTGATCACCCCCCTGTCATTGATCAACCCCCTGTAAAGCTCCATTCAGATGTCCGCATGATTTTTACGGATGCACTGATAGATGGATCGGATCCGCAAAACGCATACGGACGTCTGAATGAAGCCTTACACGGGCGTGATCAATGACTGTGGTTATCACCCCATATAGACTCTCTGATCACCCCCCTGTCATTGATCACCCCCCCTGTCATGGATCACCCCCCCTGTCATTGATCACCCCTCTGTAAGGCTCCATTCAGACATTTTTTTGGCCCAAGTTAGCGGAATTTTTTTTTTTTTTTTCTTACAAAGTCTAATATTCCACTAACTTGTGTCAAAAAATAAAATCTCACATGAACTCACCATACCCCTCACGGAATCCAAATGCGTAAAATTTTTTAGACATTTATATTCCAGACTTCTTCTCACGCTTTAGGGCCCCTAGAATGCCAGGGCAGTATAAATACCCCACATGTGACCCCATTTCGGAAAGAAGACACCCCCAGGTATTCCGTGAGGGGCATATTGAGTCCATGAAAGATTGAAATTTTTGTCCCAAGTTAGCGGAACGGGAGACTTTGTGAGAAAAAAATAAAAAATATCAATTTCCGCTAACTTGTGGCAAAAAAATTTTTTTTCTATGAACTCGCCATGCCCCTCATTGAATACCTTGGGGTGTCTTCTTTCCAAAATGGGGTCACATGTGGGGTATTTATACTGCCCTGGCATTCTAGGGGCCCCAAAGCGTGAGAAGAAGTCTGGTATCCAAATGTCTAAAAATGCCCTCCTAAAAGGAATTTGGGCACCTTTGCGCATCTAGGCTGCAAAAAAGTGTCACACATCTGGTATCGCCGTACTCAGGAGAAGTTGGGGAATGTGTTTTGGGGTGTCATTTTACATATACCCATGCTGGGTGAGAGAAATATCTTGGTCAAATGCCAACTTTGTATAAAAAAATGGGAAAAGTTGTCTTTTGCCAAGATATTTCTCTCACCCAGCAAGGGTATATGTAAAATGACACCCCAAAACACATTCCCCAACTTCTCCTGAATACGGCGATACCACATGTGTGACACTTTTTTGCAGCCTAGGTGGGCAAAGGGGCCCATATTCCAAAGAGCACCTTTAGGATTTCACAGGTCATTTACCTACTTACCACACATTAGGGCCCCTGGAAAATGCCAGGGCAGTATAACTACCCCACAAGTGACCCCATTTTGGAAAGAAGACACCCCAAGGTATTCCGTGAGGGGCATGGCGAGTTCCTAGAATTTTTTATTTTTTGTCACAAGTTAGTGGAAAATGCTGATTTTTTTTTTTTTTTTTTTTCATACAAAGTCTCATATTCCACTAACTTGTGACAAAAAATAAAAACTTCCATGAACTCACTATGCCCATCAGCGAATACCTTGGGGTGTCTTCTTTCCAAAATGGGGTCACTTGTGGGGTAGTTATACTGCCCTGGCATTCTAGTGGCCCAAATGTGTGGTAAGGAGTTTGAAATCAAATTCTGTAATAAATGACCTGTGAAATCCGAAAGGTGCTCTTTGGAATATGGGCCCCTTTGCCCACCTAGGCTGCAAAAAAGTGTCACACATCTGGTATCTCCGTACTCAGGAGAAGGTGGGGAATGTGTTTTGGGGTGTCATTTTACATATACCCCTGCTGGGTGAGAGAAATATCTTGGCAAAAGACAACTTTTCCCATTTTTTTATACAAAGTTGGCATTTGACCAAGATATTTCTCTCACCCAGCATGGGTATATGTAAAAAGACACCCCAAAACACATTCCCCAACTTCTACTGAATACGGAGATACCAGATGTGTGACACTTTTTTGCAGCCTAGGTGGGCAAAGGGGCCCATATTCCAAAGAGCACCTTTCGGATTTCACTCGTCATTTTTTACAGAATTTGATTTCAAACTCCTTACCACACATTTGGGCCCCTAGAATGCCAGGGCAGTATAACTACCCCACAAGTGACCCCATTTTGGAAAGAAGAGACCCCAAGGTATTCGCTGATGGGCATAGTGAGTTCATGGAAGTTTTTATTTTTTGTCACAAGTTAGTGGAATATGAGACTTTGTATGAAAAAAAAATAAAAATAAAAAAATCATCATTTTCCACTAACTTGTGACAAAAAATAAAAAATTCTAGGAACTTGCCATGCCCCTCACGAAATACCTTGGGGTGTCTTCTTTCCAAAATGGGGTCACTTGTGGGGTAGTTATACTGCCCTGGCATTCTAGGGGCCCAAATGTGTGGTAAGGAGTTTGAAATCAAATTCTGTAAAAAAATGACCTGTGAAATCCGAAAGGTACTCTTTGGAATATGGGCCCCTTTGCCCACCTAGGCTGCAAAAAAGTGTCACAAATCTGGTATTGCCGTACTCAGGAGAAGGTGGGGAATGTGTTTTGGGGTGTCTTTTTACATATACCCATGCTGGGTGAGAGAAATATCTTGGCAAAAGACAACTTTTCCCATTTTTTTATACAAAGTTGGCATTTGACCAAGATATTTATCTCACCCAGCATGGGTATATGTAAAAAGACACCCCAAAACACATTCCTCAACTTCTCCTGAATACAGAGATACCAGATGTGTGACACTTTTTTGCAGCCTAGGTGGGCAAAGGGGCCCATATTCCAAAGAGCACCTTTCGGATTTCACTCGTCATTTTTTACAGAATTTGATTTCAAACTCCTTACCACACATTTGGGCCCCTAGAATGCCAGGGCAGTATAACTACCCCACAAGTGACCCCATTTTGGAAAGAAGAGACCCCAAGGTATTCGCTGATGGGCATAGTGAGTTCATAGAAGTTTTTATTTTTTGTCACAAGTTAGTGGAATATGAGACTTTGTAAGAAAAAAAAAAAAAAATCATCATTTTCCGCTAACTTGTGACAAAAAATAAAAAGTTCTATGAACTCACTATGCCCATCAGCGAATACCTTAGGGTGTGTACTTTCCGAAATGGGGTCATTTGTGGGGTGTTTGTACTGTCTGGCCATTGTAGAACCTCAGGAAACATGACAGGTGCTCAGAAAGTCAGAGCTGCTTCAAAAAGCGGAAATTCACATTTTTGTACCATAGTTTGTAAACGCTATAACTTTTACCCAAACCATTTTTTTTTTACCCAAACATTTTTTTTTTATCAAAGACATGTAGAACTATAAATTTAGAGCAAAATTTCTATATGGATCTCGTTTTTTTTGCAAAATTTTACAACTGAAAGTGAAAAATGTCTTTTTTTTGCAAAAAAATCGTTAAATTTCGATTAATAACAAAAAAAGTAAAAATGTCAGCAGCAATGAAATACCACCAAATGAAAGCTCTATTAGTGAGAAGAAAAGGAGGTAAAATTCATTTGGGTGGTAAGTTGCATGACCGAGCAATAAACGGTGAAAGTAGTGTAGGTCAGAAGTGTAAAAAGTGGCCTGGTCTTTCAGGGTGTTTAAGCACTGGGGGCTGAGGTGGTTAAGGACCATTGACTCCAAATAACTGGTCACATGAGGGGCCGGTAGCCATTCTGCGGCCCTAGGGTGATGAAGGGAGTCCAGGTCGAATAACGGGTCACCCGTAGGGTCCATAAGGGAAACGGCCTGACCACGTCCGTTGCTGGTTCGACCTCAGACGGTCGAAGGGACACAGGTGTAAAAGACACAGATGGTCCCTGGGTAGGTGACATATCAATGTCTAAATCCTCGGAATCGTGATGAGATTCCATCAAAGCCTCCTCCTCAGACTCTCTCACAGAGTCAGAATCGGACTCGGGTTGGGACCGGGCCGACTTCCAATGCCGTGCTCTTTCTGCCTGGCGCGGACAGGCTAGTTTGCGCGGCCTAAGTGCGCTGTCATTGGATGGGACTAAGCCATCGTTCACATCGCTTCTGGAGGAAGTCGGGGCTGATATAGGAATTGGGTTAGAGGCCAAACTAGCAGAAGGATTGGCAATCAGAACCTGGGAGATCGAGTGTGTCAACACTGAAGACATGGATCCCATGGCTGAGATAATGGCATCAGAGATTGACTTTTGCAAAGCCAGAGCCTGTGTCTCAGAAGACATAGGTAATATCCCCCCTGACAATGGCATAATCCCCTGATTTGGTGATGGGGAGGGGTTGTCCCCTTGATAAGGGGTCCCCTGGGCCAGAGCTGGTGTCTTCTGGGATGACATGATGGACGTTTAGAAACAGTACTGGTAATAAGGCAATAGCTTGTAACAGAGCAATATGCTATGCCCACTGTGTCTGATGTAATGATATAAATAGCTTAAGAAGAGGGGGCAATAAAGCGCTGTCCCTAAACTAATATAAGAGAAATACTAAGCAGGGTTAGTCACCCTGATTCACCTGAGGAAAAAACGCCGACAGTGTGAGTGCTGCAGAGGCCGCCCGCTGAATGAATGTAGCGGTGCGGCTATCCTAAGATGGCGCCCGAAATCCCACGAGAATACGAGAGCTGGCGGGAACAAGCAGAACCAGCAGGGAAGATGGCGCCCGAGATCCCGCAAGTAATCGCGAGATCTCGGGCGCGACGGTGAAGCAGTGAACTAAGAAGGTAAGGTGTTCGCCTGTCGATGCGGAGCCAAACGGATCCGTCCTGACTTACAATGTAAGTCAATGGGAGGGGATCCGTTTTCACTGACACAATATGGTGCAATTGAAAACGGATCCGTCCCCCTTTCAATGTAAGTCAGGACGGATCCGTTTTGACTTTGTTCTTCATAATGCAAACAGATCCGTTCTGAACCTGCGCTGGACTTTGTGTGGCTATCATGGCCCATAAACAGGTAGGAACTAGTGTTAGGGACAACTCATAGAGGCGACCTTGACGTGTTGAGTGGCTTATTACACTTTGGCCAAAATGTACACCAATGCCTCATTCAACATCCAGCATAGAGGCAGGGCAGAGTGCTGGTTGCAGAGTGCTATTGCATTTGTGTTTTTGCGTTTGTATGTGTATTTCACCATAGCGATGTGCACCTGCATACAGGGTTGTGCTGACTGAATCCCCCACATTTTTTCTTTGTAGTATATATTGGAGGCGTGGCGATCTCCATGCAGTCATGTACACCTGACCAGTTAGTCTGCCCTGGAGGCTGGTTTTAAAGTCAGTATAAAACTGAGTCTACTTCTACAGGGCCTACCAGTAGCCATTTGGCTCCAGGAGAAGTATATAGTGGGCTCAGCATGCATGTTGGTACTTGCATCCCTGGATCCGATGAAAGCTGTCACGGCACCGGACAGGGTTAAAAGCAGAGTGTGCCTGGCATGCATGCTGTACCTGCGCTCCCTGGACTTTGTGTGGCTATCATGGCCCATACACAGGTAGGAACTAGTGTTAGGGACCACTCATAGAGGCGACCTTGACGTGGTGAGTGGCTTATTACACTTTGGCCAAAATGTACACCAATGCCTCATTCAACATCCAGCATAGAGGCAGGGCAGAGTGCTGGTTGCAGAGTGCTATTGCATTTGTGTTTTTGCGTCTGAACGGATACAATCGTTTGCATTATAGGTGTGGATCAGTCTGTGCAGATACCAGATGGATCCGCACCTAGCGCAGATGTGAAAGTAGCCTAAGTCGTCACTTGATATACTACCACCAGGTTTCCCGGATGGGAGGTTTTTATGTTGGAAAGCAGTGTCCTTTCTCCAAACATAGGGGGTCATTTATGAAGCTGAAATACGTCTACTAAGGGCCGCAATCTGTGACTTCGCCCGGCTCACACCAGGTCAAAAAAAGTCAGCGTGGGCGGGGACGGACCAGCAGGCCCATCTCATTTACCATTTTCTACGCCTGTTTCAGGCATATAAAAAGGTCTAGATATAAGACAGCTAGGAAGTTGTCTTACATTTAGAAGCAGTGGTAGATCCGTCAAGGTTATGAAGAGGCCAGTGCCTCTTAATAACTCCCGCAGATCCACCGGCAGCGCAGGGGTTTATTAAGACGAGCGTCTAAATCACCGGTCTTGGTAAATGACCCCCATAATGCTTCTCATTTTAACAAAAAAGTTCCATTTTGTTCTTATCCATCCACAAAACACTGTTTCAATAGCCTTCTGGCTTGCCCAGGTAATATTTAGCAAACTTCAGACAGGCAGTAATGTTCTTTTTGGAGAGCAGTGGCCTTCTCTTTGCAATCATGCCATGCACATCATTGTTATCCACTGTGCTTCTGATGGTGGATTCATGAACATTAGCTAATATGAGAATGGCCTTTAGATGCTTACAGATTGCTTAGGCTCCTTTGTGACCTCGCAGAGGAGGGTTATAACAGTCTTAAATTTCCTCCATTTGTACACAGTCTGTCTGACTGTGGATTGGTGGAGTCCAAACTCTTTAGAGATGGTTATGTAACCTTTTTTTAGCCTAATGAGCATCAAAACATCTTCTTCTGAGGTCCTTAGAAATCTCTTTTGTTCATGCCATGATACACTTCCACAAACAGGTGTTGTGAAGATTAGACTTTGATAGATCCCTGTTCTTTAAATAAAACAGGTCACCCACTCATACCTGATTGCCATACTATTGATTGAAAACACCTGACTTTAATTTCACTCTCAAATTATCTGCTAATTCTAAAGGTTCACATACTTTTACTTTACCACTCACAAACAAGTGATATTGGATAACTTTTCTTAATAAATAAATGACCAATCTAATATTTTGACTCATTTGTTTTAATTAGTTAGCTGTGTCTACTTTTGGAAAAATCGGATGTAGTTTTATGTCACATTTATGGAGAAATATAGAAAAGCCTAAAGGGTTCCCAAACTTTCAAGCACCTCTGTATGTGCAGAGAAAGACACATTTGGCAGTGGCTTATGTTATGGGAAAACAAAAGGATTAGGAATTAAAATTTGACACACCTGATTTTTCTGTCCTAGACATCATCTGTCAGGGGGAGTTGAGAACTCCTATACACATTAAATTGTCAGCTAGCGTGTCCCACTGCTGCGTGGGACACGTCGTGTGGACAACAATAGTCCAATGTGTATGGGGGCCTCTAGACTGTTAGACTTCACACCTAAGAAATATTATATATAGTGGCAATTAGCTGAATAACAGTAGGCAAAATTGGATCAAATGCAGTCAGAGACAGTGACACAGAAGTCGATTTCAAACAGGTTCTTTATTTTTGTAGTCTTTACATTCGGGCTCAAAACACAAATCAGCCACTCCTTGGATGAGCACTAACTAAATATATACTATTTCCTGACTATACAAGCGACTTACTACCAATCACTTGAACAAAATTCCATTAATGTGTTCAGGGGCAGACTGACAACTCATGGGGTCCCCGGGCAATAGGAGATTATGGGGCCCCTGTGTCCCCGCCCACCCTCAATCCACACCCACACACAGGCCCACCCACATATCGCGGCACGCTGGCTTCAGGCTCATGTGGGCCCTTGGGCGATAAAGTCTCAGTGGGCACCCCTATACAGTGATAACTATCTGAGTACAAATAATATAGTAGATATTCCCTGCAGTCCTATGTAACAACACAGTGATGGCTATCTGAGTACAGAAAATGTAGTATTGTTACCTGCAGTCCTATGTAAAATCACAGATAACACTAGTTCTGATAATGTGGTAGTGTTACCTGCAGTCCTATGTAAAAACACAGATAACACTAGTCCTGATAATGTGGTAGTGTTACCTACAGTCCTATGTAAAACCACAGATAACACTAGTGTAGATCATGTGGTAGTGTTACCTACGTCCTTGGTGTGCCTCCCTGTGCCTCTCCCACAGGCTCCATGCTGGCGGCGCTGCCTCCTCTTCCATCTTCTTCTTGCCCCGCACAGAACGTCCTGATGCAGCTGCGTCAAGACATAGGAACACTGTGGGCAAGGTGATGGTGATGATATTTTCTCCGTCCAAATACCGTAAAAGTGACTGAACTGAAGACATCCTGATGCATCCTGAACAGATTGCTTTCCATTCAGAATGCATTGGGACAAAACTGATCAGTTTTTTTCCAGTATTGAGCCCCTAGGACAGAACTCAATATCGGAAAACTTTAACGCTAGTGTGAAAGTACTCTTAGGGTACTTTAGGGTACCGAAAGTACTCTTAGGGTACCGGATCGGTCCTTCCAGTCTGCGCATGCGCAGACCTGTAAAAATGTGAAAGAAAAAAAATAGAAACTGATCCGTTTGTCCGTATGACAGACGGAGAGACGGATACGTTCTTGCAATGCATTTGTGAGACAGATCCACATCCAGATCCGTCTACAAATGCTGTCTGTTTGCATGCAGATGGAACTGCTAGCTAGGTCACTGTCATGGTCTTACCTTCCTGCTGTTCTCCCTCGTTTGACATGTGCTGGCGGCCATCTTGGTTTCTGGGTTTCTTGTAGCCTTCCACCCCGCGGCTCCTCCTTCCCACTGGGAGGAGCTGGATGCCTAGCTCATATATATAGGAGGTCTGTGGCGTCAGTTCCTTGCTTGGTCCTCCTGTGTTCACATGCTTCTAAGACTGCTGCTGCTTCTGGTTCCTAATCCTGGCTTCGTCTGACTTCCCTGCTGGTTCCTGATCCTGGCTTCGTCTGACTACCCTGCTGGTCCCTGATCCTGGCTTCGTCTGACTACTCTTCCGGTTTCCTGACCTCTGGCTACGCAAAGACTCTGCTTCGGTTTCACCATCCGTTTGGACTTTTGCTTTATAGCTTGATTTGCAATAAAGCCTTCTTATTTTCACTTATCTCTTGTTGTACGTCTGGTTCATGGTTCCGTGACATTAGGACCAAGCCATGAATTCTGACGGTACAGGGCCATCCTCGCTACCCACGCTGGTTGCCAGACTTGATCAGCAGGATCACCTGCTGGGTCGGTTCGCTGTGGCGTTGCAAACCCTGCTTGAACGCACGGCTCATTTCGCTCCTACTGCCGCTCCGGTTGTGGCGCCAGAGTCTACCCCGACACCTGTTGTTGCGCCTGCGGTGTTTTGGGGTATGTCCGGTTCTGCCCCTCTTCCACAGCGCTTTGGGGGAGAGCCAACTCAGTGCCGAGGTTTCCTTAACCAGGTGGGCATTTATTTCGAGTTGCTGCCACATGCCTTTCCTACTGAGAGATCAAAGGTGGGCTTCTTGATCTCGCTGCTCGCAGACAAGGCCTTGGCCTGGGCCAGCCCTTTATGGGAGAACAACGATCCGGTGGTTGCCGAGTTTTCCGGTTTCATTGCTTCTCTTCGGAAGGTATTCGATGTGCCGGCTCGTGCTGCCTCTGCTGCGAAGCTCCTTATGTCCATCAGACAGGGTTCACGATCCGTAGCCGAATACGCCATTGAGTTTCGTACCCTGGCAGCAGAGGTGGGCTGGAATAATGAGGCTCTGGTCGCTGCTTTCTCTCATGGTCTCTCGGATGCCTTGAAGGATGAGGTTGCAGCTAAGGACCTACCAGTGGAGCTCGAGGCTCTTATTTCTTTCCTGATTTTGATTGACACCAGACTCAGGGAGAGACCTTCCTTTAAGGAGAGCCTGCGGAGGTCTTCTAACAGATTGGCGCCTACGTTTGCTATCCCACCCGTGCCTCCCTCTCCTCCCACGCCTCCTGGGGATGACTTGTCTGGGGGTGAACCCATGCAGCTGGGGTTTGCTCGCCTGTCCGAGGGGGAGAGGGCACTCCGGAGACGCGAGGGCCGATGCATGTACTGTGGTCTCGGTGGGCATTTTCGGTTGGCATGTCCGAACCGTCCGGGAAAACGCTCGTACCTGAGATCCTGTCGGGGGCAGATCTTGGGTGGAGTCTCCTCGTCCCCGGTTTCCCGTGTTGACAAACCACTGATCACTGTTGTCCTCTCCTGGGTCGGGGGCTCGGTGACGACCCAGGCGTTGGTGGACTCTGGTGCTGGTGGTTTGTTCATTGATAGTATGTTCGCTGCCGCCAATTCCATTCCTCTGCAAGCTCGAGGTTCCCCACTGGCTCTTGAGGCGATAGACGGCAGACCCCTTCTGCCGCCACACGTGACTCATGAGACCCTTCCAGTGGGGATAGCCATTGGTGCCGTTCACAGAGAGTCGGTCTGCCTCCAGGTTATTTCGTCTCCACACTACTCGGTGGTCTTGGGGTACCCCTGGCTCCAGAAGCATAATCCGACTTTCGATTGGAGATCGGCCGAGATCCTCTCGTGGTCACCGCAGTGTGGGGCTAGTTGCATCCATGGGCCTGCCAAGTTGCTGTGTACTTCCTCGGACTCTCTGTTGCCTCCTGAATACGAGGAGTACCGGGATGTATTCGATAAGGTGCGTGCGGTTGCCCTACCTCCGCACCGCCCATACGATTGTGCCATAGAGTTACAATCTGGTGCCGTTCCTCCCCGTGGCAAGGTCTATCCACTGTCGGTAGCGGAGAATGAGGCCATGGAGGAGTACGTGAGGGAGGCGCTTTCACGCGGACACATTCGCAAATCCTCGTCCCTGGCAGGGGCTGGATTTTTCTTTGTGAAAAAGAAGGGCGGTGAGTTGAGGCCTTGCATCGATTACAGGGGTCTCAATCGCATCACGATCAAGAACGCTTACCCGATACCCTTGATTTCCGAGCTGTTCGATCGCCTTAAAGGGGCCACGGTCTTTACCAAACTCGACCTGAGGGCGGCATATAACCTGGTAAGGATCAAGGCGGGCGATGAGTGGAAGACCGCGTTTAACACCAGGACCAGTCATTATGAATCCTTGGTTATGCCCTTTGGGTTGTGCAATGCGCCCGCAGTCTTTCAGGAATTCATCAACAAAGTTTTCCGTGACCTGTTGCAGCAGTGTGTGGTGGTCTATTTGGATGACATCTTGGTATATTCTGAATCCATGGAGGCCCACATTCTGGATGTCAGACGAGTGTTGCAACGGTTACGAGAGAACAAGCTGTTCGGTAAGCTTGAGAAATGCGAATTTCACCGATCCCAGGTAACCTTCTTAGGGTACATCATTTCCGCTGAGGGGTTCTCCATGGATCCTGAGAAGGTTTCGGCTGTCTTACAGTGGCCCCAGCCCAGTGGTCTTCGTTCCCTGCAGCGCTTTTTGGGCTTCGCCAATTATTATCGGAAGTTCATCAGGGACTTTTCCATGCTGGCCAAGCCTCTCACGGATCTGACCAGGAAGGGCAGTAATTCCCAGGTCTGGCCGCTCGAGGCCATCCGAGCTTTTGAGACCCTAAAATCCGCCTTTGTGTCGGCTCCCATTCTGTCGCATCCCAACCCTGGGTTGCCCTTTGTCCTCGAGGTGGACGCGTCTGAGACGGGAGTAGGCGCCCTTCTGTCTCAGCGTAGAACACCAGAGGGTCCTCTGCTTCCTTGTGGGTTTTACTCCCGGAAACTGTCTTCCGCGGAGTGCAACTATCAGATTGGTGACAGGGAGTTATTGGCCATCGTGCAGGCCCTTAAAGAATGGAGGCACTTGCTCGAGGGTTCGGTGGTTCCGGTTCTCATCCTGACGGACCACAAGAATCTGACCTACCTTTCTGAGGCCAAGAGATTGACACCACGTCAGGCCAGATGGGCTCTGTTCTTGTCACGTTTTAATTACGTGGTCTCCTACCTACCCGGTTCCAAGAACATCAGGGCGGATGCCTTATCACGGCAGTACTCCGAGCTGTCCAGGGAGGAGTCGATTCCGACCTCGGTCATACCTCCGAATCAGATCTTGGCCGCCATTCGCACCAGCCTGACCTCTCCTCTGGGTGAGCAGATTTTGGCGGCTCAATCTGGTGCTCCCTCTGGGAGACCCAACGGCAGATGTTTTGTGCCTGAGGAGTTGCGCACTCAGTTGTTGCGAACCTACCATAACTCCAAGACCGCGGGGCATCCTGGAAAGAATCAGCTGTCCTGGGCTGTTTCACGTCTGTTCTGGTGGCCTTCCCTACGTTCCGACATCGCCGCATATGTAGCGGCATGCTCCGTTTGTGCCCAGAGTAAGTCCCCTCGGCACCTTCCGTTGGGGCTTCTGCAACCCATAGCTACCGGGGAGCGCCCATGGTCACACCTGGGGATGGATTTCATTGTGGACCTCCCTGCATCCCGAGGCCATACGGTCATTCTCATGATTGTGGATCGGTTTTCCAAAATGTGCCACTGTGTTCCTCTCAAGAAGTTACCCTCTGCACAAGAGTTGGCCACGATTTTTGCCAGGGAGGTCTTCCGGTTGCACGGTTTGCCCAAGGAGATTGTGTCGGATCGGGGTAGTCAGTTTGTGTCCAGGTTCTGGCGCGCCTTTTGCTCCCAGTTGGGGATTCATCTCTCCTTCTCCTCGGCCTACCACCCTCAGTCCAATGGGGCCGCAGAACGATCCAATCAGGCCTTGGAGCAATTCCTTCGTTGCTATGTCTCCGATCACCAAGACAATTGGGTTGACCTCCTGCCTTGGGCTGAGTTTGCCAGGAACACGGCGGTGAACTCTTCCTCTGGGACGTCTCCCTTCTTGGCCAATTATGGGTTCCAACCTGCCGTCTTACCGGAGGTATTCTCTCCCCAGGATATTCCTGCTGTGGAGGATCACCTTTCCGTCCTACGTGCTTCTTGGGTACAGATCCAGAAGTCCCTTGAGGTCTCTGCGCAGCGCCAGAAACTCCAGGCTGATCACAGACGAGCGCCTGCTCCTTCCTACCAGGTCGGAGACCGTGTATGGTTGTCCACCCGCAACCTCAACCTTCGAGTGCCCACTCCCAAGCTGGCTCCTCGCTTTGTTGGTCCCTTCCGAGTGCTTCGCAGGGTAAACCCGGTAGCCTATGCCCTTGCGCTTCCTCCTGGCATGCGGATCTCCAACGTGTTTCATGTCTCCCTGTTGAAGCCACTGGTGTGTAATCGTTTCACTTCCTCGGTTCCTCGGCCTCGTCCGGTCCAAGTGGGCAATCGTGAGGAGTATGAGGTGAGCAATATCCTGGACTCACGCCTGGTCCGCGGTCGGGTGCAGTTTTTGGTCCATTGGCGTGGTTATGGTCCAGAGGAGCGTTCCTGGGTTCCCTCCGCAGATGTCCATGCTCCTGCCTTGCTCCGAGCCTTCCACGCACGCTTCCCTCAGAAACCGTTTTTTGCTCCGCGGAGGAGGGGCCCTTGAGGGGGAGGTACTGTCATGGTCTTACCTTCCTGCTGTTCTCCCTCGTTTGACATGTGCTGGCGGCCATCTTGGTTTCTGGGTTTCTTGTAGCCTTCCACCCCGCGGCTCCTCCTTCCCACTGGGAGGAGCTGGATGCCTAGCTCATATATATAGGAGGTCTGTGGCGTCAGTTCCTTGCTTGGTCCTCCTGTGTTCACATGCTTCTAAGACTGCTGCTGCTTCTGGTTCCTAATCCTGGCTTCGTCTGACTTCCCTGCTGGTTCCTGATCCTGGCTTCGTCTGACTACCCTGCTGGTCCCTGATCCTGGCTTCGTCTGACTACTCTTCCGGTTTCCTGACCTCTGGCTACGCAAAGACTCTGCTTCGGTTTCACCATCCGTTTGGACTTTTGCTTTATAGCTTGATTTGCAATAAAGCCTTCTTATTTTCACTTATCTCTTGTTGTACGTCTGGTTCATGGTTCCGTGACATTAGGACCAAGCCATGAATTCTGACGGTACAGGGCCATCCTCGCTACCCACGCTGGTTGCCAGACTTGATCAGCAGGATCACCTGCTGGGTCGGTTCGCTGTGGCGTTGCAAACCCTGCTTGAACGCACGGCTCATTTCGCTCCTACTGCCGCTCCGGTTGTGGCGCCAGAGTCTACCCCGACACCTGTTGTTGCGCCTGCGGTGTTTTGGGGTATGTCCGGTTCTGCCCCTCTTCCACAGCGCTTTGGGGGAGAGCCTACTCAGTGCCGAGGTTTCCTTAACCAGGTGGGCATTTATTTCGAGTTGCTGCCACATGCCTTTCCTACTGAGAGATCAAAGGTGGGCTTCTTGATCTCGCTGCTCGCAGACAAGGCCTTGGCCTGGGCCAGCCCTTTATGGGAGAACAACGATCCGGTGGTTGCCGAGTTTTCCGGTTTCATTGCTTCTCTTCGGAAGGTATTTGATGTGCCGGCTCGTGCTGCCTCTGCTGCGAAGCTCCTTATGTCCATCAGACAGGGTTCACGATCCGTAGCCGAATACGCCATTGAGTTTCGTACCCTGGCAGCAGAGGTGGGCTGGAATAATGAGGCTCTGGTCGCTGCTTTCTCTCATGGTCTCTCGGATGCCTTGAAGGATGAGGTTGCAGGTTTCCTGACCTCTGGCTACGCAAAGACTCTGCTTCGGTTTCACCATCCGTTTGGACTTTTGCTTTATAGCTTGATTTGCAATAAAGCCTTCTTATTTTCACTTATCTCTTGTTGTACGTCTGGTTCATGGTTCCGTGACAGTCACTCTGCCGCAAGTGTGAAAGTTGCCTTAATTCACCATGATCAAATGACGCCCCGCAACCTACAGCACCGTGCACACTGACTGCCTGGAGTTTGGGCACAAGAAGCTTGCGGGGTGTTTGGAGCTGCAGATCCTTCACAGGGGAAGGAGTGCGATCCTTTTTGGGGGTGGGAAGAGAAAGTCATCCTCTACTTTGGCATCCGGTGAAGGCAGGTAAGTTTCTGGCCTTGGTTTTCTGTGGTGACACTAGACGTTAGGTTTCTTTTAAATTCATTGGTGGCCAGTGCGGCCCCCCCTCCCTCCCCAGTATTAAATTCATTGGTGGCCAGTGCGGCCCTTCTCCCTCCCCAGTATTAAATTCATTGGTGGCCAGTGCGGCCCCCCCTCCCTCCCTCCCCAGTATTAAATTCATTGGTGGCCGCACTGGCCACCAATGAATTTAAAACTGGGGAGGAAGGGAGGGGGGGCCGCACTGGCCACCAATGAATTTAATACTGGGGAGGGAGGGGGGCTGCACTGGCCACCAATGAATTTAATACTGAGGAGGGAGGGAGGGGGGTCGCACTGGCCACCAATGAATTTAAAACTGGGGAGGGGGGGCCCACTGGCCACCAATGAATTTAATACTGGGGAGGGAGGGGGGGCTGCACTGGCCACCAATGAATTTAAAACTGGGGAGGGAGGGGGGTCTGGCCCCTGCTGCCTGGCAGCACCTGATTTCTTACAGGGGGCTATGATATGCACAATTAACCCCTCAGGTGCGGCACCTGAGGGGTTAATTGTGCGGATCACAGCCCCCTGTAAGAGATTGGGTGCTGCCAGGCAGCAGGGGGCAGTTATGTACACAGTTCTTAGTATATTCTAACTTGAAGCGTCCCCATCACTATGGGAACGCCTCTGTGTTAGAATATACTGTCGGATCTCAGTTTTCACGATCTAACTTAAATCCTATAGTATATTCTAACATAGAGGCGTTCCCATGGTGATGGGGACGCTTCAAGTTAAAATATACCATCGGATTGGAGAAAACTCCGATCCGATGGTATATTAATAGGGACTCCTGACTTTACATTGAAAGTCAATAGGGGACGGATCCGTTTGCAATTGCACCATATTGTGTCAACGTCAAACGGATCCGTCCCCATTGACTTGTATTGTAAGACAGGACGGATCCGTTTGGCTCCGCACGGCCAGGCGGACACCAAAACGCTGCAAGCTGCGTTTTGGTGTCCGCCTCCAGAGCGGAATGGAGGCGGAACGGAGCCAAACTGATGCATTCTGAACAGATCCTTATCCATTCAGAATGCATTGGGGATGAACGGATCAGTTCGGGGCCGCTTGTGAGAGCCCTCAAACGGATCTCACAAGCGGAACCCCAAACGCAAGTGTGAAAGTAGCCTAACAGGGAACACTGCTCACGGGGCCCCCTAGTGGCCGCGGGCCCTCGGTCTGTGCCCGAATGGTCAGTCCAGCCCAGAATGTGTTTTACCTCACAACAGTAAATGCTTGAGGCTAGCAATCACAGTAACTATCTCTCCAGACAGGTTCTGTCTCTTCAGATAGCTCTCTCTAGTGCACACCCTGCACCTAAATAACCCAATAATGAGCTGGACTGTTTTACAAAGAAAACTTATACTGGCCAGGAAGGGAATGATAGGCCCCACTACCAACCTGCCCATCATTCCATAATAATCCAGGTACAAAAACAGGACTTAGCAAAGCCTTTAGCAGACTCTACTTTACTACTAATACTCAGCTTTCCTGGATTCCTGATATTTCCTCCAACTTTTCCTGGAAGAGATATATACTTCCTAGTGTCTAATACACATACAGTATGTGAGGAAACTTGAGGAAATGTAACTACCCGATCACTTTTCCTGTTACTGTCTCTCTCTCATATATATATATATATATATATATATATATATATTATACATATAGAACACACAGTCCAAAATATACAAGAATGTTTCCTCCGTTTCCTTTCCATAACACATAACAGTTTGTAGCATACACTTAAAGTATACCTAAACCTTTATAAACAAAGTTGGGGCCTTTCTGTAGCACTTCTCACTTTAGAGCATAGCCGTAGCCGTATATGTGCTTTATGGATTCTGTGTTCTATAGTATGCGCCCTAGTGAGCACAGGACTGGCAGGAGCACACATTGGTGCTCCTGCTTGTGCCCACTCATAGAAACATAGAAACATAGAATGTGTCGGCAGATAAGAACCATTTGGCCCATCTAGTCTGCCCAATATACTAAATACTATGGATAGCCCCTGGCCCTATCTTATATGAAGGATGGCCTTATGCCTATCCCATGCATGCTTAAACTCCTCCACTGTATTTGCAGCTGCCACTTCTGCAGGAAGGCTATTCCATGCATCCACTACTCTCTCAGTAAAATAATACTTCCTGATATTACTTTTAAACCTTTGCCCCTCTAATTTAAAACTATGTCCTCTTGTAGCAGTTTTTCTTCTTTTAAATATTCTTTCCTCTTTTACCTTGTTGATTCCCTTTATGTATTTAAAAGTTTCTATCATATCCCCTCTGTCTCGTCTTTATTCCAAGCTATACATGTTAAGGTCCTTTAATCTTTCCTGGTAAGTTTTATCCTGCAATCCATGTACCAGTTTAGTAGCTCTTCTCTGAACTCTCTCCAAAGTATCAATATCCTTCTGGAGATATGGTCTCCAGTACTGAGCACAATACTCCAAATGAGGTCTCACTAGTGCTCTGTAGAGCGGCATGAGCACCTCCCTCTTTCTACTGGTAATTCCTCTTGCTATACACCCAAGCATTCTGCTAGCATTTCCTGCTGCTCTGTGACATTGTCTGCCTACCTTTAAGTCTTCTGAAATAATGATCCCTAAATCCCTTTCCTCAGATACTGAGGTTAGAACTGTATCACTGATTTTATATTCTGCTCTTGGGTTTTTACGCCCCAGGTGCATTATCTTGTACTTATCAACATAAAATTTTAGTTGCCAGATTTTTGACCATTCCTCTAGTTTTCCTAAGTCCTTTTCCATTTGGTGTATTCCTCCAGGAACATCAACCCTGTTACAAATCTTTGTGTCATCAGCAAAAAGACATACCTTACCATCGAGGCCTTCTGCAATTTCGCTGATAAAGATATTAAACAATATGGGTCCCAGAACAGATCCCTGAGGTACCCCACTGGTAACAAGACCTTGGTCTGAATATACTCCATTGACTACAACCCTCTGTTGCCTGTCCCTCAGCCACTGCCTAATCCATTTAACAATATGGGAGTCCAAGCCCAATGACTGCACTTTATTGATAAGCCTTCTATGTGGGACAGTATCAAAAGCCTTACTAAAGTCTAGATAAGCGATGTCTACTGCACCTCCTCCATCTATTATTTTAGTCACCCAATCAAAAAAATCAATAAGATTAGTTTGACATGATCTCCCTGAAGTAAACCCATGCTGTTTTTCATCTTTCAATCCATGGGATTTTAGATGGTCCACAATCCTCTCCTTAAGTATGGTTTCCATTAATTTCCCCACTATTGATGTCAGGCTTACTGGCCTATAGTTGCCCAATTCCTCCCTACTACCTTTCTTGTGAATGGGCACAACATTTGCTAATTTCCAATCTTCTGGGACGACTCCTGTTGCCAGTGATTGGTTAAATAAATCTGTTAATGGTTTTGCTAGTTCACCGCTGAGCTCTTTTAATAGCTTTGTGTGTATCCCATCAGGCCCCTGTGACTTATTTGTATTAATTTTAGACAGTTGACTTAGAACCTCTTCCTCTGTAAAGACACATGCGTCAAAAGATTCATTAGTCTTCTTTCCCAACTGAGGTCCTTCTCCTTCATTTTCCTTTGTAAAAACTGAACAGAAGTATTCATTGAGGCAGTCAGCTAGTTCTTTATCTTCTTCCATATACCTTCATTCTTTAGTTTTTAATCTGGTAATTCCTTGTTTTAGTTTCTTTTTTTCATTTATGTATCTGAAGAATGCCTTATCGCCTTTTTTCCCTGACTGAGCTAATTTCTCTTCTGCCTGTGCTTTAGATGCTCTTATAACTTGTTTGGCCTCTCTCTGCCTAATCTTATAAATTTGTCTGTCATCCTCGTTTTTTTTTTTTTTTATATGATTCCTAAATGCTATCTTTTTGTTTTTAATGATTTTGGCCACTTCTGCTGAGTACCACAGTGGTCTCTTCCTTTTTTTGCTTTTACTGACAAGCCTAATGCAATCTTCTGTTGCCTTCAATAGTGCCACTTTTAAGTAGTCCCATTTCTCCTGGACTCGAATTAAACTGTTCCAGTCTGATAGGGACTCGTATACCACTAATCTAATTTTAGAAAAGTCAGTTTTTCTAAAATCTAAAACTTTTGTTTTTGTGTGGTGTGACTCAGTCACTGTACTTATAGTAAACCACACTGACTGGTGATCACTAGATCCCAAGCTTTCCCCTACAGTAATATCAGATACCAAATTCCCATTTGTGAATACTAAATCTAAAATGGCCTCCTTCCGGGTTGGCTCCTCCACTACTTGCTGTAGAGATAATCCCAGTAGGGAATTTAGAATATCTGTACTCTTGGCAGAACTAGCTATAGAAACTCCACTGACAGCACAATTTAATAGACAGCTGCTCCCTTCATATTAGCATTAGGCTTGACAGGTGTTTTGCATACATCTTGAAATATGCAAATAATGCAGTTGTTGCAATGCTTAATGACTGTTTATTACATCCTAATTACATTCACTTCCTTATTACTTAACATTTTGTTTTGTCTGTATCCCAGAACTTTCTTCCTCATATGATGTCGATTGTTGTAATTCTGTATTCTAAATGTAGTCATCTAAACTACGTACTGTATATATCAGAACAGAATGATTTATATAGTGATAGTGGTGGGAGTGCTCTAAACAAACATACCTTTCTTTCACCATCATGGAAATTCTGAATTCTTTGAATGAATGAGAGGGCACTGTGCCTGCTGTAGGACATTAGCAGACTTTTCAAGGGATTGACCCATATGGACAACCTCTACTGTAAACCCATGTACTCCAACACAATGATATACTGTATAGTTGTACTAAGGCTCCCAAAGGTGAAAGCTGTCCGATGCAGTAGCTCTCTTCACTTCCTTATAGAGGACCTATTCTCTAGATTCATGTGCCCCAGTAAGGCATATGGACATGGATTGTTTCTACAGCAACTCCTTTAGGGGTATTTCAGTTTCTAGATACTGATGACCTATCCTTAGAATAGGTCATCAATATCAGAACAGCAGCAGTCCAACGCCCATCCCCCTGACCGATCTGCTGTTCATGTGAATGGGAGCTTGGTTTTAGTAACCCAGTATGGCCATTGCTGGCTGCATCCTCTGTGTTATTTGTGATGCCGGAGGCTGCCGAGAAGAGCTGAACTGTGAGGGCGCTGGGTGTCTGACTCCTACCCCTAAGGCCTCATGCACACGACCGTTGTGTGCATCCGCGGCCGTTGTTCGGTTTTCCGTTTTTTTTTCGCGGACCCATTGACTTTCAATGTGTCCGTGGAAAAATTGGAAAATGCACCGTTTGGCTTCCACGTCCGTGATCCGTTTTTCCAGTCCGTGAAAAAAATATGACCGGTCCTATTTTTTTCACGGACAACTGTTCACAGACCCATTCAAGTCAATGGGTCTGTGAAAAATCACGGATGCACACAAGATAGTCATCCGCATCCGTGTCCGTGATCCGTGTCCATTTTTCCTATCATTTTCAATGCAAACTTGACTTAGTTTTTTTTTTCACTTTTCATGTCCGTGGATCCTCCAAAAATCAAGGAAGACCCACGGATGAAAAAACGGACACGAATCACGGAACAACAGAAGCCGTTTTTACGGACCGCAAAAAAAAACGTCCGTGTGCATGAGGCCTTAGGATAGGTGATAAATATCTTGAACATGGCTATTAATTAAGCATTGTAATTTTGCATACTTTTGTAAAACATATTGTCAGTTTTAGATATGGCCAATAAACTCAATGTCACTTGGAACATACAGTGCTAGCTTTTGTAGGATAACAAGGCAGGTAAGGTACATTGTAATCTCATCCAACATCAGATTGTGAGCATTTGAGCTGTACAAATCAGAGAAGATTTGTTTTCACAACACTTCTAATCGTGAAAATGTGATACCTACAAATTTCCCTGTGTTTAACATGACAATTAATTATACTGCACCACTCAATAGCCTTGCTCTGTCTATTGCAGTAAGGAGGAATCGGGAGCTCATGACCCTCGTTCTACCGATTGTTGAGGGTCCTAGGGGTGGGGCCCCAGTGATCAGACATTTATAATCTATTCTGTGGGTAGGTAATAATTATTGATTGTGAGAAACCCCTTTTATAGCATTATCATTAAAGGGATACAATCGTAATTTTTTTTCCAAATGTTATCGAGCTGTTTGGAACTATTCTGTGTATGTTGTTAAATGGGTGGTTAGATTTTGCGATACTTTTTAAAATCATACCATATAGACTAAAGATCCCTTTATATCGGACGATTCATATGAACGTCCAATCCCGATAACCTGCCTGTGTAAAGGTGCCTCTGCTTACCCGATGAACAAACAAATGCTTGTTTATTAGGTGATGCTGGCACCAAAATCACTGTTTCTGGGCAGCAGATTTATTGTGTCCAAAATATTCTGCTGCTCTCAGATTGGCCTGCGCCGATCACATGTGCACCAAAAAAACAGAAAGTGCCTTGGACCACCGGTGCACATTGTGCATTGGGCAGTCTGAGGAGCACCATGGTCAGCTTTGGTGGTAGAAGAGGATCCAGGATACAGAAGATCTGAAGCTGGAACAATGAAATTCAAGACACCATGTAAGGCCCCTTTCACACGAGCGAGTATTCCGCGCGGATGCGATGCGGGAGGTGAATGCATTGCACCCGCACTGAATACCGACCCATTCATTTCTATGGGGCTGTGCACACGAGCGGTGATTTTCACGCATCACTTTTGCGTTGCGTGAAAATCGCAGCATGCTCCTCTTTGTGCGTTTTTCACGTAACGCAGGCCCCATAGAAATGAATGGGGTTGCGTGAAAATCGCAAGCATCCGCAAGCAAGTACGGATGCGGTGCGATTTTCACGCACGGTTGCTAGGAGACGATCGGGATGGAGACCCGATCATTATTATTTTCCCTTATAACATGGTTATAAGGGAAAATAATAGCATTCTGAATACAGAATGCATAGTAAAACAGCACTGGAGGGGTTAAAATAATAATAATAATCATTTAACTCACCTTAATCCATTTGCTCGCGTAGCCGGCATCTCCGTTTGTCTCTTTTACTGTATAGGACCTGTGGTGAGCATTAACTATAGTTCAAGGACCTGGGATGACATCACTCCGGTCATCACATGGTACGTCACATGATCTTTTACCATGGTGATTCACCATGGTAAAAGATCATGTGACGTACCATGTGATGACCGGAGTGACGTCATCACAGGTCCTTGAACTATAGTTAATGCTCACCACAGGTCCTATACCGTAAAAGAGACAGACGGAGATGCCGGGCTACGCGATCAAGTGGATTAAGGTGAGTTAAATTATTATTATTTTTTTTTAACCTCTCCAGCGCTGTTTTACTATGCATTCTGTATTCAGAATGCTATTATTTTCCCTTATAACCATGTTATAAGGGAAAATAATACTATTTACAGAACACCGATCCCAAGCCCGAACTTCTGTGAAGAAGTTCGGGTTTGGGTACCAAACACGCGCGATTTTTCTCACACGAGTGCAAAACGCATTACAATGTTTTGCACTCGCGCGGAAAAATCGCGGGTGTTCCCGCAACGCACCCGCACATTTTCCCGCAACGCCCATGTGAAAGGGGCCTAAGGCCCCTTTCACACGAGCGAGTTTTCCGCGCAGGTGCAATGTGTGACGTGAACGCATAGCACCCGCACTGAATCCTGACCCATTCATTTCAATGGGTCTGTGTACATGAGCGTTCTTTTTCACGCATCAGTTCTGCATTGCGTAAAAATCGCAGCATGTTCTATATTCTGCGTATTTTCACGCAGCCCTGGCCCCATAGAAGTGAATGGGGCTTCTGTGAAAAACGCATTGCATCTGCAAGCAAGTGTGGGTGCGATGCGTTTTTCACTGATGGTTGCTAAGAGATGTGGTTTTTAAACCTTCAGTTTTTTATGACGCGCGTGAAAAACGGATCAAAACGCATTGCACCCGCGCGGGAAAAACTAAACAACTGAACGCAACCGCAGACAAAACTGACTGAACTTGCTTGCAAAATAGTGCGAGTTTCACTGAACGCACCCTGAACGCATCCGGACCTAATCCCTCACGCTCGTGTGAAAGGGGCCTAAGGCCTCTTTCACACGGGCGTTGCGGGAAAATGTGCGGGTGCGTTGCGGGAACACCCGCGATTTTTCCACGCGAGTGCAAAACATTGTAATGCGTTTTGCACTTGCGTGAGAAAAATCGCACATGTTTGGTACCCAAACATCTGTGAAGAAGTTCGGGCTTGGGATCGGTGTTCTGTAGATTGTATTATTTTCCCTTATAACATGGTTATAAGGGAAAATAATAGCATTCTGAATACAGAATGCATAGTACAATAGCGCTGGAGGGGTTAAAAAAAATAATAAATCATTTAACTCACCTTAATCCACTTGCTTGCGTAGCCCGGCATCTCCTTCAGTCCCCTTTACTGAATAGGACCTGTGGTGAGCATTAATTATAGTTCAAGGACCTGTGATGACGTCACTCCGGTCATCACATGGTACGTCACATGATCTTTTACCATGGTGAATCACCATGGTAAAAGATCATGTGACGTACCATGTGATGACCGGAGTGACGTCATCAAAGGTCCTGTAACTGTATTTAATGCTCACCACAGGTCCTATTCAACAAAGGAGACACAAGGAGATGCCGGGCTACGCGAGCAAGTGGATTAAGGTGAGTTAAATTTTTTTATTTTATTTTTTTAACCCCTCCAGCGCTATTTTACTTTGCATTCTGTATTCAGAATGCTATTATTTTCCCTTATAACCATGTTATAAGGGAAAATAATAATGATCGGGTCTCCATCCCGATCGTCTCCTAGCAACCGTGCGTGAAAATCGCACTGCATCCGCACTTGCTTGCGGATGCTTGCGATTTTCACGCAACCCCATTCACTTCTATGGGGCCTTCTATGGGGCCTATGGGGCCTGAATGGGTCGGTATTCAGTGCGGGTGCAATGCGTTCAACTCACGCATCGCATCCGCGCGGAATACTCGCCCGTGTGAAAGGGGCCTTAGTGTTCTGTCCTTTCCCTAATTAATGTGAATTTAGTTTTCTTGAATAGGAGTGTCATTTTAAGCAGTGGTGCATATACAGGGAGTGCAGAATTATTAGGCAAATGAGTATTTTGACCACATCATCCTCTTTATGCATGTTGTCTTACTCCAAGCTGTATAGGCTCGAAAGCCTACTACCAATTAAGCATATTAGGTGATGTGCATCTCTGTAATGAGAAGGGGTGTGGTCTAATGACATCAACACCCTATATTAGGTGTGCATAATTATTAGGCAACTTCCTTTCCTTTGGCAAAATGGGTCAAAAGAAGGACTTGACAGGCTCAGAAAAGTCAAAAATAGTGAGATATCTTGCAGAGGGATGCAGCACTCTTAAAATTGCAAAGCTTCTGAAGCGTGATCATCGAACAATCAAGCGTTTCATTCAAAATAGTCAACAGGGTCGCAAGAAGCGTGTGGAAAAACCAAGGCGCAAAATAACTGCCCATGAACTGAGAAAAGTCAAGCGTGCAGCTGCCAAGATGCCACTTGCCACCAGTTTGGCCATATTTCAGAGCTGCAACATCACTGGAGTGCCCAAAAGCACAAGGTGTGCAATACTCAGAGACATGGCCAAGGTAAGAAAGGCTGAAAGAAGACCACCACTGAACAAGACACACAAGCTGAAACGTCAAGACTGGGCCAAGAAATATCTCAAGACTGATTTTTCTAAGCTTTTATGGACTGATGAAATGAGAGTGAGTCTTGATGGGCCAGATGGATGGGCCCGTGGCTGGATTGGTAAAGGGCAGAGAGCTCCAGTCCGACTCAGACGCCAGCAAGGTGGAGGTGGAGTACTGGTTTGGGCTGGTATCATCAAAGATGAGCTTGTGGGGCCTTTTCGGGTTGAGGATGGAGTCAAGCTCAACTCCCAGTCCTACTGCCAGTTTCTGGAAGACACCTTCTTCAAGCAGTGGTACAGGAAGAAGTCTGCATCCTTCAAGAAAAACATGATTTTCATGCAGGACAATGCTCCATCACACGCGTCCAAGTACTCCACAGCGTGGCTGGCAAGAAAGGGTATAAAAGAAGAAAATCTAATGACATGGCCTCCTTGTTCACCTGATCTGAACCCCATTGAGAACCTGTGGTCCATCATCAAATGTGAGATTTACAAGGAGGGAAAACAGTACACCTCTCTGAACAGTGTCTGGGAGGCTGTGGTTGCTGCTGCACGCAATGTTGATGGTGAACAGATCAAAACACTGACAGAATCCATGGATGGCAGGCTTTTGAGTGTCCTTGCAAAGAAAGGTGGCTATATTGGTCACTGATTTGTTTTTGTTTTGTTTTTGAATGTCAGAAATGTATATTTGTGAATGTTGAGATGTTATATTGGTTTCACTGGTAAAAATAAATAATTGAAATGTGTATATATTTGTTTTTTGTTAAGTTGCCTAATAATTATGCACAGTAATAGTCACCTGCACACACAGATATCCCCCTAAAATAGCTCAAACTAAAAACTACTTCCAAAAATATTCAGCTTTGATATTAATGAGTTTTTTTGGGTTCATTGAGAACATGGTTGTTGTTCAATAATAAAATTAATCCTCAAAAATACAACTTGCCTAATAATTCTGCACTCCCTGTAGTTTTCTTTTGTAGTGGTTTGACCTCTGACAAGAAAAGCTTTTTTCATGTTTTGATTGAAACCCCCAATGATGTTATAGGCAGGTTTGACAACTGCAGCTTTAGGTTACACAAATAATGTGTTTTGTATATGATCCATGGGGTTTTATATTTGTACTATGTTTGTATAAATATTTTTTCCTTTTCTTTGTGTTTTATGTTTGCTTCCGTTTTGTCATTTTGATATAGGGTATGAACTGGTTTGGGTTGTCAGGGAGTTTTGACATAAGGGTATATTACAGAGCCAAGATAAAGGCAATCACATCCCAAAATGCACAATGCAAAAAAAGAAAAATTACGTGAAGTAAATGTGTGTGTCAACACTGCTGTGACTGTAATGCAAAAGCGGACAAGCACAGAAACTAAAGTAGTACTCTGCACATGCTAAGACATACATATATAAACATTGAATATATTCATTATTTTGAATTGTATCATTGCTATATTTACTATACATATAAATTTGAAGTTCCTGGCGGATATTGTTATTACATTTTGTCAGGCCATCTTCTCTGACAAGGGAACTATAGCCTCTATGACAACATTATTGAGCTGGATCCCGCTCCAAGGCAGAGGGTATGGAGAGAGGTGCTGCCCTGCATGTTGAGCTGATTGGCGTTGAGCGCCGACTGCTCCACCGCCTACACCAATCAGCTTAGTTAGGCGCCTGGCTCCTTGCCACTGCTGTAAGAGAAAGAAGGATGGATAAGAGCGTTACCGACCCTCTGACGCCTCAAGTCAGCGCTGCAATCCCCTGGGACTCCTGGACTGTCTTCACCTGAAGTTCCTGGGTGAGTGACAACCTGGATATGAAGAAGGGGAGTTCAAAGGCCGACCTGGACAAATAAGTATTACATATGACTAATAACCTGCCCTCATCAATAGGAATAAACCCTTGTACTGCAGGGGGTTATAGTCACATTTAATATAAACACTGTCCAGGGACTGTAACATTATTGGCCTAAGTGTTTCTAGTAAATGTGACTAGAACCCCCATCATCCATAAGAATACACCCGTGTACTGCAGTATATGGGTATATTCTTAAGGATGAGGGGGGTTATAGTCATGTGAAATACAGCACCACATACCTCTTACATCCAGTGACATCTCTTCTGATGTAGATGTTCTCTTTCCTCATCTTCTCCTTTCAGACCTTCAGACCAGACCACCATGATGATTTTTGACCCATCTCTCGTCTCTGCAGTTTGACAAAAAAAACATCTTAGTTTACTGCTTTTCCATCATCCTCCCATCTTTTGGACAAATCATCCTACCACCCCCAATACTGTGCAACAGTGCTCCCCAATATTATACTGCAAAAACAGATAAACCCCCTAATAACACTAGTACCACACAGATAGTGCCCTGCAATAATTATTGGCACGCACTGCCCTAAAGTAACTGCACCCGGCAAATAGTGTCCCTGACACTACTAGTGTAAACATAATGTCTCCCAAAAATAATTGTGTTAAGCTGATACTGTGCCAAGATGCCCCCCACAGTTATAGTTCTCCCCAAAGTCCCACCAATAGTAATAATTCTCTGCTAGAGCACACTTGGTAATAATAGTGCTCCTACAGTGTCCCCAACATGTCCCCACTGTGCCCCAGAAGTAATAATGCTCTCATAGTGCCCATACTAGTAATCATGTACCCCATATTCCCCCAGTAGTAATAAAGCCCACCACAATGCCCCCCAGTAGTAATAATTTTCCTTATAATGTGCCAGTACAAAAAATGCCCCTTTTACTGTCCCCAGTTGAGCTAATGTCCCTATGGTGCCCCCATAATGTGTGCCAGTATAAAATACCCCTTCTTAGTGCCCCCCATAGATGCCCGATAGTGCTCCTCTCCCCCCTTCCCCGTAGTGCCCCCATATAAAATACCCCTTCTTTGTACCTTCAGTAGAGAACCCTCAATAATGTGCCTGTAAGAAGTGCCCCAGATACCCCCTTAGAGTTCCTCTCCATAGTACCACCCATAATGTGTCCCAGTATAAAATGCCCCTATACAGAGCCTCTCATATAAAATACCCCTTCTTTTTGGCCTCAGTAGATGCCCCCATAGTGTTTCTCTCCCCCTTCCCCATAGTGCCTCCCATATAAAATACCACTTCTTTGTGCCCTAAATAGATGCCCCCATAGTGCCCCCCAATAATGTGCCAGTAAGGTGCCCCCATAGTGCCCCCCAATAATGTGCCAGTCTAGTGCCTACAGCCTATCAGAGGAACGGGGAAGGGAGACGCCTCTCCCTTCCCCGCCGCACCATTCATCTGTATCTCTGTCCTAAGAACGGCGATACAGATGAATATATAGATGAGCGCTTCCACAATGGTAGCAAATGTAACGCTCCAGAGAGGCATTACCACTCTTTCTGCACCCCCACTATCTGCAATGGTTGATCCTGTGTCATCTCCTGCAAATAATACCATGTCCTGCACACTGTGTAAAAGCATATATGGTTTAGTAACTGATTTACATGTAATGTGCCTGGTTCACCAACAGATGGCGGAATTTCTGGCAGAGCTGAGTTAACTTGGATGGAACCCTTCCTTCCATTCTATTCCCCTATCTAGAGAGGAAGGAGTTAGCTAGTGAAGGCAGTCTAACCTTCCCCTCCTTGGGGAGAGGTTGTGAGTTGAGCAGCCCCTGTAAGGGGAAGGCTGTGTGTCGGTCAGCAGAGCACTGTCTTCTCTGCTGGGCCCAGAGGCCCTAGTAACAAGCCTCTGAAGCCAGGAGAGAAGTTTCCCTGGATCAAGATAAAGTAAGAGACAGACTACCAGAAGTTAAGTTACAGTTACAGCAGAAGAGGAAAAGTTTCCTATTTGATCCAGCTAGTATAGCAGAGCTGAGATTGTTGCAGAAGTTTTTGCCTGCCAGAAGTTAAGCCAATACCTGCTGATGACCAAGATAAAGTCTGGAAACTGTTTGGATCACCGTTTATTCAAGTAAAGCTGTGTTCAACGTTAATACAAAGTCTGGACTCAATTATTCCTTCATCATCCAAGTTATTCATCCCTTTTGCACTGCTTCGGACTACCACATCTAGGAGCCAAGGATATCCAAGTAGGAGCACCGTGACGTGCATACAACACCTTCAGTGAGATTGTAGGTCACTCTACACCACTTTAGCAATCCTACATCTGGGTACCAACACTACTATCTACAAAGGGGACTCCATGTCCTTGTTGCTTAACTGCAACTGGGGTCACGACTACTTGCTCTGTAAGAGGGACATATATCGTAGAAACCTCCTAAGGGGCAAGGGATACCCCAGACGTCTGGCTTACAGGCGTTGCACACTCATCTCCACTCCTGCTGCCCTGCCCCCCCCCCCCCCCCCCCCCGACTTGTGACCAGGGCCGCGCTACCTGAGACTATCACCTAATTGGCGGTGCGGCCCTGGGTGCAGTCCTATGGATGAGCAGGTTATAACTAGGGATGAGCAAATCGACTTCAGATGAAACAAGGTAGCACTTAGAACTGAAACAGAGTTCGGGAAATGTTTTTTTACAGTAGAAATTAATTTATAAAGTTATTATGCAAAGTCTCGGGAGACTTCGCAAAGTAATAAGTTCGGCTCATAGGAGCCAATACATTCTAATACTGTAGAAGTATTATGCGAATCGACTTTGGATGTTTCATCCGAAGTCGATTCGCTCATCCCTAGTTATAATTACGGAACATTGCCTGGACAGTGTTTATATTAAATATGACTCCCCCCTCCCTTTATCCATACTAATGCACCCATGTATTGCACATATTTTAGCACAACTTTTGGTTCAAAATATTTTGTTTCTTATTTTCCTCTTCTAAAATGTAGGTGCATCTTATCATCGGGTGCGTTTTATAAAGTGAAAAATACAGTAATTAGAAACTTCAGCTGTCCTGCCTGGTCTTTCAGCCTAGTTAGGTTGCTGGCACACAGCGCTGTTTTGACATGTATTCAGGATGCAGTTTTTTATGGTAGCAAGCTGAAATGAAATAAATCATTCCCACAATGCAGAACACCAGGAGTTAATGAGGCTGCTAAACTGGATAAATTGAAAACTGCATCTTGAATGCATGTCAGAACTGCACTGTGTGCCAGCACCCTTAGTGTTGTCACACAAGTTAAAATGGGAGTTTCCCTAAAATGAAGGAAATAGTGATGGATTAAAATTCCTTAAATAGTTTCTTTGGGATGGTGACTGCAGTGTGCTGTGGAGTATATAGACATTTGGGAAGCATAATTAGCTTTATTAGGTTAAAGGGAACCTGTCATCAACTTTATGCTGACCTCACTGAGGGCAGCATAAAATAGTGACAGAAATGCTAATTTCAGCGGTGTGTCACTCATCAGCTAAAAGTAAGTGGTTGCTGAGAACCAGCATCATAACCATTGCAGCCCAGGCCTTGAGAAGAGTCAAGTCTACCTGAGAAGAGTCATGGTTATTCATAATCTCCTGCTCTCCCCGACCACCTACTGATGATTGGCAGTTCTCTCCTAGAGAGAAAGGGAGAAAACTAGGTAGAAGACTGTCAGTCATCAGCAGGTGGGCAGCGAATAACCTGGACTCTTCTCAGGTGGCCGGGACTCTTTTCCAGGCCCAGTCTGCAATGATTGTGATGTTGGTTCTCGGCAACCACTTACTTTTAACTTATAAATGACAGACCGCTGACATCAACTCGCCTGTCTCTACTTTATGCTGCCGTTAGTATGGGTAGCATAACGTTGATGACAGGTTCCCTTTAACACAGTCTGGAGACAGGTAGTGAATTGGCCACATTTCTTATGTGTTTTACGCACTTTTTGTGCTTTCTTGACAGATTTGAATAGTGTCCAGGAAAAGAGGTGTAGTAAAAGGTGCCAATACTATTAATAGTGTGCATAATTTATTTTTGAGGTGAAATGAGGATGAGTAAACCGTGTAGCATGTCTTTTTTACTCGGTTTTCACTAGCTCATAAAATGCTGGATTTTGCGCCATTATTGACAAATCTCTCCCAAACTGCAGTATCTAGAGATGGATGCTATCATCAACCAGGACGTCAGTTGTCATTGATGTCACAATGCTCAGCAACACTAAGGGGGTCATTTATTAAACATTTACTAGGCGTATTTCTGGCGCAGATCGCAATCTGTGACTTTACCCCGCTCACTCCAGGTATAAAATAGTAGGCATGGTGTGGGAAGGGACGGGCGCTTGTTTAACCCCTTAAGGACTCAGCCCTATTTCACCTTAAGGACTTGGCCATTTTTTGCAAATCTGACCAGTGTCACTTTAAGTGCTGATAACTTTAAAACGCTTTGACTTATCCAGGCCGTTCTGAGATAGTTTTTTCGTCACATATTGTACTTCATGACACTGCTAAAATTGGGTCAAAAAAGTGATTTTTTTTCCCATAAAAAAATACCATATTTACCAAAAATTTTGAAAAATTAGCAAATTTCAAAGTTTCAGTTTCTCTACATCTGTAATACATAGTAATACCCCCAAAAATTGTGATGACTTTACATTCCCCATATGTCTACTTCATGTTTGTAGCATTTTGGGAATGATATTTTATTTTTTGGGGATTTTACAAGGCTTAGAAGTTTAGAAGCAAATCTTGAAATTTTTCTGAAATTTACAAAAACCCAATTTTTAGGGACCACTACAGGTCTGAAGTCACTTTGCGAGGCTTACATAATAGAAACCGCCCAAAAATGACCCCATTCTATAAACTACACCCCTCAAGGTATTCAAAACTGATTTTACAAACTTCGTTAACCCTTTAGGTGTTGCACAAGAGTTATTGGCAAATGGGGATGAAATTTGAGAATTTCATTTTTTTGTCTAATTTTCCATTTTAACCCATTTTTTCCACTAACAAAGCAAGGGTTAACAGCCAAACAAGACTGTATCTTTATTGCCCTGACTCTGCCGTTTACAGAAACACCCCATATGTGGCCGTAAACTACTGTACGGGCACACAGTAGGGTGTAGAGGGAAAGGTGCGCCGTATGGTTTTTGGAAGCCAGATTTTGCTGGACTGTTTTTTTGACACCATGTCCCATTTGAAGCCCCCCTGATGCACCCCTAGAGTAGAAACTCCATAAAAGTGACCCCATCTAAGAAACTAAACCCGTCAAGGTATTCAAAACTGATTTTACAAACTTTGTTAACCCTTTAGGTGTTGCACAAGATTTAATGGAAAATAGAGATACAATTTCAAAATTTCACTTTTTTGGCAGATTTTCCATTTTAATATTTTTTTTCCAGTTACAAAGCAAGGGTTAACAGCCAAACAAAACTCATTATTTATGGCCCTGATTCTGTAGTTTACAGAAACACCCCATATGTGGTCGTAAACCGCTGTACGGGCACACGGCAGGGCGCAGAAGGAAAGGAATGCCATACGGTTTTTGGAAGGCAGATTTTGCTGGACTGGTTTTTTTGACACCATGTCCCATTTGAAGCCCCCCTGATGCACCCCTAGAGTAGAAACTCCAAAAAAGTGACCCCATTTTAGAAACTACGGGATAGGGTGGCAGTTTTGTTGGTACTAGTTTAGGGTACATATGATTTTTGGTTGCTCTATATTACACTTTTTTGTGCGGCAAGGTAACAAGAAATAGATTTTTTGGCACGTTTTTTTGTTTTGTTATTTACAACATTCATCTGGCAGGTTAGATCATGTGGTAATTTTATAGAGCAGGTTGTCACGGACGCGGCGATACCTATATGTATACAATTTTTTTTATTTATGTAAGTTTTACACAATGATTTCATTTTTAAAACAAAAAAAAATGTTTTAGTGTCACCATAGTCTAAGAGCCATAGTTTTTTCAGTTTTTGGGCGATTATCTTAAGTAGGGTCTCATTTTTTGTGGGATGAGATGACGGTTTGATTGGCACTATTTTGGGGTGCATATGACTTTTTGATCGCTTGCTATTACACTTTTTGTGACGTAAGATGACAAAAAATTGCTTTTTTTACACCGTTTTTATTTTTATTTTTTTACGGTGGTCACCTGAGGGGTTAGGTCATGTGATATTTTTATAGAGCCGGTCGATACCGATGCAGCAATACCTAATATGTATACTTTTTTTTATTTATTTAAGTTTTATCCAATGATTTCATTTTTGAAACTAAAAAAATCATGTTTTAGTGTTTCCATAGTCTAAGAGCCATAGTTTTTTCAGTTTTTTGGGCGATTATCTTGGGTAGGGTATGATTTTTGCGGGATGAGATGACGGTTTGATTGGTACTATTTTGGCGTACATGCGACTTTTTTGATCACTTTTATTACCTTTTTTGGGAAGTAAGGTGGGCAAAATTTAAATTTCCTAATAGTTTTTATTTTTATGGCGTTCACCGTGCGGGGAAAGTAACATGACCGTTTTATAGATCAGGTCGTTACGGACGCGGCGATACCAAACATGTGTAGGGAATTTTTTTTTTTCATTTTTAATCAGTGATAAATGTGTTTTTTGATTTTTACTTTTTTTTCACTTTTTTTCACTTTTTTTTGACCCAGACCCACTTGGTTCTTGAAGATCCAATGGGTCTGATGTCTGTATAATACAGTACAGTACAATATATAGTGTACTGTACTGTATTTTACTTACACTTTGAACAGATCTCTGCCTTTAGCACAGATCTGTTCAGCACCATGGACAGCAGGATGCCTGAGACGGCGTCCTGTTGCCATGGGAACCTTCCCAGTCTGCTCAGTACTGGTCAGAACTTCGCAGACGGGGAAGCGTAAGGACGGGGCTGTCGGGGGGCTGTCTGGGAGCTCTTTCCCTCTCCATCGGGGGGCTGCAAAGGTACGGACCGCGGTATGGAAAGGGTTAAACGGCTGACATCTGCACAGATGTCAGCCGTTTATACCAGGGTGTCAGCAATGTGCTGACACCCTGGTATACCCACTGTACACCAACAAATTTTCAAGAGGAGGCGGGCGGGGGATCGCGATCCCGCCTGCCGCACCGCCCGCCTCCCGCACCGCCCCCACCACCCACAACTCCCCCCCTGCACCACCTGCCGGCAAAAAATCATGCAGGGGGGCGGGGGGGTGCAAAATCTTCATTTTAGGGACACTAAAGTTTCTGATCAGAAACTGCAGAAAGCGCAGCAAACCGCAGGTCTGAATTGACCTGCGGTTTGCGGCGATCGCCGATACGGGGAGGTCACATGACCCCACCTGGTGTTGTGACAGGATGCCGGCTGAATGATTTCAGCCGGCATCCCGTTCCGATTAACCCCCGCGGCGCCGGAATAACGATTTAAAGTTAGGACGTACCGGTACGCCCTGAGTCCTTAAGGGGTTAAGGCGTCAAAATTGGTCTAAATGTCAGACAGCTAGGAAGCTGTCTTACATTGAGAACAGCAGCTGAAGCCAGCGCCTCTTCATAACTCCGGCGTATCCACCGCCTGGTATAGGGCTAATTAAGACTGGCGTCTAAAATGCTGGTCTTAATAAATATGCCCCTAAGTGCCTTGTGAAAAAGTGACAAATATAAATTGACCACATACATAGTAGAGGTGGACAAGTTAATGGATGTGTAAATGGAAATGACTATAACAACTATGGACAGTGCAGTCACCATGTGAGTCTAGAAATTGACCTTATTTGCTTTTGAACAGACTCATTAGTATTGGTGCCTATTTAGGCCATATTCACATGACAGTGAAAAAATGGCCATGAAAAATTGACACACTGTCAGTTTTTCATGATTATTTTTAACCATTTTTACTCCCATTTTCTGTCTGTTTTAACAGCCATTAAAAATGGATGATTTACATTTTTTTTTAATTTAAATCCCAACCCCTACAATATACATATTGTCCACCATAGTTGCCACGAGCAGTGATAATCTCCCCCATAGTGGGCCCCCCCAGCAATGATAATGTCCCCCATAGTGACCCCCAGCAATGATAATGTCCCCCATAGTGACCCCCAGCAATGATAATGTCCCCCATGGTGACCCCCAGCAATGATATTTTCCTCCTTAGTGGCCCCCAGCAATGATAATGTCCCCCATAGTGACCCCCAGCAATGATAATGTCCCCCATAGTTACCCCAAGCAATGATAATGTCCCCCATAGTGACCCCCAGCAATGATAATGTCCCCTATAGTGACCCCCAGCAGTGATTTTTTCCTCCTTAGTGGCCCCCAGCAGTGATAGATAATTTCCTCCTTAGTGGCCCCCAGTGCAGCCAGCCAGTCGCAGGGGTAACACGTGAGGTGCACGGTGGACCGATGAGGGGCCAAATAATATAACACACAGTTCACCCGATTACTCACGGTTAGCAGATAGCCTCCCTGGGCTGGCAGAACAGTGTTGAGGTGGACAGCACAAAATCCTCTGGGGCACGATTTGTGGTAGGAAGCATCAGCCAGGATGGTGGTTGAGGTGCCCTTGAGGTTAGGGGTGCTTAGGGTGCTCGTTGTGGCTGAGTCCCTTGATGGTTTTTGTCGTGACGCCAGTACCGTTAATGGTGGTACAACCATAGGTAGTAATAATGAGGTAGACAGTGGTAAGATGCAACTCACAACTTTTACTTTGGATGTATCTTGGTTGCAGCAGTACAATTATGCAGTCTCTAGATGGTACAAGGTTAATTCTGCAAATCCACTGTTTTAGGCTGTTTAGGTTTTGTGGCTTTGGAGCAGTGGGTTAGGTGTACCTGGTTCCTTTAGATGTGTTGGATCCTATTCCTTGACTTTCCCTACAAGCTGAATATTTTTAGACAGGAAAACTGTCTTCACTCTATCTTTCCTCCCACTAATTTGATCTGACTACCTCAGATCTGCTCTCTTCTGACTACATTTTCCTAGCTATCTTGCTCCTCATCTCCCCTGGTCTCAACTGACTAACTAGACCTGACCTGAATATTTTTAGATAGGAAAACTCAACTGTCTCTTAGAAGGTTGGTGTGGCTGCCTGAAGCTATAAAACCTCCACCATGCAAAGGTATCTGTGGCCCTCAATAATGGCTCTTATCGCTGATGAATTCCTAGGAATGCTTGTTTCATTTCCAGGGAGGCAAACTCTTCTCCTACTGGTCAGGGATGCAAGTCTATAGTCCAGCTACAGAAGGAAAACGCTCTTCTGCGCCTAACATCTGAGTATCACCTCCTAGCGAAGTTGGCTCCACTCACTAATCTGTGTTGCAAAGTCTTCACTCTATCTTTCCTCCCACTAATTTGATCTGACTACCTCAGATCTGCTCTCTTCTGACTACATTTTCAACTGCCTAATCTCCTCTCATCTCCACAACAACTAACTAACTAGGCCTGGCATAGGATATATATAGGACCTGAACTTTATCCCCATCTAGTGGCGGGATGTATAAATTACACCTAATAGGCCTGTTAACAGGGATTTTGCAGATACGTTCATACAAAATCATTCATTACAACCTAGTGCTTTTAATAAATTAAAAAGTGCTTTTAAGCAGTGCCCACACACACGTAGTGGGAGGCTGCATACCCCCATGGTAAAATGTAAGTCGCCCTCGACGTTGGTATAGTCTGAAGCTGTGGATCTCTAAGCCGTGTCCTGAAATACACCAAATACACACCTCCAAATATGCACATGTGAATATAGACATTGCAATGCATTATCATAACTTTTCAATAACCTCCTGTAAACAAAGGGTTATGCACAAAAATACATTCTAGGCAAATAAAAAAAATATACCACATACATTTTCTCTCTTTATATGGCAGATGTGTTACGGCCAAAATGGTTATAAGAGAATGATCTCACATAAGGGCGGTAAAGTCCATGATATGGGTGTAGAAAATAAAGTCCATTCCTAAAATGGGGTATAAAACATGTATAAAACATTTTAAAGTGCAAACATTTTGTTGTAAAAACAATTGAGCACAGAAAAGTCCTTCTGGGTACTTCATTTTAAACGTTGCATTAATAAAGTCCCTTGATAACCTGAAAATGGGGTAAAAAGGGGTTAAACATGGTAGAACACACAAGTATAGTGAAACATTCTTGAGGTATGTGGAGTTCCTGATGGAGTCCTTGCAAAAGAACTTAGAGAGGGGCTCAATACAAAACAAGAAGAGAAGTCCTCTCAAACAATGGCAGCTCCTGCTCCATATTACGGATAAGATGGCCTACTTAATTGTAGGGATCCGAGCAGGAAGACACATCTGTCGGAATAGGGCTCCCAGAATCCCAGAAATCAAGGGATGATCCTTCTGGACGTCCCTCCATCACTTTCTGTTGAGGGGTAGCTGGCAAGTTGACGTCTTGCTTGACTTTTTCAAAGACAGGGGGCGGTTCCTTTTTCTCTTTGCAAACCAGCCCAGCAGTAGGGTCACTCCTGGTCACAGGATTTGGACTCTCAGACGACTTCTCTGGTATTGAGGGACCAGCCGGTTCCCCTCCATAAAGTGGGACTACGATTCTTTGTGGTGGCTCTACAGCTAGCTGCTGAAACAACATTTCAAAGTCCTCTGCAATAGTATTGAGGGTTTGTGGCTCAGGCCTTTTTCTTCTAACTCTCTCCCTTTGGGGTTTGGGTTTGGTGTCAGGATCTTTAGTGACAATGGCGGGTTGCCAAAGGATGTTAGTTCCTGCAAATCCAGTAGCATATTGATTCTGGATTGTACTGGGTGGTATGTACTTTGCATCAGGCGGCCGCGCAGGGGCGGTAGGAAGTTTGTTTTCTGAATCTTCCTCGGATTCAGAGTCTTGAGTAGGCTCCTGGGGCTCTGTAGGTTGTCCTGGCCTACGGACTGCAGTGGCATAGGGCCCACGTGTACCCTCTGCAGGGGTGAACTCAACCACCTCGCCAATATACAGGCTATGAAGCCAAGGGGGAAGTTCCTTTCTCTTTACAGACCAGCGGTTCACGTAGTACTCACGATCTGTTGATAAGTCACGGATGAACCCGAATCCTTTCTGCTTACAGAAATCCAACACTCGGCCCAGTTTACGTACTGGTATCGGGAAATCCTTTACCGGTGCCTCCAACAACTTACGGGTAAGTCTTTCATTGTAATGCTTACAAGAATGATTGCGCGGCAGCCGGGCAGATTTTATTACTGCAGACAGCTTTGCCCAGAGCGCGGTGTGCTCCATAGTGGGCCACGCTATGGTGGGTACCTTCTCAGAGTGACCGGACCTTTTGGCTGATTTATGAGACTGGGGTCGCGGCGTCACAGCTGCATGCTGACCTGCACTATCTTTTGCAGACTCAGGGCCACGGTCTTCACTGCGCTCCCTCCAGTGACGATCCCACAACTCCTGCACTCGAACCTGCAGCTCCGGAGTCATCTCTGTGGGGGTCCAAGGAAGAGCGGTGACCGGTTTCCGTCCGGAATCACTTTCAGGTGCAGAGCGCTCTGATTTTTCAGCCATGCTGCTCCTGCACTTTCTCTCTTTCTCTCTGCAGCGATCGGTACTTCGGCTTCTTACTTGCGCACGCACGTCACGCTCTTCCAAAGTTCTAAGCCCGCCTCCCAGGTCTGTTTGAATGACGGGAGCGGCGCAACCACTATCCACCACACGGGGGGGGCGGTCTCAGCAAGTCGGACCTTAGGCACAATATCGGTCAGTACCCCTATTGGATTTGGTTGTTTGGTGACACACAATGCTGGGACAGTCTTTTGTGCATAAAGAGGTTCATAGGGGACTATATCTGTGTCTGCGCTTTCGTCCCAACTGTTTATAGGTAGGCACATTGTCAAGCCACACATAGTTCCACCCATTTTGTTTCAATGATAGGACTCTTCCTAGGGCAAGGAGGGCGGTGCGGTGTTGCATACAGGGTCCGCCTCTCAGAACCCACACAGTTCAGGTAGGATGGGCTTGAACCGGACAACTTTGCATAAAGGGGCGGCACACTGGTTTCCCGCTCTGCAGGGGGTGTCACCAACTTGCACAGTGATGGCGCAGTATTATTTTTCAAATCGGAGCTCCAGCGGCCATATTAATTGAACAGTAACAGTCTTTTCACTGACCTCAAGCAGTTATAGTGACACACAAATGTTGAATTTTCTCACTTTTGACACTGCGGTTTTGATGTTGGGGACTAGTATAGCACCTCCATATACTTTGCAATCAGTTTGAACAGTTCTGGACCCCAAAACAGCGCACAATAAGCAAAAGTCTCTCAAGCAAATAAAGGGGCTTATTCACATGCGACAGTCTCTCAAGTATGGCGCAAGGGCCAACATCCTGTTTGTGACGCCAATAAAAAGCTATGCAGCCAGCCAGTTGCAGGGGCAACACGTGAGGTGCATGGTGGACCGATGAGGGGCCAAATAATATAACACACAGTTCATCAATTTACTCACGGTTAGCAGATAGCCTCCCTGGGCTGGCAGCACAGTGTTGAGGTGGACAGCACGAAATAGTCCGGGGCACGCTCTGTGGTAGGAAGCATCAGCCAAGATGGTGGTTTAGGTGCCCTTGATGTTAGGGGTGCTTAGGGTGCTTGTTGCGGCTGAGTCCCCTGATGGTTTTTGTCGTGACACCAGTACCGTTAATGGTGGTACAACCATAGGTAGTAATAATGAGGTAGACAGTAGTAAGATGCAACTCACAACTTTTATTTTGGATGTCTCTTGGTTGCATCGGTACAATTATGCAGTCTCTAGATGGTATAGAGTTAATTCTGCAAATCCACCGTTTTAGGCTGTTTAGGTTTTGTAGCTTTGGAGCAGTGGGTTAGGTGTACCTGGTTCCTTTAGATGTGTTAGATCCTATTCCTTGACTTTCCCTACAAGCTGAATATTTTTAGATAGGAAAACTCAACTGTCTCTTAGAAGGTTGGTGTGGCTGCCTGAAGCTATAAAACCTGCACCATGCAAAGGTGTCTGTGGCCCTCAATAATGGCTCTTATCACCGATGAATTCCTAGGAATGCTTGTTTCTTTTCCAGGGAGGCAAACTCTTCTCCTACTGGTCAGGGATGCAAGTCTATAGTCCAGCTACAGAAGGAAAACGCTCTTCTGCGCCTAACATCTGAGTATCACCTCCTAGCGAAGTTGGCTTCACTCACTAATCTGTGTTGCGAAGTCTTCACTCCATCTTTCCTCCCACTAATTTGATCTGACTACCTCAGATCTGCTCTCTTCTGACTACATTTTCAACTGCCTAATCTCCTCTCATCTCCACAACAACTAACTAACTAGGCCTGGCCTAGGATATATATAGGACCTGAACTTTATCCCCATCTAGTGGCGGGATGTATAAATTACACCTAATAGGCCTGTTAACAGGGATTTTGCAGATACATACATACAAAATCATACATTAAAACCTAGTGCTTTTAAAAAAGTAAAAAGTGCTTTTAAGCAGTGCCCACACACACGTAGTGGGACTGTCACCGCCAGCTCTCTGAGAAGGTCTGGCAGACGTTCTTCTGTACCTCTTGCATTATGTTCTTTGTTTTGGTTTCACTTTGTCATCTCCTTTCCTTCTCCCAGCCTTCACCTATTTACACTAATTGCCTCCCTTTATATTTCCTCCCATACTGCCTCACTTTGCGGTTTATACTACTTCCTGGATTGAAGTCTTCACTGCTGGAGACTTCTGTTACTGCTTGTTCAGATAAGTCCTTTCATGTATTGTGTTTCCTTGCTGGCTTGATTCTAAGTGACCCTGACTCCCTCCGTATTAAGTGCAGGGAGCCGGTGGTCGTGTCCCCTCACTATTATAGGGTTTTCAGGTGTCACACAGTCTAGGTACGAGGGCATGCAATCATCTACCTCTGAAACCCTTGTATGTGCTTAGTAGTCAGGGTGAGCTCTTAGGGTTTTATAGGGGTCACCTGTCACGACCATGGTTTGGGTCGTGACTCCTTGGTTCGCATGCTGTTGTCATTGGTTTGTCTTATGTTGTCTTCCACAGGTGTGAGCTCTGTATCTTGCCTCACGTGTGGTTGCCGCTGGCAACATAAGGTTGTTGGCAGTGAAGCGACCTGAGCGGTTGCTAGGCGCTCGCTGTCACGGCATGCGGTTGCCTCTGGCAACGTGTGGTTTTAGTGTTCACTTTTTATGTTTGGTGAAAGGGAGTTTGATGTCTGTACACTTCCCCTTTAAGTGACACTTACCTGGTTTGGTGATGGAAGGGTTAAGCTCCTTTCCTAGTGTGTGTGTGGGTGTGGCCGCTTGGGTTATTTAGCTTCCTGCTGGATGGCAGAAGCTTGAGGGGTACTCCAGGCATGTTGCTCCTGGTATCCTGTTACCATCCTTCCAGTAAGGGCCACCCTTCCGGTCATAAATCCAAATCCCTGATGTTTAGTTGATGTTCTATGCTTTTGGTTTTTATTGCAGCTATGGATGTCCTGGTTCCTCTGTGTTCTTATGTGTGTGCTGTTTGTCTAATGTTTGTGTGGATAGCGTTTCTGAGCACGGGTTCCAGTCAGCAAGGCTGTGGCAGGTTAGTGTGGAACAGTTAGGTTCACCTGTCATATTCATAGGCTGTTCTTGTTCCCCTTCTCCCTGCTGCTTGGCCAGTGAGACTCCTGTTCCTCCGTGCCTAGGAGGAATAGGCAGTCTTACCCTCCTCCTAGTTCAGGGCCAGCCTGAGGGCTTCTAGGGACTATTAGGTTCCAGAGTATGTGCCCTCCTACCATCGGGGTCGGCTCATATGGCTAGGAGACAGGGTCAGTGTTAGGGACGCAATAGGAGGTGACCTGCTCCCTAATTCTGTTGTCCTGGCCGAGAAGCGACCGGACATCTTCGGAATATCGCACGGCTGAGGGTTTCCCCCATCCTCAGCCGTGACATCACCTTTATGCTCCTTAGTTTGGGATCAAGCCAGTCGGATGTTTATCCATAACTTCCATCTATCTGCAACATCATCCGTGACAGGGACGCTGCACCAGCAGTGATAGATAATTTGCTCCTTAGTGGCCCCCAGCAGTGATAGATAATTTCCTCCTTAGTGGCCCCCAGCAGTGATAATTTGCAAATGTTTTTATGCTGAAAAAAATAAATTATCTAATCCACTTGCACACACAGAGGCAGTTGCTCCCCTCCCAGCGTGATGATGTAACCATGCGCAGGTCCTTCAGCATCAAGAGATGAGCGACTGCCTCTGCGCGTGCAAGAGGATTAGGTGTGTAGTTTTTTATTTATTTTAATTCCTCAAAGACCATTTTTACCCGGGTGCACTCCTATCTAACAGTCCCATTGATTTAAATGGGGCCCGTCTGGACATGTCCTAATTTTTGACAGCTGCTGTTCACTAGCGGTTAATAAAAGGGCCATGTGAATAGCCCCATTGACTTCAATTGGTTCTAAAAAGGGTTGTGTGACATGTGAATGTAGCCTAAGGCTACTTTCACACTGGCGTTTCTGGGTCTGCTTGTGAGATCCGTTTCAGGGCTCTCATAAGCGGCCCAAAATGGATCAGTTCAGCCTCAATGCATTCTGAATGGATAAGGATCCGTTCAGAATGCATCAATTTGGCTGCGTTTGGTCTCCGTTGTGTTTTATAGACGGTCACTAAAATGCAGCTTGCAGCATTTTGGTGACCGTCTGACGATGCAGAGCCAAACGGATCCGTCCTGACTTACAATGTAAGTCAATGGGGACGGATCCGTTTTCACTGACACAATATGGTGCAATTGAAAACGGATCTGTCCCCCATTGACTTTCAATGTAAGTCAAGACGGATCCGTTATGAACGGATACAAGCGTTTGCATTATCGTTGCGGATCCGTCTGTGCAGATACAAGACGGATCCGCACCAAACACGAGTGTGAAAGTAGCCTGAGTTGCTAGAAAGCCTGGGTTGGTATAAAAAAATAATCTATATTATAGTCTATATTTCTCTTGGCTCCAAATAGAAACATATACAGTATGTTACAGATCATCACTATAGGTTAAAGAGTTGTTAGTGTATTTTTTATCTAAATGGCAATGTGTTCCTTCCACATTGTTCAGTGTCTATGATAAGAAAAACAAATAGCTTAGATACAGCCGTATCTCAGATAACATCCTTCTATTTACCTTGTGAACGAGCTATGAGCAATCTGACAGAATACAAAGCTTTTGTTCCTTCAATTATATTTTCAAGAAAGCAGAATAGCATAAAATCAGTGACTTAATATACACTGCGTGCAGAATTATTAGGCAAATGAGTATTTTGACCACATCATCCTCTTTATGCATGTTGTCTTACTCCAAGCTGTATAGGCTCGAAAGCCTACTACCAATTAAGCATATTAGGTGATGTGCATCTCTGTAATGAGAAGGGGTGTGGTCTAATGACATCAACACCCTATATTAGGTGTGCATAATTATTAGGCAACTTCCTTTCCTTTGGCAAAATGGGTCAAAAGAAGGACTTGACAGGCTCAGAAAAGTCAAAAATAGTGAGATATCTTGCAGAGGGATGCAGCACTCTTAAAATTGCAAAGCTTCTGAAGCGTGATCATCGAACAATCAAGCGTTTCATTCAAAATAGTCAACAGGGTCGCAAGAAGCGTGTGGAAAAACCAAGGCGCAAAATAACTGCACATGAACTGAGAAAATTCAAGCGTGCAGCTGCCAAGATGCCACTTGCCACCAGTTTGGCCATATTTCAGAGCTGCAACATCACTGGAGTGCCCAAAAGCACAAGGTGTGCAATACTCAGAGACATGGCCAAGGTAAGAAAGGCTGAAAGAAGACCACCACTGAACAAGACACACAAGCTGAAACGTCAAGACTGGGCCAAGAAATATCTCAAGACTGATTTTTCTAAGGTTTTATGGACTGATGAAATGAGAGTGAGTCTTGATGGGCCAGATGGATGGGCCCGTGGTTGGATTGGTAAAGGGCAGAGAGCTCCAGTCCGACTCAGACGCCAGCAAGGTGGAGGTGGAGTACTGGTTTGGGCTGGTATCATCAAAGATGAGCTTGTGGGGCCTTTTCGGGTTGAGGATGGAGTCAAGCTCAACTCCCAGTCCTACTGCCAGTTTCTGGAAGACACCTTCTTCAAGCAGTGGTACAGGAAGAAGTCTGCATCCTTCAAGAAAAACATGATTTTCATGCAGGACAATGCTCCATCACACGCGTCCAAGTACTCCACAGCGTGGCTGGCAAGAAAGGGTATAAAAGAAGAAAATCTAATGACATGGCCTCCTTGTTCACCTGATCTGAACCCCATTGAGAACCTGTGGTCCATCATCAAATGTGAGATTTACAAGGAGGGAAAACAGTACACCTCTCTGAACAGTGTCTGGGAGGCTGTGGTTGCTGCTGCACGCAATGTTGATGGTGAACAGATCAAAACACTGACAGAATCCATGGATGGCAGGCTTTTGAGTGTCCTTGCAAAGAAAGGTGGCTATATTGGTCACTGATTTGTTTTTGTTTTGTTTTTGAATGTCAGAAATGTATATTTGTGAATGTTGAGATGTTGTATTGGTTTCACTGGTAAAAATAAATAATTGAAATGGGTATATATTTGTTTTTTGTTAAGTTGCCTAATAATTATGCACAGTAATAGTCACCTGCACACACAGATATCCCCCTAAAATAGCTAAAACTAAAAACAAACTAAAAACTACTTCCAAAAATATTCAGCTTTGATATTAATGAGTTTTTTGGGTTCATTGAGAACATGGTTGTTGTTCAATAATAAAATTAATCCTCAAAAATACAACTTGCCTAATAATTCTGCACTCCCTGTATATTGATTGTACTATTTAAATTCCTAATTTTAAAGTGGACTAGGTTAATTTATATAATACTAGCAGAAGGACCCGGCTTCGCATGGGTATATTTCATCTATTTAATTTTATGTTTGTGTGTGTCATTAAAAGATATCGACAGTGTCCACTATAACATTGACATCTACAGTACCCCGCCCCTTTAACAGTGACCTCCACAGTGGCCTGCCCCCTTAACAGTAACATCCACAGCGCCCTCCCCTTTAACAGTGACCTCCACAGCAGCCGCCCCTTTATTAGTGACCTTTACAGTACCCCGTCTCGTTAACAGTGATTTTCACAATAACCTGGCCCTTTAACAGTGACCTCTACAGAGCTCTGTTCCCTTAAAATTTGACCTCCACAACACCCCACCCCCTTAACAGTGACTTTTACAGCACCCCGCCCCTTAACACTGACCTCCATAGCGGACCGTCCCCTTAACTGTGACCTCCACAGTGCCCGCCCCTTTAACAGTGACCTCCACAGCATCCTGCCCCCTTAACAGAGACCTCCACAGTGCCCGCCCCTTTAACAGTGACCTCCACAGCATCCTGCCCCCTTCTCAGTGACCTCCACAGCAGCCTGCCCCTTTAACAGTGACCTTGACAGCATCCCGCCCCCTTAACAGTGACCTCCACAGCGGCCGCCCCTTCATTAGTGACCTCCACAGTACCCCATGTCCTTAACAGTGATTTCCACAACACCCTGTCCCCTTAACAGTGGCCTCTACAGAAATCTGCCCTTTAGCACTGACCTCCATAGTGGACCGTCCCTTAACTGTGACCTCCACAGCAGCCTGCCCCTAGGGTGGCCAGAGGTCCAGTTTTAGCCCGGACAGTCCTGCTTTCAGACTCCCTGTCCTCTGTCCGGCGCAGGGCCTAGACGGACACAGGGATGTACTTTTGAACAGCTCACTCTCAGACAGCAGCACTGTGCTGTCTGGGTGTGAGCTGCAGGGAGAAAGTCACCCTTCCTCGATCCCCTGCAGCTGACAGAAGTTGATTTTTACCTTCATTTTTTCAATCCTCAGGACCATAACCCTCCAAATGAACGAGGTACTGGAGAGAACCGCGGATAATGCGAGAATCCACAATCCTAGAGACCTGAAATTCAGGATTACCATCAACAACAATCGGAGGAGGCAAAGAGGAGGGTACAGTGGGTTGGACATACGGTTTTAATAGGGACCTATGAAAAACATTATGGATCTTCCAAGTCTGAGGAAGATGAAGACCGAAGGCAACGGGATTGATGACGGACAAGATCTTGTAAGGCCCAATAAACTTAGGACCCAACTTCCAGGAGGGAACCTTCAGTTTGATATTCTTTGTAGACAACCACACCAGATCACCCACATTCAGGTCCGGACCAGGCACACGTCTCTTATCCGCCACACGCTTATATCTCTCACTCATCCTCTTCAGATTACCCTGAATCTTTTGCCAAATAAATGACAAAGACGAGGAAAATCTCTCCTCATCAGGTAAACCAGAAGACCCCTCTCCAGAGAATGTCCCAAACCCCAGATGAAACCCATGTGCACCAAAAAATGGTGAGTTATCTGAGGACTCCTGGCGACGGTTATTTAAAGCAAACTCCGCAAGGGACAAAAATGAACACCAATCCTCCTGATTCTCTGCCACAAAACAGCGCAGATATGTCTCCAGATTCTGATTGACGCTTTCGGTCTGGCCATTCGACTGCGGGTGAAAAGCAGAAGAGAACGACAACCGAATCCCCAAGCGAGAACAAAAGGCCTTCCAGAATCTGGAAACAAACTGCGTGCCCCTATCAGAAACTATGTCTGAAGGAATGCCATGCAATTTGACAATGTGATCAACAAATGCTTGCGCCAGCGTTTTAGCATTGGGTAACCCAGGAAAGGGAATGAAATGCGCCATTTTGCTAAAACGGTCCACTACTACCAGAATCACAGTCTTCCCCGAGGAACGAGGCAGGTCCGTAATGAAGTCCATGGACGGGAAGGAATGGGTAACGGGAGGCAATCAGTGTAAATAGATGACAGTCTGTAGAAGGAAAAGAGATGACAAAGTGAAACCAAAACAAAGAACATCATGCAAGAGGTACAGAAGAACGTCTGCCACAGCTTCTCAGAGAGCTGGTGACACCTGCCCCTTTACAGCTGACCTGCAGCAGTGAAGAAAAATGGCTGGGTTATTATGGAAACCTGGTGTAAAACTGTGTGTATATGGAGACTAAGGACCTGCGAGCTTCTATTGGCTGAGACATGTGATGTACCATATTTGCATTTTTTGGGAATATCTCAGGAACGGTACATGCTAGAGAGCTGTGACCCCCACAAGATTTCTTTCCAGGTAGCAAGGGATGTGTATACCAAGTTTGTTGACATCAATGGTTGCGTTTTTGAGTGATCGCGGAACATAATTACATAATACATACAGTCGTGGCCAAAAGTTTTGAGAATTACATAAATATTGGAAATTGGAAAAGTTGCTGCTTAAAGAGGACCTTTCACCGATTATTACCCTATGAACTAACTATACAGACATGTGGAGCGGCGCCCGGGGATCTCACTGCACTTACTATTATCCCTGGGCGCCGCTCCGTTCTCCCGTTATGCCCTCCGGTATCTCCGCTCACTAAGTTATAGTAGGCGGGGATTCCAGTCCCTAAGTTATGGTAGGCGGAGTCTGCTCTAGCGCTGGCCAATCGCAGCGCAGAGCTCACAGCCTGGGAGGTTATTTTCTCCCAAGCTGTGAGCTCTGCAATGCGATTGGCCAGCGCTAGAGCAGACTCCGCCTACCATAACTTAGGGAACGGAGATACCGGAGGGCATAGCAGGAGAACGGAGCGGCGCCCGGGGATAATAGTAAGTGCAGGGAGATCCCCGGGCGCCGCTCCACATGTCTGTATAGTTAGTTCATAGGGTAAGAATCGGTGAAAGGTCCTCTTTAAGTTTTTATAATAGCAATTTGCATATACTCCAGAATGTTATGAAGAGTGATCAGATGAATTGCATAGAGCTTCTTTGCCATGAAAATTAACTTAATCCCAAAAAAACCTTTCCACTGCATTTCATTGCTGTCATTAAAGGACCTGCTGAGATCATTTCAGTAATCGTATTGTTAACTCAGGTGAGAATGTTGATGAGCACAAGGCTGGAGATCATTATGTCAGGCTGATTGGGTTAAAATGCCAGACTTGACATGTTAAAAGGAGGGTGATGCTTGAAATCATTGTTCTTCCATTGTTAACAATGGTGACCCTGCAAAGAAACGTGTGCAGCCATCATTGCGTTGCATAAAAATGGCTTCACAGGCAAGGATATTGTGGCTACTAAGATTGCACCTCAATCAACAATTTATAGGATCATCAAGAACTTCAAGGAAAGAGGTTTAATTCTTGTTAAGAAGGCTTCAGGGCGTCCAAGAAATTCCAGCAAGTGCCAGGATCGTCTCCTAAAGAGGATTCAGCTGCGGGATCAGAGTGCCACCAGTGCAGAGCTTGCTCAGGAATGGCAGCAGGCAGGTGTGAGCGCATCTGCACGCACAGTGAGGCGAAGACTTTTGGAAGATGGCCTGGTGTCAAGAAGGGCAGCAAAGAAGCCACTTGTCTCCAAGAAAAACATCAGGGACAGATTGATCTTCTGCAGAAAGTATGGTGAATGGACTGCTGAGGACTGGGGCAAAGTCATATTCTCCGATGAAGCCTCTTTCCGATTGTTTGGGGCATCTGGAAAAAGGCTTGTCCGGAGAAGAAAAGGTGAGCGCTACCATCAGTCCTGTGTCATGCCAACAGTAAAGCATCCTGAGAACATTCATGTGTGGGGTTGCTTCTCATCCAAGGGAGTGGGCTCACTCACAATTTTGCCCAAAAACACAGCCCTGAATAAAGAATGGTACCAAAACACCCTCCAACAGCAACTTCTTCCAACAATCCAACAACAGTTTGGTGAAGAACAATGCATTTTCCAGCACGATGGAGCACCGTGCCATAAGGCAAAAGTGATAACTAAGTGGCTCGGGGACCAAAACGTTGACATTTTGGGTCCATGGCCTGGAAACTCCCCAGATCTTAATCCCATTGAGAACTTGTGGTCAATCCTCAAGAGGCGGGTGGACAAACAAAAACCCACTAATTCTGACAAACTCCAAGAAGTGATTATGAAAGAATGGGCTGCTATCAGTCAGGAATTGGCCCAGAAGTTGATTGAGAGCATGCCCAGTCGAATTGCAGAGGTCCTGAAAAAGAAGGGCCAACACTGCAAATACTGACTCTTTGCATAAATGTCATGTAATTGTCGATAAAAGCCTTTGAAACGTATGAAGTGTGTGTAATTATATTTCACTACATCACAGAAACAACTGAAACAAAGATCTAAAAGCAGAAAACTAATATTTGTGTCATTCTCAAAACTTTTGGCCACGACTGTACATATATACGTCCTTCTTTATATATATATAGATAAAGATTAATCTGAAAGGCATTGAGGGACATTTAGCAAGACTTGCCAGTCTTATCCCTCTGAGCTGGAGTGAGATGCGTCTAATTTATTAAGATCAGATGCCTCCTAATAAGTAAGGGTCCATTCACACGTCCGCAAGTGTTTTGCAGTCCGCAAATTGCAGATCCGCAAAACATGGATATCTGCCATGTGCAATGGCCGGCACTTTAAATAGAAATGCCTTTTCTTGTCCGTATCTGCGGACAAGAATAGAACATGTTCTATTTTTTTGCGGAACTGAAGTGCGGATGCGGAACAGAAGTGCGGATGCGGACACCACACTGTGTGCTCTCCGCATCTTTTGCGGTCGCATTGAAAATGAATGGGTCTGGATCCGTTCCGCAGACACGGACAAGAAAAGGCATCTTTATTTAAAGTTCCGGCCATGTGCGGTCCGCAAAATGCGGAACACACATGGCCGGTGTTTGTATTTTGCGGATCCGCAATTTGTGGAATGCAAAACACTTGCGGACGTGTGAATGGACCCTTAGGCGCATCTCTGGCAGTACGTACGCCAGAAGCTGAAGTCTATGTCATCATTTTCAACTTTATACATCACTATTGTGACACAAAGACAAGGGTGTACTACCAATGAGGCCAGGTGAAGCGATCGCCTTAGGCAGCACCAGGTAGGGGCAAGAGGGGGGCAGCAGAAGGGCCATGGGCAATGAGCACTTTAATTGTGGCAAAGGGTTAGGAAATTGGCAAGGGGGGAGCCGTTTTAGTTTTTCGCCTCAGGCAGCAGAAAGGCTAGGTGCACCCCTGCACAAAGACATTAGTAAATGCCCCTCATTGTCTCTGCTGAGAGAACCCCTTTAAAGAGGACTTGTCACCACAAAATACAGTGCAATCTGCAGGAGGCATGTTGTATAGTTGTGTGGGTAAATATTTATTAAAATGTGTAATCCATACACTTAAATCTCTGCTCTTTCTGAGTTCAGCCATGGGTGGACTGGCCAAAGACCCTACAGGGAAATTTCCTGGTGGGCCGATGTCCATGGGGCCGCCCGAGCCCTCCTCACGACCACCAACCAGGTACATAGCGATCTGATGCTCAGGGGCATAGCTAAAGGCTCATGGTCCCTTGTACAAGCTTGGGCCCACCCCTCTTCACTCAGCGCTGGTGCACTTAGCTTTTCTGCTGCCCAAGGCAAAAATTGAACCCCCCTTCCCCCATGCTAAATTCTCAACCTAACCCTTTCCCTCCAGTCCTGCTGTTTAAGGGGTTGTCCTCTTTTTACTACTGATGAGGATAGGTCATTAATATCAGATCGGCAGGGTCCCACAGCAGTGGCGTCGCCAGGGGGGGCCAGAGGGGGCCACGGCCCCCGCTACATCACGCTGTGCCCCCCCATGTGCCCCCCCAACTAAAATGCCTCCCCCAACTCAGCGGCTGCAGCCGGGCACAACAGGGAGATGAGCGCTTCCATTGCGCTCATCTCCATAGTCATCTGCCTGTGCTGCGGCAGGGGAGGGAGAGGCGTGTCCCTTCCCCTGATAGGCTGCCGGCACTAGGCCGGCGCAGGCGGCGCGATGACGCCATCGCGTCACCTGAGCCATACAGCGCGGGACACAGGCCGGAAGAGGCCTGCATCGCATCACTGACATGGAGGTAAGCATAAGTGTTTTTTTTACAATAGTTTTACAGGCACATTAGGGGGGCTCTTGTTACTGGCACATGATGGGGGGGCTTATTACTGGCACATGATGGGGGGCTTATTACTGGCACATGATGGGAGGGATTATTACTGGCACATGATGGGGGGCTTATTACTGGCACATGATGGGGGGGCTTATTACTGGCACATGATGGGGGGCTTATTACAGGCACATTAGGGGGGCTCTTGTTACTGGCACATTGGGGGGGCTAATTACTGGCACATTGGGGGGATTATTACTGGCACATTGGGGGGGCTTATTACTGGCACATGATGGGGGGCGTATTACTGGCACATGATGGGGGGCTTATTACTGGCACCTGATGGGGCGCTTATTACTGGCACATGATGGGGGGCTCTTGTTACTGGCACATGATGGGGGGGCTTATTACTGGCACATGATGGGGGGCTTATTACTGGCACATGATGGGGGAGCTCTTGTTAGTGGCACATGATGGGGGGCTTTTGTTACTGGAACATTGGGGGGGCTCTTGTTACTGGAACGTGATGGGGTGCTGGGCTCTTATTGGGGGCACTTATTACTGGCACGTTATTGGGGGCACTTATTACTAGCACATTATTGGTGGCACTTCTTACTGGCACGTTATTGAGGGCACTTATTACTGGCACATTATTGGTGGGCACTATAGGGGCATCTATTGAGGCCACAAAGAAGGGGTATTTTATATGGGGGGCTCTGTACAGTAGCATTTTATACTGGGACACATTATGGTGGGTACTATGGGGAAGGGGGGAGAGGAGTACTATGGAGTCATCTATGGGGGGCACTACGTAGGGGAATTTTATACTTGCAAATTATGGGGGACACTGAGTGCATCTACTGGGGCACGATATATGGGGCATTTTATATTAGTACATTATGGTGGGAACTAGGATCAAGGGGGGAGAGGAGCACTATGGGGGCATTTACTGGGGGCACTATATAGGGGTATTTTATACTGGCACATTATGGGGACATTAGCTCAACTGGAGGCATTACAAGGGGGTATTTTTTGCATTGTCACATTATAAGGAGAATTATTTCTACTGGGGGGGCATTATGGTGGGCTTTATTACTCCCCCATGGTATGACCCCCTAGTAGCAGCACCAGCCTCTCCCTGCTCTGCTATCCCTCTGCCCCTTCTCCAAATCCTTATTATGAAATCTTTCTCATTCGGATAAACACAACATCAGCTCCGCCGAGCCCCTGGCCAAAGTGTGGAAGTGGTGTCCGAGATACCCAAGGTAAGTTTTCATGTGAAATATGTTTGTTATACACATATAGCATACACTGTGCCCCACAATATACAGTATACCGCTACGCTGTGCCCCACAATATACAGTATACCTCTACACTGTGCCAACACAATGTACAGTATACCTCTACACTGTGCCAACACAATGTACAGCATACCTCTACACTGTGCCAACACAATGTACAGTATACCTCTACACTGTGCCAACACAATGTACAGTATACCTCTACACTGTGCCAACACAATGTACAGTATACTTCTACACTGTGCCAACACAATGTACAGTATACCTCTACACTGTGCCAACACAATGTACAGTATACCTCTACACTGTGCCAACACAATGTACAGTATACCTCTACACTGTGTAGACTGTTCTATAAGCACCCTTGTTCTGTGGTGGCGGACAGAAAATAATCTGGAAGTGCCCCTCCCAAGACCAGGCTCTGGATCCGCCACTGGTCTGGACCACTCACAGGAGTGTACATTTCTTCTAAACTGTAATCCATATCCTCTGACCTGCAGAAATCAGCACTCGCTCGGTAACAACTAACAGGCAGTACCTGTAGGCTGTAGCCTGGCCCTGTTACCGAAGCTAGCTGAGTGGTGTAAGGTTAAGGTACTAGCAGAGATGAGCGGCCGCTGAATCCTGATTTAAAGTTACTGCAGGATATGGATTACAGTTTAGAAATGTCAAATGTACACTCCTGTGAGAGGCGGGGAGGGGGATCTGTGGATGACACTGTTATAGGGAGGGGGGTCTGTGGATGACACTGTTATAGGGAGGGGAATCTGTGGATGGCACTGTTATGGAGGGGGAAATGGGGATGACACTGCTATGGGGTAACATAGTACATAAGGCCGAAAAAAGACATTTGTCCATCCAGTTCGGCCTGTTATCCTGAAAGTTGATCCAGAGGAAGGCAAAAAAAAACCTGTGAGGTAGAAGCCAATTTTCCCCACTTTAGGGGAATAAAAAATTCCTTCCCGACTCCAATCAGGCAATCAGAATGACTCCCTGGATCAACGACCACTCTCTAGTAGCAATAAGCCTGTAATATTATTACGCTCCAGAAATACATCCAGGACCCTCTTGAATTCCTTTATTGTACTCACCATCACCACCTCCTCAGGCAGAGAGTTCCATAGTCTCACTGCTCTTACCGTAAAGAATCCTTTTCTATGTTTGTGTACAAACCTTCTTTCCTCCAGACGCAGAGGATGTCCCCTCGTCACAGTCACAGTCCTGGGGATAAATAGATGATGGGATAGATCTCTGTACTGACCCCTGATATATTTATACATATTAATTAGATCTCCCCTCAGTCGTCTAGTTGCCCCATTCCAGTTATTACTTTAGTTGCCCTCCTCTGGACCTTCTCCAGCTCTGCTATGTCTGCCTTGTTTACAGGAGCCCAGAACTGTACACAGTACTCCATGTGTGGTCTGACTAGCGATTTGTAAAGTGGTAGGACTATGTTCTTATCACGGGCATCTATGCCCCTTCTGATGCAACCCATTATCTTATTGGCCTTGGCAGCAGCTGCCTGACACTGTTTTTTGCAGCTTAGTTTGCTGTTTATTAAAATTCCTAGATCCTTTTCCATGTCAGTGTTACCGAGTGTTTTATCATTTAGTATGTACGGGTGACTTGCATTATTCCTTCCCATGTGCATAACTTTACATTTGTCAGTGTTAAACCTCATCTGCCACTTATCTGCCCAAGCCTCCAATCTATCCAGATCCCTCTGTAGTAGTATACTGTCCTCTTCAGTGTAAATTACTTTACACAGTTTAGTGTCATCTGCGAAAATTTATACTTTACTATGCAAGCCTTCTACAAGATCATTAATAAATATATTGAAGAGAATAGGGCCCAATACTGACCCCTGAGGTACTCCACTAGTGACAGTGACCCAATCTGAGTGTGTACCGTTAATAACCACCCTCTGTTTTCTATCACTCAGCCAGTTACTTACCCACATGCAGACATTTTCTCCCAGTCCGAGCATTCTCATTTTATATACTAACCTTTTATGTGGTACAGTGTCAAATGCTTTGGAGAAGTCCAGATATACGACATCCATTGATTCGCCGCTGTCAAGTCTAGAACTTACCTTCTCATAGAAACTGATTAAATTAGTTTGGCATGACCGATCCCTCACGAAGCCATGCTGATATGGCGTTATTTGCTTATTTCCGTTGAGATGCTCTAAGATAGCATCTCTCAGAAAACCTTCAAACAGTTTACCCACAACAGATGTTAAACTTACCGGCCTATAGTTTCCAGGCTCTGTTTTTGGACCCTTTTTGAATATTGTCACCACATTTGCCATGCGCCAATCCTGTGGGACAATCCCTGTCAGTATAGAGTCTGCAAATATCAGAAATAAGGGTCTGGTTATGACATTACTTAATTCCCTTAGGATACGGGGGTGTATGCCATCCGTTCCTGGCGATTTGTCTATTTTAATCTTTTTAAGTCGCCGCTGTACTTCTTCCTGGGTCAGACAGGAAACTTTTAATGGGGAATTTATTTTTACATTCTGCATGTCATCTGACAGTTTATTTTCCTCAGTGAATACATTGGAGAAAAAAATATTTAACAGCTTTGCTTTCTCCTCGTCGCTCTCTGCAACTCTCCCCTCATTACTCTTTAAAGGGCCGACACCTTCAGATTTATACTTTTTAACATTTATATAATTGAAGAACATTTTAGGGTTAGTTTTACTCTCTTTGGCAATTAATCTCTCGGTCTCTAGTTTGGCCGCTTTTATTTGTTTTTTACATGTTCTATTTTTTTCCTTATAGTTTTTCAGTGCTTCCGTGCTACCCTCCTGTTTTAGTGTTTTATATGCTTTCTTTTTGTCATTTATTGCTTTCTTTACAGTTCTGTTTATCCACATTGGTTTCTTTTTGTTCCTTAACCTTTTATTCCCATACGGTATGTACCTCTCACAATGAGATTTTAGGATGCTTTTAAAGATATCCCATTTTGTGGCTGTATTTTTGTTTTTGAGGACTTTGTCCCAGTTAGTTAGGCCCATGGCCTCTCATAGTTGGCTAAATTTAGCTTTTTTGAAGTTTGGTATTTTTGTTCCTCCCTGTAGAAACGCTCTTTTGAATGATAATTGGAAGGTTATTACTTTATGGTCACTATTTCCCAGGTGTCCCCCAACCTGCGCGTCTGTTGTTCTGTCAGGCTTATTGGTTAATACTAAGTCCAGTATGGCCGTCCCTCTAGTTGGGTCCTGAACCAGTTGGGAGAGGTAATTGTCTTTGGTTATTCCCAAGAACCTGTTTCCTTTATGAGATATACAAGTTTCAGTTTCCCAGTCTATATCTGGGTAGTTGAAGTCCCCCATAATAACCACCTCATTATGATTTGCCGCCTTGTCTATCTAATTTAGTAGTAGATTTTCTGTGGACTCTGGTATATTAGGTGGTTTATAGTAAACTCCTATTAGTAATTTATTATTGTTTTAATAACAATAAGTAATCCCTGTGAATTCATAATGATGTCTCATCAAATTAATAGATGTGCACATGTGCAGTAATTAACTAGTTTAAAAATGTGAGACGCTCACCCTCCATTACCGGGTCCATGTGGTTAAAGTTCAGAATGTAACAACAGCCAGTGTTCTTGCGTCGGCTCTGTCCTCCACTCATTAGGGCATTGCTCATACGTGCGTGTGCATAAGACATAGGATCTAGTGGTGTTGAGACCAGGAACCAAAATGGAGTCCCCAGTATATGGATGACCAACTGTGCAAGTACTAGCGGTGCGGTCACCTGCCAAGTAGTCCTTGCAACCAAAATAACAAACTATGCGATATGCAAACGAATCCAGGAGCTATTAGGTAACAAGTTACATAGAGCGATACTTAATATATGCCTGCAACACCCTCTTTTGTGATCCAGGGGTGTCTACTGGGGAGGTCCCGGAAACACAACGGCAGTTGTGGGTCGTTCTCTCACCATCACGGAACCAAGATCAGGGGTACAGTCAATGTCCCTGCTCACGAGTCCCAACACCACAGGAATCATTAAATCAGAGGGCCGAAATAAATAACCATAATATCCCTATCATAGTGTTCATATATACCCTAGAGGCACGGGCCCTAGTTTATCACCAGGGACCCCTCCTCAATGGCCCAATGAGCGGGTGCGTGGCACAATTCAGTGTCCCCCAACCACCCAAATGGGCAAAGGCAATCCAGAACACATGTAATAGATGGTTTTGCATGAGTATTCGCATTCTAAGCGCAGTGATACAAAAGATGAGCCATACATCCTATGTAAAAAAGTTATAAAGAAAGCAAAAAAGGAAAAAATTGGAGAGAAAAAACACATAGAAAATGTTCACAGAATGGGGTGGCTCTACCAATCCGTAGGATAGAAAAGGTGCTCACTATCTAAGTGTTAACTCCAAAAACACCAAGAGGTTAATAAATTGTAAAACTGAAGATATGGCACTCAATATCTGGAGGACTGCTCAAAGCAAATTACTTTATTATTACTACTACTATAACAGTTCTCAATTATTAAAATATTTAAAATATCATACAAGATACGTAAGTTGTACAGAAATTAAATAACAAAAGGATAAAACATCACAAATGACGATAAGATAAAAATCACTTGAGGTATAAATGTGTATGTCAGACAGCTTATAGGTGCTTTCTGAATTTCTGATTAGTCCACCACAGAAAAATTGGTTATCAGCACTACAGGGAGTGCAGAATTATTAGGCAAGTTGTATTTTTGAGGATTAATTTTATTATTGAACAACAACCATGTTCTCAATGAACCCAAAAAACTCATTAATATCAAAGCTGAATATTTTTGGAAGTAGTTTTTAGTTTGTTTTTAGTTTTAGCTATTTTAGGGGTATATCTGTGTGTGCAGGTGACTATTACTGTGCATAATTATTAGGCAACTTAACAAAAAACAAATATATACCCATTTCAATTATTTATTTTTACCAGTGAAACCAATATAACATCTCAACATTCACAAATATACATTTCTGACATTCAAAAACAAAACAAAAACAAATCAGTGACCAATATAGCCACCTTTCTTTGCAAGGACACTCAAAAGCCTGCCATCCATGGATTCTGTCAGTGTTTTGATCTGTTCACCATCAACATTGCGTGCAGCAGCAACCACAGCCTCCCAGACACTGTTCAGAGAGGTGTACTGTTTTCCCTCCTTGTAAATCTCACATTTGATGATGGACCACAGGTTCTCAATGGGGTTCAGATCAGGTGAACAAGGAGGCCATGTCATTAGATTTTCTTCTTTTATACCCTTTCTTGCCAGCCACGCTGTGGAGTACTTGGACGCGTGTGATGGAGCATTGTCCTGCATGAAAATCATGTTTTTCTTGAAGGATGCAGACTTCTTCCTGTACCACTGCTTGAAGAAGGTGTCTTCCAGAAACTGGCAGTAGGACTGGGAGTTGAGCTTGACTCCATCCTCAACCCGAAAAGGCCCCACAAGCTCATCTTTGATGATACCAGCCCAAACCAGTACTCCACCTCCACCTTGCTGGCGTCTGAGTCGGACTGGAGCTCTCTGCCCTTTACCAATCCAGCCACGGGCCCATCCATCTGGCCCATCAAGACTCACTCTCATTTCATCAGTCCATAAAACCTTAGAAAAATCAGTCTTGAGATATTTCTTGGCCCAGTCTTGACGTTTCAGCTTGTGTGTCTTGTTCAGTGGTGGTCGTCTTTCAGCCTTTCTTACCTTGGCCATGTCTCTGAGTATTGCACACCTTGTGCTTTTGGGCACTCCAGTGATGTTGCAGCTCTGAAATATGGCCAAACTGGTTGCAAGTGGCATCTTGGCAGCTGCACGCTTGACTTTTCTCAGTTCATGGGCAGTTATTTTGCGCCTTGGTTTTTCCACACGCTTCTTGCGACCCTGTTGACTATTTTGAATGAAACGCTTGATTGTTCGATGATCACGCTTCAGAAGCTTTGCAATTTTAAGAGTGCTGCATCCCTCTGCAAGATATCTCACTATTTTTGACTTTTCTGAGCCTGTCAAGTCCTTCTTTTGACCCATTTTGCCAAAGGAAAGGAAGTTGCCTAATAATTATGCACACCTAATATAGGGTGTTGATGTCATTAGACCACACCCCTTCTCATTACAGAGATGCACATCACCTAATATGCTTAATAGGTAGTAGACTTTCGAGCCTATACAGCTTGGAGTAAGACAACATGCATAAAGAGGATGATGTGGTCAAAATACTCATTTGCCTAATAATTCTGCACTCCCTGTATATAGGTTGTTTGTTAGTAATTCTCTGAGATTTTCGATAGTCACCAATTCTTCAGTTAGTAAAATAATAAGCGATTCTTGATGTTATAACGCAATGTTAGACTTTATGAAAGAGTCATATTATTCTTATAACACAGTTCTTAAATTTGTCAAATTGTAGAAATTTGGGAATTATTAGCTCTGGGTGGCGTCCCACCTATTATCGAGCTGCCTTATTCCCTTACCTCCAACCTCTGAGTGCGGCTTTTTCCTTTTGGTCGCCGTTCCTTCAGCGTCCCACGTGTTCAGCTTCTCCTTAGCTTCAATTAGGTGAAGAGTGGAACTGTGTCATTCCAGGAAGCTATCAAGCATAAGTCTTTATGTAGGACGGATCAGTCACTTGAGAGGTTATTAAAAACGGAGGTAGAGTTGTAAGTGTCCTTGCGTACGCCAGAATGGTGGTAATGTGGGGTCCAGATTTCTCCCAGACGCGTTTCGAAGTCCCAAAAGGTACTGACTTCTTCCTCAGTGGTGGTCAGTACCTTTTGGGACTTCGAAGGTAAGGAGAAGCTGAACACAAGCTAAGGAGAAGCTGAACACGTGGGACGCTGAAGGAACGGCGACCAAAAGGAAAAAGCCGCACTCAGAGGTTGGAGGTAAGGGAATAAGGCAGCTCGATAATAGGTGGGATGCCACCCAGAGCTAATAATTCCCGAATTTCTACAATTTGACAAATTTAAGAACTGTGTTATAAGAATAATATGACTCTTTCATAAAGTCTAACATTGCGTTATAACATCAAGAATCGCTTATTATTTTACAAACTGAAGAATTGGTGACTATCGAAAATCTCAGAGAATTACTAACAAACAACCTATATACAGGCTGATAACCAATTTTTCTGTGGTGGACTAATCAGAAATTCAGAAAGCACCTATAAGCTGTCTGACATACACATTTATACCTCAAGTGATTTTTATCTTATCGTCATTTGTGATGTTTTATCCTTTTGTTATTTAATTTCTGAACAACTTACGTATCTTGTATGATATTTTAAATCTTTTAATAATTGAGAACTGTTATAGTAGTAGTAATAATAAAGTAATTTACTTTGAGCAGTCCTCCAGATATTGAGTGCCATATCTTCAGTTTTACAATTTAAAAAACACATAGAATTCCTCATGTTGTTTGGCGTCTTCACATAGGCTTTGTTCACATATCTTCATAGTTTCCTTAAACAAAAGGGAGATGGAAAAATTTGAATTTTTTTTATGAAACACCGGTCTCATTCCCACAACATAGAGGATAAGGAAGCATCAAATCAGATCAGGGAGGAGGAAAGGGGAGTGGAAGAAAAGAGGGGGGAAGTGGAAGAAAAGAGGGGGGAGGGAAGGGGGGGAAAGGACATGGAAGGAAGAAGGGACTACGTCCCTTTTTGAATCCAGAGGGAAAACAAACCAGGCTGGTGTAGTGAGCTGCATTTATATTTATATAAGGAGATATATAACGCGAGTTTGACCGCGACGCGTGGCTGATTAAGTGTGGTTGCGTAAGTGTGTGACTTAAGATTAAGTGAGGGAGTATCTGAGAGCTAAATTATTTGTGGACATTGATGAGTGGCTGTGTTTGAATGTATTGTGTGCTGTGATAACACTTTTTTTTTCCTTCTCCAGGGGTTGCACAGGTGAGCAATTAGGGTGTGGCTGTCTAATTAGGGTGTGGCTGTCTAATTAGGAGACTATAAAAACTCAGCAGTGAGAGCAGCACAGCCTTTTTTAATCTAGAGGGAAAACAAACCCGGCTGGTGTAGTGAGCTGCATTTATATTTATATAAGGAGATATATAACGCGAGTTTGACCACGACGTGTGGTTGATTAAGTGTGGTTGCGTAAGTGTGTGACTTAAGATTAAGTGACTTTAGATTCAGGGACTTCAGTGGGGGACTGCAATTAGCCAGTTTCTTAGTACTACATTATATTGTATTTTTCGCTTTTGTGGTGTAATCCCCATTTAGTATGTGTTGCACAATTGACAACGCAGTCCAGTGCACATCTTGCATGATGTATGCAGTCCTGGAACAGCCGTTCAAGGGTGTCTATCTTTGTTCAAGATGTGAGCAAATTACCCGTTTGGAATCGCAAATCGAGTCTCTAAATGGGCAAGTTGCAACACTGAGAGGCATTGACAATTTGCAAAAAAGTTTGCTTCTCACCGAGCAAGCACTCTTTGGGGTAGATGAGGGGGAGGGTGACAGAGAGGAGGCTGAGGAAAGTGAGGTAGCTAGCTGGGTAACAGTTAGAAAGCGGGGTAGAGGGAAGAGTGCCAGGGAGGCTAGCCCTGATCTGACACACCCCAACAAGTTTGCACGTTTGGCAGATGAGGGGGATATCAGTCCAGGGAAGGCACTGCTGCAGCCGGACACTTCCTCTTCCAGTCAGGGGAATATCAGCTCTGGCAAGCAGGGGACCAGGAGAGCAGGGCAGGCCAGACAGGTGCTGGTAGTGGGAGACTCCATTATTAGGGGAACAGATAGGGAAATCTGTCACAAAGACCGTGATCGCCGAACAGTGTGCTGTCTTCCTGGCGCTAGAGTTCGACACATCGCGGATCGGGTTGACAGATTACTGGGAGGGGCTGGAGATGATCCAGCGGTCATGGTCCATATCGGAACCAATGACAAAGTTAGGGGTAGGTGGAGAGTCCGAAATACTACCTGTACCACGGGCCACACAAGAAAGGCAGCGGGAGATTAGGGAAATTAATAAGTGGCTCAAGAACTGGTGTAGGAAGGAGGGGTTTGGGTTCCTGGAGAACTGGGCCGACTTCTCTATCGGCTACAGGCTCTATCGTAGGGACGGGCTGCACCTCAATGGGGAAGGGGCAGCTGTGTTGGGGAAGAAGATGGCTAGAAGGTTGGAGGAGTGTTTAAACTAGGGACTGGGGGGGAGGGTAATTACGTTACAGGATGGGAGGATAGTGCAGATAGAGACCGGGGGCAAGGTAGTGGGACTGGGGGAGGAATGGAAGGAGGGACTAGAACAGTTCAGAAGGAAAGGTGTAGGGTAAAAAATATACATAAACCTCTCAAATGTATGTATACTAATGCCAGAAGCCTGACTAATAAAACTGGTGAACTGGAATTAGTGATGTGTGAGGAGGACTATGACATAGTGGGAATAACTGAGACATGGCTGGATGATAGCTATAACTGGGCAGTTAATGTACAAGGTTACAGTCTATTTAGAAAGGATCGTCAAAACCGGAGAGGGGGAGGGGTCTGCCTTTATGTAAAGTCCTGTCTGAAGCCCACACTCCGTGAAGATATAAGTGAGGGAAATGAACATGTGGAGTCACTGTGGGTAGAGATATATGGAGCTAAAAAGAACAATAAATTACTAATATACCAGAGTCCACAGAAAATCTACTACTAAATGAGATAGACAAGGCGGCAAATCATAATGAGGTGGTTATTATGGGGGACTTCAACTACCCAGTTATAGACTGGGAAACTGAAACTTGTATATCTCATAAAGGAAACCGGTTCTTGGCAATAACCAAAGACAATTAACTCTCCCAACTGGTTCAGGACCCAACTAGAGGGACGGCCATACTGGACTTAGTATTAACCAATAGACCTGACAGAACAACAGACGTGCAGGTTGGGGGACACCTGGGAAATAGTGACCATAAAGTAATAACCTTCCAATTATCATTCAAAAGAGCGTTTCTACAGGGAGGAACAAAAATACCAAACTTCAAAAAAGCTAAATTTAGCCAACTAAGAGAGGCCATAGGCCTAACTAAATTGGATAAAGTCCTCACAAATAAAAATACAGCCACAAAATGGGATATCTTTAAAAGCATCCTAAAAGCTCATTGTGAGAGGTACATACCGTATGGGAATAAAAGGTTAAGGAACAAAAAGAAACCAATGTGGATAAACAGAACTGTAAAGAAAGCAATAAATGACAAAAAGAAAGCATATAAATGACCAAAACAGGAGGGTAGCACGGAAGCACTGAAAAACTATAAGGAAAAAAATAGAACATGTAAAAAACAAATAAAAGCGGCCAAACTAGAGACCGAGAGATTAATTGCCAAAGAGAGTAAAACTAACCCTAAAATGTTCTTCAATTATATAAATGTTAAAAAGTATAAATCTGAAGGTGTTGGCCCTTTAAAGAGTAATGAGGGGAGAGTCGCAGAGAGCAACGAGGAGAAAGCAAAGCTGTTAAATATTTTTTTCTCCAATGTATTCACTGAGGAAAATAAACTGTCAGATGAAATGCTGAATGTTGAAATAAATTCCCCATTAAAAGTGTCCTGTCTGACCCAGGAAGAAGTACAACAGCGACTTAAAAAGATTAAAATAGACAAATCGCCAGGACTGGATGGCATACACCCCCGTATCCTAAGGGAATTAAGTAATGTCATAGCCAGACCCTTATTTCTGATATTTGCAGATTCTATACTGACAGGGAATGTCCCACAGGATTGGCGCATGGCAAATGTGGTGACAACATTCAAAAAGGGTCCAAAAACAGAGCCTGGAAACTACAGGCCGGTAAGTTTAACATCTGTTGTGGGTAAACTGTTTGAAGGTTTTCTGAGAGATGCTATGTTAGAGCATCTCAGCGGAAATAAGCAAATAACGCCATATCAGCATGGCTTCATGAGGGATTGGTCATGTCAAACTAATTTAATCAGTTTCTATGAGGAGGTAAGTTCTAGACTTGACAGCGGCGAATCAATGGATGTCGTGTATCTGGACTTCTCCAAAGCATTTGACACTGTACCACATAAAAGGTTAGCATATAAAATGAGAATGCTCGGACTGGGAGAAAACGTCTGTAAGTGGGTAAGTAACTGGCTCAATGATAGAAAACAGAGGGTGGTTATTAATGGTACACACTCAGATTGGGTCACTGTCACTAGTGGGGTACCTCAGGGGTCAGTATTTGGCCCTATTCTCTTAGATATAGATATATATATTAATGATCTTGTAGAAGGGTTGCAGAGTAAAATATAAATTTTCGCAGATGACACTAAACTGTGTAAAGTAATTAACACTGAAGAGGACAGTATACTACTACAGAGAGATCTGGATAGATTGCAGGCTTGGGCAGATAAGTTATGCACATGGGAAGGAATAATGCAAGTCACCCGTACATACTAAATGGTAAAACACTAGGTAACACTAGTAACATAGTAACATAGAACATAAGGCCGAAAAAAGACATTTGTCCATCCAGTTCGGCCTGTTATCCTGCAAGTTGATCCAGAGGAAGGCAAAAAAAAACTGTGAGGTAGAAGCCAATTTTCCTCACTTTAGGGGAATAAAAAATTCCTTCCCGACTCCAATCAGGCAATCAGAATAACTCCCTGGATCAACGACCCCTCTCTAGTAGATATAGCCTGTAATATTATTACACTCCAGAAACACATCCAGGCCCCTCTTGAATTCCTTTATTGTACTCACCATCACCACCTCCTCAGGCAGAGAGTTCCATAGTCTCACTGCTCTTACCGTAAAGAATTATTTTCTATGTTTGTGTACAAACCTTCTTTCCTCCAGACGCAGAGGATGTCCCCTCGTCACAGTCACAGTCCTGGGGATAAATAGATGATGGGATAGATCTCTGTACTGACCCCTGATATATTTATACATAGTAATTAGATCTCCCCTCAGTCGTCTTTTTTCTAACGTGAATAACCCTAATTTTGATAATCTTTCAGGGTACTGTAGTTGCCCCATTCCAGTTATTACTTTAGTTGCCCTCCTCTGGACCCTCTCCAGCTCTGCTATGTCTGCCTTGTTCACTGGAGCCCAGAACTGTACACAGTACTCCATGTGTGGTCTGACTAATGATTTGTAAAGTAGTAGGAATATGTTCTCATCACGTGCATCTATGCCCCTTTTGATGCAACCCATTATCTTATTGGCCTTGGCAGCAGCTGCCTGACACAGTTTTTTGCAGCTTAGTTTGCTGTTTATTAAAATTCCTAGATCCTTTTCCATGTCAGTGTTACCGAGTGTTTTACCATTTAGTATGTACGGGTGACTTGCATTATTCCTTCCCATGTGCATAACTTTACATTTGTCAGTGTTAAACCTCATCTGCCACTTATCTGCCCAAGCCTCCAATCTATCCAGATCCCTCTGTAGTAGTATACTGTCCTCTTCAGTGTTAATTACTTTACACAGTTTAGTGTCATCTGCGAAAATTGATATTTTACTATGCAAGCCTTCTACAAGATCATTAATAAATATATTGAAGAGAATAGGGCCCAATACTGACCCCTGAGTTACTCCACTAGTGACAGTGACCCAATCTGAGTATGTACCGTTAATAACCACCCTCTGTTTTCTATCATTGAGTCAGTTACTTACCCACTTACAGACGTTTTCTCCCAGTCCGAGCATTCTCATTTTATATACTAACCTTTGATGTGGTACAGTGTCAAATGCTTTGGAGAAGTCCATATATACGACATCCATTGATTCGCCGCTGTCAAGTCTAGAACTTACCTCCTCATAGAAACTGATTAAATTAGTTTGACATGACCGATCACTCACAAAGCCATGCTGATATGGCGTTATTTGCTTATTTCCGTTAAGATGCTCTAAGATAGCATCTCTCAGAAAACCTTCATACAGTTTACCCACAACAGATGTTAAACTTACCGGCCTATAGTTTCCAGGCTCTGTTTTTGGACCCTTTTTGAATATTGTCACCACATTTGCCATGCGCCAATCCTGTGGGACATTCCCTGTCAGTATAGAGTCCGCAAATATCAGAAATAAGGGTCTGGCTATGACATTACATAATTCCCTTAGGATACGGGGGTGTATGCCATCCGGTCCTGGCGATTTGTCTATTTTGATCTTTTTAAGTCGCTGTTGTACTTCTTCTTGGGTCAGACAGGACACTTTTAATGGCGAATTTATTTCAACATTCAGCATTTCATCTGACAGTTTATTTTCCTCAGTGAATACACTGGAGAAAAAATTATTTAACAACTTTGCTTTCTCCTCGTCGCTCTCTGCGACTCCCCCCTCATTACTCTTTAAAGGGCCGACACCTTCAGATTTATACTTTTTAACATTTATATAATTGAAGAACATTTTAGGGTTAGTTTTACTCTCTTTGGCTCTCTCGGTATCTAGTTTGGCCGCTTTTATTTGTTTTTTACATGTTCTGTTTTTTTCCTTATAGTTTTTCAGTGCTTCCGTGCTACCCTCCTGTTTTAGTGTTTTATATGCTTTCTTTTTGTCATTTATTGCTTTCTTTACAGTTCTGTTTATCCACATTGGTTTCTTTTTGTTCCTTAACCTTTTATTCCCATACGGTATGTATCTCTCACAATGAGATTTTAGGATGTTTTTAAAGATATCCCATTTTGTGGCTGTATTTTTATTTTTGAGGACTTTGTCCCAGTTAGTTAGGCCTATGGCCTCTCTTAGTTGGCTAAATTTAGCTTTTTTGAAGTTTGGTATTTTTGTTCCTCCCTGTAGAAACGCTCTTTTGAATGATAATTGGAAGGTTATTACTTTATGGTCACTATTTCCCAGGTGTCCCCCAACCTGCACTTCTGTTGTTCTGTCAGGTCTATTGGTTAATATTAAGTCCAGTATGGCCGTCCCTCTAGTCGGGTCCTGAACCAGTTGGGAGAGATAATTGTCTTTGGTTATTGCCAAGAATCTGTTTCCTTTATGAGATATACACTGACATGGAAAAGGATCTAGGAATTTTAATAAACAGCAAACTAAGCTGCAAAAACCAGTGTCAGGCAGCTGCTGCCAAGGCCAATAAGATAATGGGTTGCATCAAAAGGGGCATAGATGCCCGTGATGAGAACATATTCCTACTATTTTACAAATCATTAGTCAGACCACACATGGAGTACTGTGTACAGTTCTGGGCTCCAGTGAACAAGGCAGACATAGCAGAGCTGGAGAGGGTCCAGAGGAGGGCAACTAAAGTAATAACTGGAATGGGGCAACTACAGTACCCTGAAAGATTATCAAAATTAGGGTTATTCACGTTAGAAAAAAGACGACTGAGGGGAGATCTAATTACTATGTATAAATATATCAGGGGTCAGTACAGAGATCTATCCCATCATCTATTTATCCCCAGGACTGTGACTGTGACGAGGGGACATCCTCTGCATTTGGAGGAAAGAAGGTTTGTACACAAACATAGAAGAGGATTCTTTACGGTAAGAGCAGTGAGACTATGGAACTCTCTGCCTGAGGAGGTGGTGATGGTTAGTACAATAAAGGAATTCAAGAGGGGCCTGGATGTATTTCTGAAGTGTAATAATATTACAGGATATAGCTACTAGAGAGGGGTCGTTGATCCAGGGAGATACTCTGATTGCCTGATTGGAGTCGAGAAGGAATTTTTATTCCCCTAAAGTGAGGAAAATTGGCTTCTACCTCACAGTTTTTTTTTGCCTTCCTCTGGATCAACTTGCAGGATGACAGGCCGAACTGGATGGACAAATGTCTTTTTTCGGCCTTATGTACTATGTTACTACTACTATGTTACTATGTCACCCTAAATTACACATTTAAGCCTTTCGGTTTCAATGTTTGTAATGTATATATCCAAAATAATTCCCGTTTTTTAAGAAGGGCCACTCAATCCCCCCAGGCCCCCACGTCTGGGAATAGATACCTGATCTATAATTCTAAAGCGGAGGTCCCTTTCGGTGTGTTTAACCTCTGTAAAATGTTTGGATACAGGTAGATCTAACTTCTTTTCACGGATGGTGTACGTGTGCTGATTGAGTCTGGTTTTGACATCCCATGTTGTTTCACCAACATACAGAAGGTGACATGGACACTCAAGTAGATACACAACATAAACTGAATCACAAGTAAGGTAGTGTTTAATAGTGAAGTCAGCCCCTGTGTCAGGATGTGTAAATATAGATCCCCTCAACATCAATGGACAATTCACGCAGTTATGGCATGGAAAACACCCTGTTTTAGTATATCCAAAATATGAACTAAATGTCCATTTTTTTGTGCCAATATACCCCCTGACCAACTGATCTCTCAAATTTCAGGTGCGCCGATAAGACATGAGTGGGGGGACATTAAACTCTTGAATATGTCTAAAATTACTGCCAAGGATTGGCAAAATTACTGCCAAATATTGAACAATAAGTCTTTTAGAATTAAATTCGCGCAAGCGCACTGGCTTTTACACGCTGAGCTTTAAACACATGGACCCGGTAATGGAGGGTGAGCATCTCACATTTTTAAACTAGTTAATTACTGCACATGTGCACATCTATTAATTTGATGAGACATTATTATGAATTCACAGGGATTATTTATTGTTATGACTGTATACGCACTATATGGATACACATTTTTGAACCACGTGAATTGCAACAATATATCATGGAGTTTTTCTTTTCATTTAAATTATTCTATACATGACTGTAATCATGTTGCCTTTTTTAATTGATGAGTTTGTGCAGATCCATGACGGATCCACACCAAACGCGAGTGTGAATGTAGCCTAACCTCCTATATATACTTGTTTGAAACACTGTCATCACTGCTTGACAAAGACTCTATTGAGGTGAGCTGAAACGTTGCATTTTGGTGTATTAAAAGATCCACTATTCACCCTTCAAGACCGGAGTGCTGCCCTGTGTTTGCTTATACTACTTTCAGAGAATCCATTCATCCGGGATCCTATACAAGGACTTTGCACCTGGCCTTTTAAAAGTGATTTTATTTTTCATCTTGTTGCTAAATTGTAGTCTCTTGGACTCGCAGTTTTTAATATACAGGGTGGGCCATTTAAATGGATACACCTTAATAAAATGGGGATGGTTGGAGATATTAACTTCCTGTTTGTGGCACATTAGTATATGTGAGGGGGGAAACTTTTCAAGATGGGTGGTGACCATGGCGGCCATTTTGAAGTCGGCCATTTTGAATTCAACTTTTGTTTTTTCAATAGGAAGAGGGTCATGTGACACATCAAGCTTATTGGGAATTCCACACGAAAAACAATGGTGTGCTTGGTTTTAATGTAACTTTATTCTTTCATGAGTTATTTACAAGTTTCTCTTTGTTTACAGCCATTGACATGTCGCCGAGGTTAACACCTGAGGAGTGGATAGAAATTGTGTTGATGTCTGGTGAACGCAGTAACCGGGTCATTGCAGCAGATTTCAATGCAAGACACCCTATGAGACCACCCATCTCCCATGCTACAGTTAGCAAACTGCTTGCTAAGTTTCGTGAAACTGGTTCAGTGTTGGATTTGCCAAAATGTGGACGCATGAAATCTGTCTCTAATGAAGAAACATCAGTGGCTGTCCTAGCTTCATTCAGCAAGAGCCCACAGCGTAGCACTCGCCGCATGTCACTGGAGAGTGGCATTAGTCGAACATCCCTTCGGCGGATATTAGCTACTCACAAATGGAACCCTTACAAACTCCAGCTACTGCAGCATCTCAACGAGGATGACCCAGATCGGCGCACTGAATTTGCAGAATGGGCAAAACAAATATTGGAACAGGACCCTCAGTTTAAGCAGAAGATTTTGTTCAGTGATGAGGCAAACTTTTATGTGAATGGTGAAGTTAACAAACAAAACCACCGCTATTGGTCTGACACTAACCCACATTGGATAGATCCCTCCAAGACTGTTGGAACAAAAAAATTTATGGTATGGAGTGGTATATGGGGTACAAAGATAGTGGGGCCATTCTTCATCAATGGAAACCTCAAGGCCACTGGATATGCAAAATTGCTACATGATGATGTGTTTCCCTCTTTATGCACTGAAGCTGGCACGTTCCCTGAGTTTTTCCAGCAAGATGGTGCACCACCACATTATGGGTGTCAGTTCCGAGCATTCCTAGATGAACAGTTTCCTGGAAAGTGGATTGGTCGTCGTGGGCCAGTTGAATGGCCCCCAAGGTCTTTTATCTTTGGGGTCATCTGAAGGCAATTGTCTATGCTGTGAAGATACGAGATGTGCAGCACCTAAAACTACAGATACTGGAAGCCTGTGCTAGCATTTCTCCTGCGTTGTTGCTATCAGTGTGTGAAGAGTGGGAGAAGAGGGTTGCATTGACAATCCAACACAATGGGCAGCACATTGAACACATTTTATAAGTGGTCAGAAACTTGTAAATAACTCATGAAAGAATAAAGTTACGTTAAAACCAAGCACCATTGTTTTTCTTGTGAAATTCTCAATAAGTTTGATGTGTCACATGACCCTCTTCCTATTGAAAAAACAAAAGTTGGATTCAAAATGGCCGACTTCAAAATGGCCGCCATGGTCACCACCCATCTTGAAAAGTTTCCCCCTCACATATACTAATGTGCCACAAACAGGAAGTTAATATCACCAACCATTCCCATTTTATTAAGGTGTATCCATATAAATGGCCCACCCTGTATATATATATATATATATATATATACACTGCTCAAAAAAATAAAGGGAACACTTAAACAACACAATGTAACTCCAAGTCAATCACACTATTGTGAAATCAAACTGTCCACTTAGGAAGCAACACTGAGTGACAATCAATTTCACATGCTGTTGTGCAAATGGGATAGACAACATGTGGAAATTATAGGCAATTAGCAAGACACCCCCAATAAAGGAGTGGTTCTGCAGGTGGTGACCACAGACCATTTCTCAGTTCCTATGCTTCCTGGCTGATGTTTTGGTTACTTTTGAATGCTGGCGGTGCTTTCACTCTGGTGGTAGCATGAGACGGAGTCTACAACCCATACAAGTGGCTCAGGTAGTGCAGGTTATCCAGGATGGCACATCAATGCGAGCTGTGGCAGGAAGGTTTGCTGTGTCTGTCAGCGTAGTGTCCAGAGCATGGAGGCGCTACCAGGAGACAGGCCAGTACATCAGGAGACGTGGAGGAGGCCGTAGGAGGGAAACAACCCAGCAGCAGGACCGCTACCTCCGCCTTTGTGCAAGGAGGAACAGGAGGAGCACTGCCAGAGCCCTGCAAAATGACCTCCAGCAGGCCACAAATGTGCATGTGTCTGCTCAAATGGTCAGAAACAGACTCCATGAGGGTGATATGAGGGCCCGACGTCCACAGGTGTGGGTTTTGCTTACAGCCCAACACCGTGCAGGACGTTTGGCATTTGCCAGAGAACACCAAGATTGACAAATTCGCCACTGGCGCCCTGTGCTCTTCACAGATGAAAGCAGGTTCACACTGAGCACATGTGACAGACGTGACAGAGTCTGGAGACACCGTGGAGAACGTTCTGCTGCCTGCAACATCCTCCAGCATGACCGGTTTGGCATTGGGTCAGTAATGGTGTGGGGTGGCATTTCTTTGGAGGGCCGCACAGCCCTCCATGTGCTCGCCAGAGATAGCCTGACTGCCATTAGGTACCGAGATGAGATCCTCAGACCCCTTGTGAGACCATATGCTGGTGCGGTTGGCCCTGGGTTCCTCCTAATGCAAGACAATGCTAGGCCTCATGTGGCTGGAGTGTGTCAGCAGTTCATGCAAGACGAAGGCATTGATGCTATGGACTGGCCCGCCTGTTCCCCAGACCTGAATCCAATTGAGCACATCTGGGACATCATGTCTCGCTCTATCCACCAACGTCACGTTGCACCACAGACTGTCCAGGAGTTGGCAGATGCTTTAGTCCAGGTCTGGGAGGAGATCCCTCAGGAGACCATCCGCCTTTCATCAGGAGCATGCACAGGCGTTGTAGGGAGGTCATACAGGCACGTGGAGGCCACACACACTACTGAGCCTCATTTTGACTTGTTTTAAGGACATTACATCAAAGTTGGATCAGCCTGTAGTGTGTTTTTCCACTTTAATTTTGAGTGTGACTCCAAATCCAGACCTCCATGGGTCGAAAAATTTGATTTCCATTATTTTTTTTTTGTGTGATTTTGTTGTCAGCACATTCAACTATGTAAAGAACAAAGTATTTCAGAAGAATATTTAATTAATTCAGATCTAGGATGTGTTATTTTTGTGTTCTCTTTATTTTTTTGAGCAGTGTATATCCAACAAAGAAAAGCAGCAGCACTATATAGTGAATCCTGGTGCAAATTCCTCAGACCACAGGCAAGGCAATAATCAATAATTGTAGTTCTCCAAAAAAGAGGCAGCACTCCAGTGTAAAAAGTGAAAAAGACCCGCTTTATTTCCCTCTGCAACGTTTCAACTGCTCATTGCAGTCTTTATCAAGCATACCTGGTATGGTATGCTTGATAAAGACTGCAATGAGCAGTTGAAACTTTGCAGAGGGAAATAAAGCGGGTCTTTTTCACTTTTTACACTGGAGTGCTGCCTCTTTTTTGGAGAACTATATATATATATATGTACATATATATATATATATATATATAAACATCTCATGATTTTCCCAAAAAGTTGTTGTTTGTCTGCAAAGCAAAGCCGAAGGTTTTTGATTTGCTTAGGATGAATCGCATAAAAATGGAGCCCAGCGCTATTTTACTATAGGAATTGGCATGGGGAAAACACGATGGAGGAAAAATAAAAATGGTTATGATAACACTGGATGTGGAGTAGAGGGCTTTCCCTGATTGGATCAGATGCCGACATACTGCTGATCAGATGCTGATCAGGCAATCGACAGTGGCAGCAGGTCGGGAGGCGCTTGGGCAGAATGCGCAAATGCCATACTGTGTTGAAGTGCTGATGAGGGTGGATAGGTTAATTGCATTCCCTGCCAAAAAAAAATATTTTGGAATATACAGAAGCACAATGTCACCGCCAGTTCTGTGAGAAGGTCTGGCAGACATCCTTCTCTACCTCTTGCATGATGTTCTTTGTTTTGGTTTCACTTTGTCATCTCCTTTACTTCTCCCAGGTGTCACCTATTTAGACTAATCGTCTCCCTTTATATTCCCTCCCATACTGCCTCACTTTGCGGTTTATACTACTTCCTGGATGAAGTGTTCACTGCTGGAGGCTGCTGCTGCTGTTTGCTCACATAAGTCTTTTCATGTATTGTGTTTCCTTGCTCGCTTGATTCTAGGTGACCCTGACTCCGTCCGTATTAAGTGCAGGGAGTCGGTGGTCGTGTCCCCTCACTATTATAGGGTTTTCAGGTGTCATACAGTCTTAGGTACGTGGGCATGCAATTGTCTACCATTGAGACCCTTGCATGGGCATAGCAGTCAGGGAGAGCTCTTAGGGTTTTATAGGGCTCACCTATATGCTCCTTAGTTTGGGATCAAGCCAGTCGGACGTTTATTCATAAGTTCCAGCTATCTGCAACATCATCCGTGACATTATAAACCGCCATAACCGTCTTAAGCATGGATCCGGTTTCAGCCTTGATTGACTGCATGCAAGGTCTTTCCCTGAAGGTAGTAGATCTCCGTAAAACTGTGTCTCAGTTTCAGGTGACCGGTTCTGCTGGCGTTCATGGAGTTTGTTCCGAGCCTAAGATCTCGCTTCCAGATACGTTCTCCGGGGGTAGTGAGAATTTTGATCTCTTTAGAAAGGCTTGCAAACTACATTTTCGCCTATTTCCCCATTCCTCTGGTGATGAGGCGCAGAGGGTGGGGATCATCATCTCGCTGCTCAGGGATAATGCTCAGTCTTGGGCCTTTTCGCTGCCGATGGGGGCACGGCCCCTCCGATCGGTGGATACATTTTTTGTAGCCCTGGGGCAGATATATGATGACCCGGATCGTATGGCTCTGGCTGAATCTAAACGGTGTCTTTTATGCCAGGGTAAACAGTCTGCAGAGATATATTGTTCTGAATTTCGGAGATGGGCAGCTGATACTGGTTGGAATGATGCTGCACTCCAAAGTCAATTTACCCATGGTCTTTCGGAAAGATTGAAAGATTCATTTGCTTTTCATGAGAGACCAGCCTCGTTAGAATCTGCCATGTCTCTAGCTGTTCGTATTGACAGGCGTCTTAGAGAGAGAGAGGAGACTACTCCTTCCTGTCATATTCAGCCCAAGGACAGTGGGGCTGTCTCATTCAGTGCGCAGGGGTCTCAGTCACTCTCAATCCCCTCTGAGGAGGAGGCCATGCAGCTGGGTTTGCTTGCCTCTGATAGTAGAGGATTCAGCTCTCAGAGGAGGGTTTGTTTCTGTTGTGGGGATATAAATCATTTGGCTAATGTTTGCCCCTCTAGGAGAGATTCATGGAGTTTTCTGAGGGTAATAAAAAAAAAAAAAAGAGAAAAAAAACCCTCTAAAAACTTTCCATTTGCTACTATTGGCAAGGTTGATGCGGAAATTGAAGGTTTGCCGTTTGCTTGTAGTTCCCGTTTTCTCCTACCTGCCAGGGTGGCGCTAGACAGCAAGAACATTGTTTGTGAGATTTTTGCAGATAGTGGAGCAGCTGTCAATCTCATTGATAATCAATTTGCAATAATGCATGGTTTCCAGGTATGCACTTTGGAAAAGGATATACCTGTTTTTGCTATTGATTCCGCTCCACTTTCTCAAAGATCGTTAAAGGGCATAGTTCACAATATCCGTTTGACTGTGGGTGAAGCTCATGTTGAGGATATGTTTCAGAGGTTTCTACCAAGACTGTACCATCTTTTCTCTCTGAATTTTCGGATGTGTTTTCCGAGAGTGGTGTCCAGGAGTTCCCCCCTCACCGGGAGTACGACTGCCCTATTAATCTCATCCCAGGCGCCAAGCTGCCAAAATCACATTTATACAATCTCTCCCAACCTGAAAGAGTCGCTATGCGTACTTATATCTCTGAGAGCCTGAGAAAGGGACACATCCGACCCTCGAAGTCACCTGTTGCCGCTGTTTTTTTTTGTTAAGAAAAAAGATGGTTCTTTAAGACCTTGTCAGCATTTCAGGGAGCTGAACCGTATTACAATATGTGACCCATATCCGCTTCCTCTGATCCCGGACCTGTTTAACCAGATTGTTGGGGCTAAAGTTTTTTCTAAGTTGGATTTAAGAGGGGCATACAACCTAGTAAGGGTCAGGGAAGGGGACGAATGGAAGATGGCCTTCAATACCCCTGAGGGTCTTTTCGAGAATTTGGTTATGCCCTTTGGTTTGATGAATGCTCCGGCCGTCTTCCAACATTTTGTGAAAAGCATTTTTTATCATTTAATGGGGAAATTTGTTCTGGTGTATCTAGATGACATTTTGATTTTTTCTCCTGATTTCAAGACTCATCGGGACCACCTATGTCAGGTCTTGCTGATTCTGCGGGAGAATAAATTGTACGCTAAACTGGAAAAATGTGTGTTTGCGGTTCCGGAGATTCAATTTCTTTGTTTTCTTCTCTTCGCTTCTGGTTTTCGCATGGACTCTGAGAAGGTCCACGCTGTGCTTGATTGGGAGCTTCCTGAGAATCAGAAGGTGCTGATGCGGTTTTTGGGTTTTGCCAATTATTACAGAAAGTTCATTTTGAATTATTCCTCTGTTGTTAAGCTACTCACTGATATGACTAAAAAGGGGGTAGATTTTTCCTCGTGGTCGGTAGATGCGCTTAAAGCCTTTTCTAGAATCAAAGAGAGTTTTGCTTCCGCTCCCATTTTGGTACAACCTGATGTTTCTCTACCTTTTATTGTTGAGGTGGACGCTTCTGTGGTGGGTGTGGGTCCGGTCTTATCTCAGGGTCCCTCTCCTGCCAAATGGCGACCGTGTGCCTTTTTCTCAAGGAAACTCTCCTCTGCAGAGAGAAATTACGATGTGGGAGATAGGGAGTTGTTGGCCATCAAATTAGCTTTTGAGGAATGGCGCCATTGGTTAGAGGGAGCCAGACACCCTATTACCGTGTTTACCGACCATAAGAATCTGGCCTACTTGGAATCGGCAAAGCGTCTGAACCCGAGACAGGCCAGATGGTCTTTGTTCTTTTCTAGGTTTAATTTTGTTGACACGTTCCGCCCTGGGGTTAAAAATGTGAAGGTGGATGCCCTGTCACGTTGTTTTCTGGGAGGGGGGAACTTTGAAGACCCGGGTCCCATTTTGGCTGAAGGGTGGTCGTCTCTGCTCTTTATCCTGATTTGGAGGCAGAGGTTCAGGCAGCCCAGGCAGAGGCTCCTGATCTTTGTCCCCCTGGGAGGTTGTTTGTGCCTCTCGCTTTACGACACAAGGTTTTTAAGAAGCACCATGATACTGTCCTTGCCGGGCACCCGGGGAGTAGAGCCACAGTGGATCTCATTGCTCGGAGATTCTGGTGGCCGGCTCTTCCTAAGACGGTTGAGGGTTTTGTGGCAGCCTGCGAGACCTGCGCTCGTGCCAAGGTCCCTCATTAACGGCCATCGGGTTCTCTCCTCCCGGTACCCATTCCTTCCCGTCCTTGGACGCATCTGTCCATGGACTTCATTACAGACCTGCCTTGTTCCTCGGGGAAGACTGTGATTCTGGTGGTAGTGGACCGTTTTAGCAAAATGGCACATTTCATTCCCTTTCCTGGGTTACCCAATGCTAAGTCGTTGGCGCAAGCGTTTGTTGATCACATTGTTAAATTGCATGGCATTCCTTCAGACATCATTTCTGATAGGGGCACGCAATTTGTTTCCAGATTCTGGAAGGCCGTCTGTTCTCGCTTGGGGATTCGGTTGTCGTTCTCTTCTGCTTTTCACCCGCAGTCGAATGGTCAGACCAAACGCGTCAATCAGAATCTGGAGACATATCTGCGCTGTTTTGTGGCGGAGAATCAGGAGGATTGGTATTCTGTTTTGTCCCTTGCTGAGTTTGCTTTAAATAACCGTCGCCAGGAGTCCTCTGATAAGTCACAATTTTTTGGTGTATATGGGTTTCATCCGCAGTTTGGGACATTCTCTGGAGAGGGCTCTTCTGGTTTACCTGATGAGGAGAGATTTTCCTCATCTTTGTCATTTATTTGGCAAAAGATTCAGGGTAATCTGAAGAGGATGAGTGAGAGATATAAGCGTGTGGCGGATAAGAGACGTGTGCCTGGTCCGGACCTGAATGTGGGTGATCTGGTGTGGTTGTCTACAAAGAATATCAAACTGAAGGTTCCATCCTGGAAGTTGGGTCCTAAGTTTATTGGGCCTTACAAGATCTTGTCCGTCATCAATCCCATTGCCTTCCGTCTTGATCTTCCTCAGACTTGGAAGATCCATAATGTTTTTCACAGGTCCCTATTAAAACCTTATGTCCAACCCACTGTACCCTCCTCTTTGCCTCCTCCTTCAATTGTTGTTGATGGTAATCTTGAATTTCAGGTCTCTAGGATTGCGGATTCTCGCATTATCCGTGGTTCTCTCCAGTACCTCGATCATAGGGAGGGTTATGGTCCTGAGGAGAGGATGTGGGTCCCAGTGGCGGACATTAAGGTCACTTGTCTCATCAGGGCTTTCCATAGGTCTCATCCTGAGAAGGTGGGCTCTGAGTGTCCGGAGTCCACCCGTAGAGGGAGGGGTACTGTCACCGCCAGTTCTGTGAGAAGGTCTAGCAGACGTCCTTCTCTACCTCTTGCATGACGTTCTTTGTTTTGGTTTCACTTTGTCATCTCCTTTCCTTCTCCCAGGTGTCACCTATTTAGACTAATCGTCTCCCTTTATATTCCCTCCCATACTGCCTCACTTTGCGGTTTATACTACTTCCTCTATGAAGTATTCACTGCTGGAGGCTGCTGCTGCTGTTTGCTCACATAAGTCTTTTCATGTATTGTGTTTCCTTTCTGGCTTGATTCTAGGTGACCCTGACTCCGTCCGTATTAAGTGCAGGGAGTCGGTGGTCGTGTCCCCTCACTATTATAGGGTTTTCAGGTGTCACACAGTCTTAGGTACGTGGGCATGCAATCGTCTACCATTGAGACCCTTGCATGGGCATAGCAGTCAGGGAGAGCTCTTAGGGTTTTATAGGGCTCACCTATATGCTCCTTAGTTTGGGATCAAGCCAGTCGGACGTTTATTCATAAGTTCCAGCTATCTGCAACATCATCCGTGACACACAAGCAACTATTCTAGTGTAACAGGGACAGTCTAGGGAAGAAATAGAAAGAAATCTTTGTGTAGATTTTTTTGGGACATTAAGCAGAGAAAGCTTTGAGGAAGTGAGTGGCTGAAGTGCTGGGCACACTGCTTTACACAGCTGATGCTGCTGCAGCACCTCATTCTAGCAGTCCTGCATTGCAAAACTAAAACTTTTTTTTTTTATTTAAACAGAGAAACAGCTTCTTCTTTTTTTTTTTTTTTTTAAATCTCAAGTTTCTACATACTGCCATATTATTTCCAGCACAGCACCCCAATAGCATTATGCTGCTGAGCAATTGCACTTTTTTTTCAGTCATTATTATTAAATGTGTTGCATTATAACAAAAGCATTTTATGTTAAAAACCCAATTTTTTTATGCCCATGTTATAGAATGCCTAGTTCACTGCATTTTTCTATCCATGTTAAAGGACAAACTGCTGCATCAGATAGTATTTTCATATTAGTCCAATAGTTTCATTGTTGAATAAGTGTTATTTCAGGCCTAGTGAAAAAATATATAATTTGCCACAAGCACAGTTTTTTTAGTGTTAGCAGACGGATTACTGTATCAGATGTTTTTTCCGACAAGTTAGTCCAATAATTTCGAGTTCACATATGCACCATGTCCATATTGTATAATGTGACATGCTTGTTTGAAAAAGGCTGTTTAGCTGAAATGTGTCACATCTGCCTGTATTGTGTTTATGGCAATAAAGTGAAGATTTATTAGCATCAAAAAGTGAGTGCTAATCCACTTCTTCTACCTGGATGTATGGGTCTGCAACCCAAGATACGAGCAGCACCTTCTTCTTGTGTTATTATTTCTACAAATGATTTCTGGTTTAGTGAAAAAAACTATTTGCTGGAAACACTGCGTTGTATTATTCGCATTAGGGAGGCATCAGAGATCAGATTGTGTGTTTCAAAGAAATTCTACTACAGCAGTTTTATTGTTGACCCAGATATTAAACACATAGTTGAAAGATATTTCACCACAAAAATTGCCTATTCGCAAAGTAAATTACCAGTGTTCAGTGTGTTTGTAGAAAGGGAGGGACATTTAATAGTGCCTGTATCTTTAAATTACTGAAAAAACATTTGCAATTTTGCTTGTACAGTTCAATAATCTGTGTGTACCAAACCCATGACTTTTCATTAATAGGAAACTAGTGACTTTTCATGTATAGGCCTCATAATAAAATGTTTGGAAAATAGAAGAGTGCAAAATGAAAGACCCATGCTTAGTCATCTGAGAGTCAGAATGTGTAGTAGCAGCAGTAACAGCACCACCCACCCAGCCAGAAGGAGTAGTAGTGGGTGATGAGGGTAGGGACAGTGGTAGCGACAGTTGCACTTGGAACAAATACAGAAAAGGGAGTAAGGAGGGAGCCAAGGAGCCCATGATGATATCACAGTCTGATGAAGGTGGCAGAGAAGGTGAGGACTATAATGATGATTTTGTGTTCCCAGGATCTGGGAGCTGGATTGGGGTGCTGAAGAGGAGGTGACAACAGAGGAGTAAGTTGGTGACTGTGGAGGCAATGAAGAACAGAGGCAACATACAGCCTAAACCTTCCAAAAAACTGGCAGGGCCAGATCTGCTTCTACTGTGGTCAGGTTAGGAACTGGTGATGCTGCTGATACTGTGGATGCAGGCTCAAAGCATGCCAGACCTGGGCCAACCTTGGCTGCCTCCATCTGTGCAAGCATCTCCCCCATAGCAATTTTTCTCCAGAAGGCTGACACACAAAACCACAGCTGTGGGTGTTCAAACACACATAGGTACCAAAGCTCTATTCCAGCACATGAGGCGGCATAACCAAATCCTGTGGAAAAATAGAACTGGCCAGCATTCCAAATCAGAACAAGTCTGTTCTTCTTCTCCTGGACTTCCTTTTGACAGCCAGCCCACATCCCCAAGTAGTATAGTGTCCTTGTCCTCATCATCTCCTGCTCAGAATCCTCCTTCTCCTGTGCTCCATTGTGAGACATCCATAACAGAATATGTGGCCATGAGAAAAGTATTATCAACCAGCAATTAGCTTGTGTGCAAATTGAACCCCCGCCTGGCCAAGATGTTGACATTGCAATAGCCGCTGTACAACTTATTAGTGGTAATGGTGGTGCAGTTCTGCGCCTTCACCAAAATTTAATTCTACTGTACGATATTCATACTTCTGCCCAGCTGGATATTTTTTTGGGAAAACATTTCTTTAAAATTGAAATTCTCACTGTGCGGCAAGGTGGTCATGCACCAGACCACCTCAGCAGGTGTTATTTCGAGGTATACTGAAGCCCTTTGAAGAGGCCTCAAAATTAGTCAGTAGGGACAATTGTGGCATAAATAATGTCGTCCCCCTAATATTTATCTGAGAACAGGTGCTCATGCGGGCTTCCTTGTAGTTGTTGGGGACCCACAAGGAGAAAGCCCCATGGAGGATGAGGAACTACCACTGGAGGTCCAGGAGGATGATGATGACCAATCATCTCAGTGGGAGACGAAGCCAGAAAGAACTGGTTACTCTGGCATGCTGGCCAGAATGGCAAGCTGTCTGCTTGCCCTCTTATGTAATGACAGGCATATCATTAACATTAAGTAGTCTGATGATTACTGGATAGCCATGCTTGTAGACCTTCACTAAAATGGGGGCATTTTTTATTTTTGCCAAAAGGGAGGCCAAATTATTAAATTACCAGGAAACACTGTGTACGCAGCTTGCCGTAGCTGTCAGCAAGCAATAGCCCACCACCCACTTGTCTGAGGCCCCTCTCTGCCCCCCAGAGTCACCAACCTCCTGCTGTCTCCACTGTCACAAACAGCAGAAGCAGCAACAGTTAGTTCAGTAAGATCAACACGATGAAGTAATTCTTTCATGTGCCACACCAGGCTGAGGCAAATCAGCAAATGGAGATGTTCAGTCTCAACACCCAAGTTCAGTCCTATTTGGACTCTGGCCTTTCTCCGGCACATACTGTGTTCCCTGACCCTGTGAACTTGTGGACAGGCAGATTTGAAAAAGTGTCCCGAACCTGCTCAGCATGGGTTTTCTGTTCTCTCTTGCAAAGCCTCCATGGCCACCTCATAGAGGATTTTCAGCATGGCGGGGGAATTGTTACTAAAGTTGAGCGAAGAGAGCTTCGGATGTTCAAAACTTCGGAATAATACTGTACAGAGATTCGCCTCCATACAGTATTAGAATGCATGGGCTCAGGTGAGCTGAAGTTAGTTATTCATGAAGTCGCGTGTGACTTCTTGAATAACTTCGGTAATTGATTTTTAAAGTGGAAATCCACTTTAAAACTTGAAACCAAACTTGTTTTTTTTTAACTTTTTTTGCTATATTTTAAATCACCCTTGGTGACTATAACTGGGAGTCATTAGATTGCCCATTGTGTTCTGTGATGGCTAAATAGCCATCATAGAACACTTAATTTACAATATACGAACATAGTGCTGCCACCTGTTGGCCTATATTTGTATACTCTAGTAATAGCTACCGAAGCGTGCTTGAGGTTTCTGACTATTACTATTACTATACCGCAACAGCAGTAGGGGCCCATAGAGCGCGCTCAGCTATAGGGGCCCATGTAACCATGTTTGCTATTGATGTCAATGCATTCAAGAGCTTGAGGAGAAGGGGGGGGGGGAGAAATACCAAAAAATCATAAACAATTAACAAAAAGAGATAACATTGTTCCATAAAAAATCTAGTTCTAGGAGATTAGAAGGTGTTATATACCTATTTCCAGGACAATTGGAGCAATTTTAATTCAATTATTTTTGCATTTACAGAATAGATATATACTGTAATTTTCAAATTATTCAAGCACAAAGTTTTTTCATTATTATTTTCCTCTTCCTCATTCAAATGAACATTTATTGGAAGTCAGGCATGATAATTGTCCCAGTCTCAAAGTTCTTGAGATTTTCTTTGTTGACAAAACAAAACCCTGTTTAATGTGATGATATTCAATTTTATGAGCAATTTTAGTTTGCATAAAGTTCATATCAACATTGTAAGCTGTTTCCATAACAATCGTGGTCATTGTGAAATAGGTATTGTTTGACATTTTGGATGTATTATAATCTCTCTAGTGTTTAAGTGAATTTCTCATTTAAAATGATAATGAATTATTAGTATTTTGTGTGAAAAATTCAGCTGCTAAATGCTCAGTAGTTATCATGAAGTATTGCTGCATGTGCTACATAAATGATTGTATTCTGAATAGAGTATTGGCTTGCCTCCTAAATTTGTATATTAATAAAAGGAGCCCTTGTTGCACGTCTCCTATTCAAATCAAGCATTGTAAAAAGAACACCTACACTAAATACAGAACCTTGTTCAGATTTAAAGGCGTTGTCCCATTACAAGAACTTATTGTCACAAACGTACCTGTCTGGGCTCCAGTGGCAAGATCTCTACTGCCAGGAAAGATGCGCTGTGAAGCCATCCCCCTGGTGACGCGACAGTGTCCTTAGCAACAGGATGCAATGCTCTGTTTCTCCCCACAGTGTTAGACGAGACTAGCAGTCGGTTGAAGGCTCAGCTGATCTATTCCTGTGTGCTAGTGTTCTGACTAAGGGTCCATTCAGACATCTGCAGTGTTTTGCGGATCCGCAAATTGCAGATCTGCAAAATACCGGGCCGGCACACCAATAGAAATGCCTATTCTTGTCCACAGCTGCGGACATGTTCTATTTTTTTGCGGAGCCGCGGACCGGAAATGCGTATGCGGACAGCACACTGTTCTTCTGCTGCACTGAAATTTGCAAGAGCACAGTGGCCTCCATATTTCTTAAATGGAAGAAGTTTGGAACAATCAAGGCTCCTACTAGAGCTAGCCACCTCACCATACTGGGACAAGGGCTTTAGTAAGAGAGGTGACCATGAATCTAATGGTCAATCTGACTAACCTCCAAAGATCCTGTGTGCAGATGGGGTAAAAACTTCCAGAAGGTCAGCCATCACTGCGGAACTCCACCAATCTAGGCTTTATGGCACAGTGGCCAGAAAGAGGTTTCTCCTCAGTAACACATGAAACACCTGAAGCCCACCTTAAATTGGCAAAAAAAAACACCTAAAGGACTCTCAGACCATGAGAAACAGGATTCTCTGGTGAAACCAAGACTGAACTTTTTGGCCTTAATTTAAGCACCATGTCTGGAGGAAACCAAGCACTGCTCATCACCTGCCCAAAATCATCCCTACAGTAAAGCAAAGTGGTGGCAGCATCATGCTCTGGGGGTGTTTTTCAGCAGCTGGCACAGGGAGACTGGTCAGAGCTGAGGGAAAGCTAAAAGGATTAAAGTACAGAAATAGTCTTAATGAAAACCTGATAAAGAGTGACCTGTACCTCAGACTGAGGCAACGTTTCACCTTCCAAAAACATAGTGACCCTAAGCACACAGCCAAGACAAAACAGAAGTGGCTTAGGGACAACTCTGTTTTTGAGTGGTCCAGCCAGAGCCCTGACTTGAACCCAATTGAAAATGACTGTCCACTGAGAGTTTCCTTCCAACCTGACAGAGCTAGAGAAGATCTGCAGGCAAGAATGGCAGAAAATCCCCAAATTCAGGTGTGCAAACCTTGTGGCATCATACTTAAGACTGGAGGCTGTATTTGCCGCAAAAGGTGCTTCAACTAAGTACTTAGTAAATTGTTTGGATACTTATGTCAATGCAATATATAAGTTTTTTCCTTTTAAAAAAATTTGCAAAGATTTTGAAGATTCTGTTTTCACTTTATCATTATGGTATGTTGATTTCAGAAAAACTTTATTTTATTTTTATTTTGTAACAAGGCCGCAACATAACAAAACGTGAAAAACATGAAAGAGTCTCAAGACTTTCCAAATGAACCTTATAGGGGAAGATAAAAGGTAACATAGTAGAGAGAAATTAAACTTCTAAACTTGGTACCAAAGCAGATGAAGCATGAACCAGATGTAATTTGTGCTTGTGAGAGATAAGTAATGAGATACGTATCACTAAATGTCTGGGATAATAGTGTATGAGGGCTTCTGGACTGGACCAAAAGATTTTGATCAGATTAGAAATCTAGGTTGTTGAATGGCAGACCCTGAGAAAAGGTATTAAAGGGGTTTTCTGGGATTTTAGGTCATCAATATCAGATCCCCACCAATCAGCTGGTTAACCCTTGGCCATACTAACACAGTGCTTGTACTGCGCTGACTGGGTCTTTAAAGATGGTGCATGCTCCTAAGCAGAGTGGGCAGCATAGCCACGCGGTGCCTGCTGTCTCATACAGCAGACACCCGCGGCTCATGTGCAGACAGCCGCGCCATTTCCACCGGTCGAGGACATTTACCACTTCAGATGCCGTGGTCAATCCTGACCACAGCATCTAAGTACTCTAAATACCAGAAGAGCGCGCTTTCTGTACTGCTCCGGCTCCCACGTGTGGCGATCAGAGGTGCCAGAGCTTGTGTGCAGCAGCCCCTGTGATAGTGAATGACAGGAGGCTGCTGCTCAGTATTTGCTTTGGAGCCTTTGCCTGTAGCAGGGCTCCTTGGAAAGGAGTCTATGAGAATAGCAACTTAACCACCTCCCGTCCGCCCATAGACTAAAAACGTCCGGGAGGTGGTCCCCTATTTCGCTAATCGTGCAGCTGCAGATCGGGTTGCCCGCTGTCAGTGACAGCAGGGCAACCCTTAGAGAAGGCAGGGACAGTGCCCAGGTGTCCCTGCCTTCTAGATCGCTGTATACACAGCGCTCGCCGAGCGCTGTGCATACAGAGCAGGAAGCGCTACGCGCTTCCTGTTCCGGCCCAGCGGTCATGTGATCGCCGGGACTGGAGAGTGCAGGAGCTGTGTGAGGTCTTTCAGAGACCTCAATCAGCCCTGCTCTGAGGCTGTACAGCGCTGTATTGCGCTGTACAGCCTCTCTGGGGGGATGGGGTGTATTTCTCCTGTAACTGGGGCTACTATGTCAGCCCCAGTTACAGGAGAAATCAACAGTGAAAAAAAAAAAGGGGAAGTAAATGTCCCCCAGAGGTCTTGTATGACCTTATGGGGGATGAAAAGTGTAAAATAAAAAAATAAAGTGTTAAAAAAATAAAATAAAATAAAAGGTTTCACATGTAAAAAAAAGAACATGGACACATTAAAACATAGCATTTTTGAAACCCAAAAAATTATTATTGTGTTAAAGTGAAATAAATAATAAAAAGTATACATATTAGGTATTGCCGCGTCCGTAACAACCAGCTCTATAAAAATATCACATGACCCAACCCCTCGGGTGAACACCGTAAAAAAATAAAAACGGGGTCAAAACAAGCAATTTTTGTCACCTTACATCACAAAAAGTGCAACACCAAGTGATCAAAAAGGCGCAGGTCCCACAAAATGGTACCAATAAAACCGTCACCTCATCCTGCAAAAAATGAGCCCCTAAATAAGAAAATCTCTCAAAAAATAAAAAAATATAGCTCTCAGAACATGGACACATTAAAACATAATTTTTTTGTTTCAAAAATGCTATTATTTTGTAAAACTTAAATAGATAAGAAAAAGTATACATATTAGGTATCGCCACATCTGTAACGATCTGCTCTATAAAAATGTCACTTGACTGAATCCCTCAGGTGAACGCTGTAAAAATAAATAAATACTGTGCTAAAACAACCAATTTTTTGGTCACCTTGCCCCATAAAAAAAAATCATATGTACCCAAAAATAGTACCAATAAAACTGGAACCTTATCCCCTAGTTTCCAAAATAGGGTCACTTCTTGGGAGTTTCTACTGTAAGGGTGCATCAGGGGGGCTTCAAATGGGACATGGCATCTAAAAACCATGTGGAGTTCCTTTTCTTCTGCGCCCTGCCGTGTGCCCATACAGCAGTTTATGACCACATGTGGGGTGTTTCTGTAAACCGCAGAATCTGGGTAATAAATATTGAGTTTTGTTTGGCTGTTAACCATCGATGTGTTAAAAAAAATTGGATTAAAATGGAAAATCTGGCAAAAAAGTGAAATTAAAAAATCTGTTAACCCTTTAGGCGTTCCACAAGAATTAAAGGAAAATGGAGATCAAAGTTTGTAAAATTGGTTTTAAGTAACTTGAGAGGTGTAGTTTCTACAATGGGGTCATTTATGGGGGTATCCACTATGTAGGCCCCACAAAGTGACTTCAGACCTGAACTGGTCCTTAAAAAGTGGGTTTTGGCAATTTTCTTAAAAATAAAAAAAATAAAATGACATTTCCAAAATGATGCCAACATAAAGTAGACATATGGGGAATGTTAAGTTATAAATATTTTATGAGGTATCACTTTCTGTTTTAAAAGCAGAGAAATTTAAATTTAGAAAATTGCTAATTTTTAAAAATTTTGGTAAATTTGGGATTTTTTCATAAATAAAGGTGAAATATATTGACTCAAATTTATGACTATCATGAAGTACAATGTGTCACGAGAAAACAATCTCTGAATGACTTGGATAAGTAAAGGCGTTCCAAAGTTATTGCCACATAAAGTGAGATATGTCAGATTTGCAAAATTAGGCCTGTCAGGAAGGGGGCAAATGGCCCAGATGGGAAGTGGTTAATGATTGCTTGATATAGTTCCCTATGGGATCTATAAAAAGTGCTAAAAAAAATGAAGTTAAAAAAACCCATAAACATTCAAATTGTGGCAGGCACAGCACTATGAAGTGCCTTGCGCTGTGGCATTAGAAGAATTTTGATATCTCTGACTTTTTAGTCTAACCAGACTGTCTATTACTCTGTAATTCCTCTAACGCAGTTCTATGGAAACAGTAGGTTTAAAGAGCACACCAAATGCTTGAAATAACTTCTTTATTAACGTCAACTTTTTTCATATATAACACTGCCACCTCTGCAGCAGATAGTCCATGTAACATAACATGTGTTGAAAAGATATCACAAAATGGCGTTATGCATAAGATGGTGGTTCAACTGTTCAATCTTGTCATTCAACATAAAATGGTGGATATATTTCTCTCTTCAGTATCTGTACTCTCACTTTAAGTTATTTAAGCACTTTATGATCTCTCTGAGAGGTACTGTATATCTGAGGTTAACCAATAGTTCACTTGCTCTACTTGGTTTGCAGTTTGCTCTATACAATTGCTTATGATCTGGTATGAGCAGTTCGCATTTGTATGCAATTTGTTTGGTAGTTCGTTTGTATGGTGGAACTGTAAGTAAACATATATATAACCAGTTCAGTCTGCAGTTCTAATCACTATATTAACAATAGGAACATTATATAACTGTTTTAAATAACTATTTTGGCCTCTCTGCTTCCATAAAACACAGCTCTTAGTGAAGTGAATGTCTGTTCAGCTTCTCTCCTCTGGTGTAATGATTCTAATTTCCCACACAGGCTGTGTGTGAGGCTGGCTGTGATTTGTCAAAACTCCTTCTGTATGTGAGGCTGGCTGTAATTGGTCAAGACTCCTGCCCAGCAACAACAGTTTAACTATACTTTCTGTTGTTTCTGATGTGTCATTGAGCTTACCTTACATTATATAATGAATCTTAAATGCATACTATCTTTTCTGCTTCTGTGAACACAAATTATAACCGTTATATGACATCCAAACATGAAGTCACTGTAAATAACTCTGCTTTGTCTTTAACACATAAACATAGGAACTGTATTAAGGTTATTGGTAGGTTTAGCTGTATAAACACACAAGCTATATTAGCAACCTAGGACAGGTTCTAGCTGGCCAGTTACACAAATCATCCCCCTTTCGCCCAAAAAAACTAGATAAGACATGTGTAAAAGCACCCATACTATAAAAATATATTCCCCAGACAGCGAAATCGGAAAAAAAACATCAAAATGGCTGATTTGCCGATTTTGGTCACTTCATTTCCCCCAAAAAAATAATAAAAAGTGATCAAAAAGGCATACACACCCCAGAATAAGGTATCAGTGAAAAATACTGATCGCCCCACAAAAAATTAGCCCTCACACAGCTCCATACACATATTTACAAAAAAGTTATAGGGGGTCAGAATATGGCGGCCAAAAAATAAAACAAATATTTTTTATTATTATTTTTATTATTTTATTAGTATCAAAATGCAAGAAAACTATACATATAAGGTATCACCATATTCGTACTGACCTGTAGAATGAAAGTAACTGGTCAGTTTTATCGCACATCGAATGTCGTAAATAAAAAAACATAAATGTGTGGCAGAATTGTTTTTATTTTCCAATTTCACCCCATTTGGAATTTTTTCCCACTCCCTACTACAACATATGCAATATTAAATGGTGGAGTTGGAAAGTACAACTTGTCTCACAAAAACAAGCCCTCATACGGCTATGTGAATGGAAAAATAAAAAGTTATGGCTCTGGGAAGGCAGGGAGGGCAAAAGGAAAATGCAAAAACAAAAATCCTCCGGGGTAGAAGGGGTTAAAGAGAAGGCTGCGCGCCATGCCAGAGCTGCCTTCTCTTCATTGTTTAATATATACACATGAATAGGAAGGAGCAGTCCCAAAGAAGTGAATGGCACAGCTTCTTGCAATGTCAATGGTGAGCAGGTAAATAATGAAGGGAAGGCAGCGCTCGCACAAGCACCGCCTTCTCTTTAAACAGCTGATCGGCAGGGGTGCCATGTTGGTGAATTTGTGAAATGTTGTTAGTGCAAGAGTGTTCCAAAAGAGAGGTCAAAGTAGTTCAATCCCAGGCGAGCAATTTATTTTAAGCATATTTTTGAAAGCAAATGTAATGTTAATATCTATTGACATAAACTGCATTTATTCCTGGAATAAATAATATTTTATTTGACTATATAGTTCATATATAGGTAAATACAATAGTAAAACACTTTAAAGAATATTACAATGAAACATATAAGACAGCATTTTTAAACTTTATTGGAACCATCCTATGCCTAGATAAGACAAGATCTATAATCGAACTGAAACGCAAACAACAACTAAAACACAGAGGAACCCAAGCACATTAAAGGGGACATGTCACATTAAAATAGTCTGTTCTGCATTCAGCAGGTAATAGAACAGGAGAAGATGAGCAGATTGATACGTAGTTTTGTGGGTAAATATTCAGCAGAACTTGTAGTTTATTGAGCTTAACCTCTGGTCATTTTTGGCTTAGGTGTCTATTGGTGGTCCTATTCAGTGATTGACAGTCTTACTTATAACTGTACATACAAAGATAGCTGTCAGTCACTGAGCAAGGCCACCCTCTGGAGCTGTAAGGTGAGATAAAGCAAAGGTTTAAATGAATACATTATAAACTATGGTAAATCTTTTCCCACAAAATAAGTATCATTCTGCCCAGCTTCTCCTGCTCAATAACATGCTGCCTTCAGATTGTACTGCATTTACATTGTGACATGCTCCCTTTAATAGCATATAAAAAAAACTGCATTGCTACAAATGTCTAATACATTGTTATCAAGAGCAGAGTAGTAGTAAATGGAATACCAGTTTTAGCTGTCTGAAGTGCTATGGCCTGCCTGCTATGAGCAGTAGTCCATATTCTACTGATGGGATGTTAAAGGGGTTGTCAAGTTTTTTGGACTTCGTTTTTACCTTTCAGACCCAGCCTGTTGTACCTTTTGAAAAATTCATACTCACCTGCTCCCTGCCAATCCCCGCCCTATTTGCTTCTAGATGCATGGGTTCCCATGTGCCACGGCAGCCAATAACTGGTCTCAGCAGTGACGTATCCCCAAGCGGCATGTGACCCAGGAGTGATTGCCCTCTCTTGGGGATACATCACTGCTGAGGGCAATCATTCCCCGTCGCAGCACGGGGGATCCTATCATCTGACAATTTACATGACGGGGACCAGAAGACTGCTGTAGAGGACCAGGGACTCAGGGAGTATGATTTTTTTCCCCAACAGGCTGGGGTTGAATGGTAACAAAGTTTATATATATATATATATATATATATATATATATATATATATAAGATGGACAGCACTCCAAAACTATAAAATATAAGAAAATGTATTCACCCATGTGGAACAAAATAGCAGCAGCGACGTTTCGGCTCATCTATAGAGCCTTCCTCAAGCAAATAACACATGTGTCTAGTGACATATACAGTATATAGGCAAATCAATCAAAGAGTATCACAAGTGCACTCTTAGGAAGGCTCTATGGATGAGCCGAAACGTCGCTGCTGCTATTTTGTTCCACATCGGTGAATACATTTTCTTATATTTTATAGTTTTGGAGTGCTGTCCATCTTTCCATTTATATATTGGGCTATCAGCCTATGCCCTAGGACAGTGATGGCGAACCTATGGCACGGGTGCCAGAGGCGGCACTCAGAGCCCTCTCTGTGGGCACCCGCACTGTGAAAAAAGTCTATGGTGTACCAATATGCCTTAGACTTTTCCTGCCATTCATCAGCGCAGGGCGCACTATGAACAGCACAGGCAGGGCACTGAATGTAGGCAGGCTTTAATAGCTAAATGATAAAGTACATGGAATATATACTATATTGAACTATAGTATTCAAGTTAAATTGCCGTGTTGGCACTTTACGATAAATAAGTGGGTTTTGGGTTGCAGTTTGGGCACTCGGCCTCTAAAAGGTTCGACATCACTGCCCTAGGACATAGCACCCGTCCAGTTTTCATTTTTATTTTTTTCGGTGCTGCCAACTTTTTCATTTTTTAATATAAATATATATATATATATATATGAAACTTAATCGCAAAAATGCTTGTCATACATTTATGACATTACTCTTTTGACTCTGTATGCTTTCTTTTAATTGTTTATCTCTTTTAAGTACACTTTGAACTGATGTTCTGTGATATAAAAAAAAAATAATCAAAGCAGAGGAAGTAACCATGTACTGTATAAACAAATAAAGTTACAGAATGTACACCCTATGCACTACTTAATTTTCCCATCATTCTAGCACAGTGATATTTTGTTGCTAAAGGATTTTTTCAAGTACAGCGTGTGTGTTATTGACATGAAACACATTGCAAAGAGGCAATGATCTCTTCTCACGTTATATTTGCAAAATAATTTTTAGGCTTCATTCATACGGGCGATGTTCCAATCCATGTGCCGTCTGTAAAGACTAGACTCTGACAACACATGGACCCCACCTATCCATTCCTGGCAGGGGGCAATGGTGCCCTGTCCTGGAGATAGGAGTGGGTCCCAGAGGTGGCGCCCACACCTATTGGATATTTATGACATATCCTGTCCCACGTGGGACAATATCCTAACCTGCATTGACAATGATCAGAATACCAACAACATATTGGCTTTAACATGTACCAGTAATTTCATAACATTTTGAATGTTGTTATAACATATCAAAGGTTTTGATTGTGGGGTCTGAGTGCTGAGAAAGAGGAGGTCACACAGGGCACTGTCTTTCCTCACTGCTGAAGATGAACTTGAGATGGGCTCATGGACTTTCTCTTGAGCCTGTTTTCAGCAGAGAGGAGAGACAGCATCTCTGTGTGATCACTTCTTTCTCCTCATTTTAACAATCGGCAGGGGTTTCAGCATTTGGGCCTTCACTGAAGAAAACCTTTGATACTGTAGGTCACAAATCAAAAGTTTTATGAAAGTACAGTTACAATTTAAGTTACACTTTGTTGCATTTACACATTTCAGATCATCCAACCATTTCTAATATAAGATAAAGAGAACACAAGTAAACACTGGATGCAGCTTTTACATGATCATTTCATTTATTGATGATAAAGATTTATTTAAAACCTATATCACACATGTGGAAAAGTAATTGCCCTCTTAAACTTAATTACTGATTGTGCCTGCAAAGAGGCAATGATCTCTTCTCACGTTATATTTGCAAAATAATTTTTAGGCTTCATTCATACGGGCGATGTTCCAATCCATGTGCTGTCTGTAAAGACTAGACTCTGACAACACATGGACCCCACCTATCCATTCCTGGCAGGGGGCAATGGTGCCCTGTCCTGGAGATAGGAGTGGGTCCCAGAGGTGGCGCCCACACCTATTGGATATTGGTCTAACAACTGCAATTAAAGGTTTGCAATAAGTTGCAATTAGTACATTGTTGTGGGAGAATTTTGGCCTTCTTGTCTTTGAAGAATTGTTTTAATTCCACATTGGAGGGTTCTCAAGCATTAACGCCTTCCTGACTAGTACAGCGCTGTCCGGGTCTTTAAAGATGGTGTCCGCTCCTGAGCGAAGCTGGCGCCATAGCCACTGGATGCCTGCTATTTCATACAGCAGACACCGACGGCATACAGCAGACCACAGCATCTGAGCGCATGCCAACCCAAAAGTATGCGCTTCTGGTTATGCTCTGGCTTCCTCTTATGGCGATTGGAGGAGCCAGAGCTTGTATGCAACAGCTTCTGTCATAGAGAATGACAGTAGGCTGCTGCATAGTGTTTCTTATGGAGCCCTTGTCTGTAGCAGGACTCCATAGAAAACTAGTACATTTGTCATAGACTCCAATATGAAAACATTGGAGTCTGTGACAATAGCAATCTAATGATTGCTTGTTATAGTTCAGTGTAAAAAGTGTAAAAAAATTAAATTAAATATATACACTCACCTAAAGAATTATTAGGAACACCATACTAATACGGTGTTGGACCCCCTTTTGCCTTCAGAACTGCCTTAATTCTACGTGGCATTGATTCAACAAGGTGCTGATAGCATTCTTTAGAAATGTTGGCCCATATTGATAGGATAGCATCTTGCAGTTGATGGAGATTTGAGGGATGCACATCCAGGGCACGAAGCTCCCGTTCCACCACATCCCAAAGATGCTCTATTGGGTTGAGATCTGGTGACTGTGGGGGCCATTTTAGTACAGTGAACTCATTGTCATGTTCAAGAAACCAATTTGAAATGATTCGAGCTTTGTGACATGGTGCATTATCCTGCTGGAAGTAGCCATCAGAGGATGGATACATGTTCTCATTCTGTTTACGCCAAATTCGGACTCTACCATTTGAATGTCTCAAGAGAAATAGAGACTCATCAGACCAGGCAACATTTTTCCAGTCTTCAACAGTCCAATTTTGGTGAGCTTGCGCAAATTGTAACCTCTTTTTCCTATTTGTAGTGGAGATGAGTGGTACCCGGTGGGGTCTTCTGCTGTTGTAGCCCATCCGCCTCAAGGTTGTGCGTGTTGTGGCTTCACAAATGCTTTGCTGAATACCTCGGTTGTAACGAGTGGTTATTTCAGTCAACGTTGCTCTTCTATCAGCTTGAATCAGTCGGCCCATTCTCCTCTGACCTCTAGCATCCACAAGGCATTTTTGCCCACAGGACTGCGCATACTGGATGTTTTTCCCTTTTCACACCATTCTTTGTAAACCCTAGAAATGGTTGTGCGTGAAAATCCCAGTAACTGAGCAGATTATGAAATACTCAGACCGGCCCGTCTGGCACCAACAACCATGCCACGCTCAAAATTGCTTAAATCACCTTTCTTTCCCATTCTGACATTCAGTTTGGAGTTCAGGAGATTGTCTTGACCAGGACCACACCCCTAAATGCATTGAAGCAACTGCCATGTGATTGGTTGACTAGATAATTGCATTAATGAGAAATAGAACAGGTGTTCCTAATAATTCTTTAGGTGAGTGTATATATATATATATATATGATGCAAAAAAGGGCAGCACTCCAGAAAGTAAAAAGTGAAAAAAAAAACTTTATTTACCCATATGGGACATGCAACGTTTCGTCTCTATGCAGGAGCCTTTCTCACTGCTTGAGAAAGGCTCCTGCATAGAGCCAAAACGTTGCATGTCCCATATGGGTAAATAAAGTATTTTTTTTCACTTTTTACTTTCTGGAGTACTGCCCTTTTTTGCATCTTTATCTATTTGGATTGACTTATATCCATATTGGGCCAGCTGCACCCGCCTCTACACCATTGACGGTGCTGCCACTGAACTTTTTGTTTTTATATATATATATATATATATATATATATACACTGCTCAAAAAAATAAAGGGAACACAAAAATAACACATCCTAGATCTGAATTAATTAAATATTCTTCTGAATACTTTGTTCTTTACATAGTTGAATGTGCTGACAACAAAATCATACAAAAATAAAAAAATGGAAATCAAATTTTTTAACCCATGGAGGTCTGGATTAGGAGTCACACTCAAAATTAAAGTGGAAAAACACACTACAGGCTGATCCAACTTTGATGTAATGTCCTTAAAACAAGTCAAAATGAGGCTTAGTAGTGTGTGTGGCCTCCACGTGCCTGTATGACCTCCCTACAACGCCTGTGCATGCTCCTGATGAGGTGGCGGACGGTCTCCTGAGGGATCTCCTCCCAGACCTGGACTAAAGCATCTTCCAACTTCTGGACAGTCTGTGGTGCAACGTGACGTTGGTGGATAGAGCGAGACATGATGTCCCAGATGTGCTCAATTGGATTCAGGTCTGGGGAACGGGCGAGCCAGTCCATAGCATCAATGCCTTCATCTTGCAGGAACTGCTGACACACTCCAGCCACATGAGGTCTAGCATTATCTTGCATTAGGAGGAACCCAGGGCCAACCGCACCAGCATATGGTCTCACAAGGGGTCTGAGGATCTCATCTCGGTACCTAATGGCAGTCAGGCTACCTCTGGCGAGCACATGGAGGGCTGTGCGGCCCTCCAAAGAAATGCCACCCCACACCATTACTGACCCAATGCCAAACCGGTCATGCTGGAGGATGTTGCAGGCAGCAGAACATTCTCCACGGCGTCTCCAGACTCTGTCACGTCTGTCACATGTGCTCAGTGTGAACCTGCTTTCATCTGTGAAGAGCACAGGGCGCCAGTGGCGAATTTGCCAATCTTGGTGTTCTCTGGCAAATGCCAAACGTCCTGCACGGTGTTGAGCTGTAAGCACAACCCACACCTGTGGACGTCGGGCCCTCATATCACCCTCATGGAGTCTGTTTCTGACCGTTTGAGCAGACACATGCACATTTGTGGCCTGCTAGTGGTCATTTTGCAGGGCTCTGGCAGTGCTCCTCCTGTTCCTCCTTGCACAAAGGCGGAGGTAGCGGTCCTGCTGCTGGGTTGTTGCCCTCCTATTGCCTCCTCCACGTCTCCTGATGTACTGGCCTGTCTCCTGGTAGCGCCTCCATGCTCTAGACACTATGCTGACACAGCAAACCTTCTTGCTACAGCTCGCATTGATGTGCCATCCTGGATAAGCTGCACTACCTGAGCCACTTGTGTGGCTTGTAGACTCCGTCTCATGCTACCACTAGAGTGAAAGCACCGCCAGCATTCAAAAGTGACCAAAACATCAGCCAGGAAGCATAGGAACTGAGAAGTGGTCTGTGGTAACCACCTGCAGAACCACTCCTTTATTGGGGGTGTCTTGCTAATTGCCTATAATTTCCACATGTTGTCTATCCCATTTGCACAACAGCATGTGAAATTGATTGTCACTCAGTGTTGCTTCCTAAGTGGACAGTTTGATTTCACAGAAGTGTGATTGACTTGGAGTTACATTGTGTTGTTTAAGTGTTCCCTTTATTTTTTTGAGCAGTGTATATATATATATATATATATATATATATAAAAATTCACCCGAGAAACCCATCAAAATGACCAATTCACGGTTTTTGGTTGCTTCATTTCCCACCATTTTTTTTAATAAAAAGTGATATAAAAAGTCATACACACTGCAGAATGGTATCAATGAAAAGTACAGATCGTCCTGCAAAAAGTGAATGCTCAGACAGCTCCGTACACTTAAAAGAGTTGTCCAAGTTATTTTTATTGATTACCTATCCTCAGGATAGGTCATCAATATCAGATCGGCGGGGGTCCGACACCCGGCACCCCCGCCGATCAGCTGTTTGAAGAGAAGGCGCGCGCTGTACCAGCGCTGCCTCCCCTTCACTGTTTACCTTCTAGCCGTTGCATCTGCAGTGGTGAGCAGGTGTAATTTCACCCAAGCCGTACCATTCATTTCAATGGTACGGATCGCTTCTATACACTTGTATAGGAGCGATCCGTACCATTGAAATGAATGGGATGGCTTGGGTGTAATTACACCTGCTCACCGCTGCAAATGCAACGGCTGGAAGGTAAACAGTGAAGGGGAGGCAGCGCTGGCATGGCGCGCGCCTTCTCTTTAAACAGCTGATTGGCTGGGGTGCTGGGTGTCGGACCCCAGCCGATCTGATATTGATGACCTATCCTGAGGATAGGTAATAAATAAATATAACTTGGACAACCCCTTTAACTACAAAAAAAGTTATAAGGGTCAGAATATGGCGACAAAAAATAAAACAGATTTTTTTACAAGGCTTTTATTATTTTATCAGTATCAAAACGCAAGAAAAACTATACATGTAAGGTATCGTTGGATTTGTACTGACCTGTAGAATGAAAGTATCTGGTCAGTTTTATTGAACATCGAACGCCGTAAATAAAAAAAACTTAAAACTGTGGCGGAATTGCTTTTTTTCCCAATTCCACCCCATTTGGAATTTTTTTTTCCTGCTTCCCACTACATCATATGCAATATTAAATGGTGATGTTAGAAAGTACAACTTGTCCCACAACAAACAAGTCCTCACACTGCAATGTGAACTGAAAAATTAAAAAGTTATGCCTCTGGAAAGGCAGGGAGTGCAAAATGAAAACGCAAAAATGAAAAAACCTCCGGGTAGAAAGGGGTTTTCCGAGACTTTTTTTTACTGATGACCTTATCCTCTGTATAGATCATCAGTATCTGTTCGGTGGGGGTCCGACGCCTGGGACCCTTGTCAGCTATTTGAGAAGGCGCCGACACTCGCATTAGTGTAGCAGCCTTCTCTAGCTTTGCCTAAGCCATGTGACCTCACGTTCATCGGTCACATGGCCAAGGCGCAGCTCAGCCCCACCGAAGTGAATTGGTTTGAGCATAATACCAAGTACAGCCGCTATACAATGTACAGGGCTGTGCTTGATAAGCTGAGAGAATGCTGTGGTGCTACTACAAGAGTAGTTGCATTCTCAAACAGCTGATTGGTGGGGATCCTGGGTGTCGGACCCCCACGATCATTGATCAGATACAGATGACTTATGCAGAAGATAGGACATCAGCAAAGAAAAGTCGCAGAAAACTCCTTTAAATACCCGTTTTAGGTCTTATCAGTACATCTTAATGGGACTCACTTTGACTTGGTCACTCCAAAATGTTAATTTTGTTTATTTTGTGTCGTTCAGAGGTGGAATTGCTTGCTTGCTTAAAAACATTATCCTGCTGCCTAATCCATCTGCCCTTGAGCCTTTATGGGCAGAATTAATGGCTTCATCAGTTATGACAATTCATTCAGGACCTGCAGAAACTGAGCAGCCCCATAATACCACCACCATGATGTCTGACATTTGGCATGAAATAGTGTAATGCGATGTTAGCTTTATTCCAGGTGTAATGGAGCCCATGTCTTCCAAAAAATTATATCTTTGTCTTATCAGAATATTATCCCAAAGGTTCTGGGAGTCATTTAGATGTTTTTTTTCTTGGCAAATGCAACACATGCTTTTGCTTTCTCTTTTCACAGCAGTGATTTGCCTTTTTTGCCGGTGTCTTTTTTTATTCTAGAATCATGTACATCAACTTTACTGAGGCAAGTGCAGCCTGCAGTTCTTTAGATGCTCGTCTGGGCTCCTTTGCTACCTTTTGGCTGAGTTATCAATACACTCTTGGTAAAATTTTGGTAGGAAAGATTCATCACTGTTCAATTTTTTCCGTCTATAGATACCAAGGTTTGCTGGAGTCCTAGAGCCTTAGCAATGGTTTTGAAACTCAGACTTGTAGATTTAAAGTACTTTACTTTGCATCTGACATCATGTGCTATTTTTTAAAAGCCTCTAGCTTGCTTCATATAGCCTGGGTGTGGACAGTAAAATCCAACCCAATTGTAAACTGAATTTGCTAACAGGTTGATTTAGTAGCTAACAAGGCAAATCCCTTATTTTATTTTATTTTTTTACATGGGGCAAGTGGGGCTGAACAGCATTTTTTCTTTCATAAATTAAATCATCATATTAAAACAGCACTTTGGTAATCTTAGTCGAATTTTAAAAGTAGTCTGATGATTTGAAACATTCAAATGTGACGCATATGCAAGGCACTGGAGATATGTAGTATTAAGTGACATTTAAAGGATTTTTTTTCAGGACATAAATATTGATGACCAATCCTTAGACTATCTCAACAATATCAGATTGGATGTGGTCTGACTCCTGGCAGCCCTGCCGATCATCTGTTTGGCAGGGCAGTGATTCTTGGACAAGCAATGCAGCCTTGTTGGAGTTTACCAAGCACAGTGACGCATATTACATGACAGCTGTGCTTAGTAATAGAGCTCAATCTTATTCATGTGAATGGGACCAAGCTGTACACAGACTTTGTGACTGATGAAAGTGACAACACAGGCCAAGGAAGAGGCTGCAGTGGTCGCCCAAGCCCTGTGGCCCCTACCAACAGTTGATCAACGGGGGTGCCAGAGGTAAGATGCCCACCTAACTGATATTGATGACCCATATCTGATAAATGTATGGGTCAGGTCCTCATTATTAGATCTGCTCTTTGTTAGCTGCCTTTCTCTATGGCTAATAGATCAGTATTATTTGCACAAGATGTTATCTAAAGATAACGATTACAAACAAACTGCAAAATTTACACATAAATAGATACACATTGTAAAAGGTTCCTTGTTTGTCAAAAGTTTCCTAAATCTTTGAAAATTATTGCTATGTAAATCTGGAGGTAGTAAAACAACTGGTTTGATTCATCTTGGTGACCCACTCCCTTATAAGCCACACATGGCTCTAATCGCATACAGTACTTCCAAAGTTAATAGTGTTATCAATAAGCATACTTCTAACACTAGATTTGTAAGAAGCAGGCATAAGTTAGCTAGACATTTGAGTAATGGGCTTCTTTAAAGTGATCCTCCAGTCCCAAACTGAAATTTGACTATACATTGAAAAGGTGTCAACGTACATAGTGCATTCTGCTGGAATTATAATGCCTTGTTGCCAACTTCTGGTCCCCAACTCATTCTTTACAAATTGTCCACCAGAGTGTTAGACCTGCAGATGGAGTAACTCTCAGCAAGTGGAGGCCATCTGCCTTAGAAGTTGGTTGACAGTTGAACAGTAGTTGAACAAACAAACATCTGGTGAATGTTTATTTCCAAGACATGGCCATACACATTCTAGACTATATTGGCTATTACAGTTGTTCAGACTACCCATACACATTCAATGAAACCACTTGATGGACGAAATATCTTTTTAAGAACGTTCTTTCAAAGAAAGATCTTTAGTTCTTGAATGATATAGTTGAAATCATTTGTATGACCACCTTAAGACATACTCCCCTCCATTGCCCTTGACCGATTATTTGCTGACGATGTTGGTGCTATGTCCACCCAATATGTGTCTTCTCCTGCAGGTGTAAGCATTGCTTCATCCTAAAGCAATCGAGTGGCAGTTCTAAGACTCCAGCGATGATTTTATGAAGTAGAAGTTGGGACATCAGAACTTGGCAATAGAAGTACCGTAATCTCAGAGGAAGCCACCAGATACATTAACTATACATTTCCAATGTTTTGTTTGGGACTAGAGGGTTATTTTAAGAATTGTCCATTCTACAATATAGTTGTCTTCTGTTTTCAAGTTGAAAAATGTACATTTTGTTACTGGTGCATCAAATACTAGACAACCTTTTCCTTGTGAGGGTTCTGTTTCTTGTAGTAGGGATGTCTGTTTTCACAAGCATCTCATGAAAGGAAAAGCTATTACTTATACAACTCACAGACGATATACCTGGTCTTTTTGTTTCATCTTGTATGGGACCATACCGCTCAGGTAATGCCAGAGAACTGGAAGGAATCTGACTTACTGTAAGAGTGCTAGCACTTTTGGAAGAATATTTATAGATCATTTTGAGGAAAGCAGACTTTGTATTGGTGTCCTGTTTGTATAAGATAATGTAACACTTTGGTAAAAATGTACATGACAAAATTCCATAGCTTGATATAAGTATTACTATCATTTCCACAGCTGGTAAGTAGATACCAAATGTAGTAACATATATTGGAATAAAGGTTATCCATGCAATGAAGTAAATCAACATACCAAATGTAATAAATTTAGCTTCATTGTAGTTTTCTGGCAGTTTTCTGCCTCTAAATGCAAAAATAAAACATGCAAAAGCCAAGACAGCAACGTATCCTAGCATTATACCAAATGCCACTGTAGAGCCTTCATCACATTCCAATATGATTGTTCTTGGAAGAGAAAAATTCTCTTTGATATAGGGAGACCAAAATACCAGCCAAGTGGTGCAAATAATCATCTGAATTCCAGTGCAGAAAAATACTAGAGTAAATGGTCTATATAGAAATTTTAAAATGCTGTGAACTCTTGGCTCAAACGTAAAAGCCAACAATATTTTGATTGACTTAAGTAAAATACATGCCACTACTACTGTAAAACTAATACCAAACATAGTTTGCCTCACTTTGCACTTGAAATCAACTGGTTCGCCAATAAAGAAGACTGCACTGACAAAACTTAAAAGGATAGAAATGAGGATGACATAACAAAGAATTCCTCCAGATGCCTTTACCACTGGTGTATTAAAGTTCTTAGCAAACAGGAATGCTATTGTGAAAATAAGAAAAATTCCAACAAATGAAATGATAAGCAGGATAATGGCCAAACCGTCATCCCAGCGAAGAAATTCTATTTTCTTCAAGAGACATACAGAGCTGTTGACTGGAGACCAGTGAGTCTTGTTATTACACTGGATACAAAAGTCCATATCTAGAATGATTACAAAATGGAAGACAATGAAACAAAATTTGTACTGAAATTAAAACTTTATTTTATTTATATTTGAAGCTTAAACGAATAACATGTTCTTCTAAACATACAGGTATCTAAGGGGGTGTTCCATCAGAGACAACCTTTATAATTTAGGAACCATGACAATAATGCACCGATCAATCGATCCTGCTCTGAAGACAATAAAATGTATGTAAAGAGGCAGTGTTGTAATCTACTGTGAGCTACCACAAGAGAATCAGTCTCTGTAGTCCAAGATGAAAAATAACTACATATAAAATCAGTGTTGCAGTGCTGTTTTCGTAACAAAATTACAGGGTTATTAAAATTCTCACCATTCCCTTTGTATGTGTTTAGATGCAGAGTAGTTTGGACGTGAAATAGTCCTTGGTGCAAGATTTCAGCTTGGGCCCTCCTTCCCTCGGTGCTTTGTGGCGAGGGGCAGTAGTGTACTTAGCCTTTCTGCTGCCTGAGGTAAAAATTTTAATGACACCCAGATTCTCAACCTTACCCCTTCCCACAAGCCCTACTGTTAGGAAATACTTGGAAAACTTAACATACAGTGATACAAAACTTACAGGGTAATACAGCGCCCCATAACTCTTACATCCAGTGATGTCTCCTCTGATGTTCTCTTTCCTCATCTTCTCCATTCAGACTAGACCGCCATGAAGATTTATTTTAGCTATATCTTGTCTCTGCAGAGTTTGACAAACAGACATCTTAGTTTCCTACTTTTCCATCATCATTCCACCTCCATAACACCTCAATACTGTTCCCACTGTGCTCCCCAATACTATTCTATAGAAACAGATAATCCCCCTGAAAATGCTAGTACCACACAGGTAGCGTTCCCTTCAATAATTATTGGCACATGGTGCCCTAAAAAAAGAAGTGCGGCCAGCAAACAGTGTCTCTGACACTAATAGTGTAAACATAATGTCCCCCAAAATAATGTGCTAAGCTGATACTGTGCCAGGGTGCCCCCACGGTAAAAGGTCTCCCGAAAATATCAACAATAGAAATAATTATCTCCCAGAGTGCATAGTGTTAACAGTGCCCCAAAAGTAGTAATGTCCCCATTGAGTTCATACTAATAATAATGTTCCCCATAGTCCACCAGTAGTAATACTTCTCTTTATAATGTGTGCCAATAGAAAAATACCACCTTATATTATGGACAGTACACAAAATACCCACCTACCTATCAGAACAGATCCCCATATCAGATCCTAAGATCAGACTTGAAATCAGACCCCCATATCAGACCTTAAATCAGAACCCCCTATCAGACCTCAAATCAGACCCCCATACTAAACCTCAAATTAGACCCCCATATCAGACCCCAAATTAGACCCCCATATCAGACCCCCATATCAGATCTTCAGATCAGACTCCTAATCAGACCTCAAATCAGATTCCCTGTGTCATATTTTAAATCAGACTCCCATATCAGATCCTCAGATCAGTCCCTCATCAGATAATCAGATCAGACCCCCATATCACACCTCAGATCAGAGCCTCATATCAGATCTTCAGATCAGACCCCCATATCGAACATCAGATCAGAACCCATATCAGATCCTCAAACCCCCATATCAGATCCTCAAATCAGACCCCTATATCAAACCTCAGATGAGACCCCATCAGACCTTCATGTAAGTTCCCCATATGAGGATCAGATCAGAACCCCTTTAGAACTGCATGTCAGACCCTCGCATTAGACCTCACATCAGGCTGCCATGTCAGACCCCCACATATCAAACCTCAGATCAGACCCTCTTTAGACCTCCCTATCAGACCTCATATCAGACATTAAAATAAATAAATTAACTTACTTCTCCTGCTCTGCCGCTCCTCTCCAGGCCTGACTTCCACTCCTACGATCTCTTATTTCTTCTGGCCAACATTGAACAGATCATAGTGCGCACACTACGTCCTGACGCTGTACACAGGACAGTGCAACATGGCCCGAAGTAGACCAGAAAGGAGGGGTGAGTACAATGATTCACTCCCCTCTCCTCCCATCTCTTGCATAATGCAGGAGTATCAAAGTATTGAAAGAGTATCGAGAGTTGCAATCCTACTAGGAGTGTATAGGACCTGTGATACTGCATACAGTGAAGAGACTATATGACATCCAAACTAGTCTGAGTCTGCACACATACAGAAGGAGGAGTAAGAACTTTTTAGCCCTTTAATTTTGTTATACAAAGAGCTCTAGGACATAGATTTTATTTCCCGCTTTCAAAACCCCTGGGAAACACCACTGACATTGCCTCAAAAAAAACAACACAGTTTGTAGTGTGTTTTATCTTTCCTTATTGAAAAAAAAGGCAGGAAATACAATGCAGAAAACATCGCATTTGGCATTTTCCAAAAAAAAAACACTGTGTGAAAACTATCCTAAGACTAGGCAATGGTTAAAAATTCTCACATTAGTGACATGGATGGACCTATTATGAATTCAACTGAACTGTATTTATAGCAGTATGGCACACTGTGTTAGGCCTTATTCACATGTCAGTGTTTGGTCAGTGATTTACATCAGTGATTGTGAGCCAAAACCAGGAGTGTAGGCTACACAGAGATAAGGTATATCTGCACCTGTTCTGTGTTTAGACCTGAACCTGGCTTTGACTCTCAATCACTGATGGAAATCACTGACCAAACACTGACTGGGTGAATAAGGCCTTAGGGTGACATTGCACAAGCACATAAGCGTCCATGGACAGTGCTCGCGATTCACCGTTAATTTCCAGCTGCACATGGATATCCCATGGCTACAGGTTGCAAGTCCAGTGATACTTGTGGCCACTAATGGTCATCTGATACCACCCTAATTCAAGCAATTATTGGTAATAATGGGAGCACTTGGCTTTATTAATTTCAGATGTGTTTTTTGTACAGTACCTGATTCTCTGGTATAGTGATTTTCTGGACATGCTACGCATTCATAACAACATGTATGTTGACTTGCTGATGTTTTCTTCATTTGCCCGGGTTTACATTCATCTGAACATCGAGATTGGATCTTCTGTAATATCGGGAAGGATTCAAAATCATCATAAAATCAGCTATTCAGGACTATTATTCACGAATATTCGAATTGCGAATTTTAATCGCGAATATCGGCACTTCGAGAATTCGCGAATATTTAGAATATCGCAAAATATATTCGTAATCGCGAATATTCAATTTTTTTTTTAAATACCAGTTTATGCGAATTTTATGCGAATTTTTGCAATCAAGAAAATAATGCCTGGAGATCATGAATTCGCGAATTCTCGAATATATGGCGAATATTCGCCCAAATATTTGCGAAATATCGCGAATTCGAATATTGCCCCTGCCGCTCATCACTATTCAGGACTAAGGCCAAATTCACACCACAGAGTTTATGAAGGAGTAGATAGAAAATATAGGAGTAATGTCTAAATCTTTCTTTTAGACTTTTTCTCCATTTTGGTCCAATCCTGTCCAGGGCCACAACTACCATCATGGCAGCCATAGCAGTTGCTATGTGGCCCGCAATGCCACTGCCTAGCAGATAAGACAGCATCAGGAAATTGTGTGCAGCTGCAAGACTGCTATTAGGGCAGTACTGCTGGTGCTGATTTATGGACCCCAAAACAAGTTAAAATAGAAAGGGGCCGTGAAATCCCAATCTTAATCGACACGCTGACCAGCTCAGCCATGCTGCATTCCTCCTCTCCACATGGACTTGAAAGAAATGCAGAATGGAGCTGAAAGGAGGAGAAAAGCACATGAAATCTGAGGCAGCGGTGAGAGTTTTGAGCCTGCCTTTCATAATTTGAACAGGATAGAAGCAGGCAGGAGCTGAGAAGCAGCAGTGCTGATACACTGAGTACACTAGGATAGTCGGAGGAAAAGTCTCTGAAGCTGCTGCATGCCTCTTTCCAAAATGCAGGCCACACCTTTAGTGCAATCTTATTTATGAATTATTTTTCAAGCATTACTTATTTTCAAGCTCACACCTTTCCCCATATAGCATAAGCTAGAAAAATTGTTTTTATTTTAGTCATCTTCTCTGCCCCCTCCTCCTTAACACAGTCCCTTTTCAACAAGCTATCCCAGTATCCCACATACCACCTCACATAGACCCAGCAGTGCCATGGTGTGTCTTCACTATACCGAGATCTGTAATCAAGTGTTTCTCCTTTGCTGTTTTCTAATATCAACTTCTATGCTGGCCCTTGGCACATGTGCAGGCCTCTTTTTAACTTTATATATTTACAAATGGTCCATAAGACCAATAATCGCCCGATTATTTACACATTGGCACATGAAATAATAGTGAGACCATTTGTAAATATATAAAATCTCTTTTGCTGTTGCTCCCCTTCTTGCTACTATGTTTTGGGGGTTCCCTGTAGAGCCCCTGCCACCTTATGCCCCTCCAGCTTCCTTTCTCCTACAGACCCATTGCTACTTTGTGCCTACCCTTCCACTCCTATAGAGGCCCTGATATTTCGTGAACCTCTGCTGCTGCCTACTTGCCCCCATCAACATCCTGCTACCTTGCAACTATAATAGTGCATTCAGAAAGTCTTCAGACCCTTTCACCGTTTTCACATTTTATTTTGTTGTGGCCTTGTGCTAAAATAAAAAAAGTTTAAAATGTTCCCCATCATTCTGCCCTCAGTGCCTTATAATGAGAAAGTGAAAACAGAATGTTCTAAATCTGTGCTAATTTATGGAAAGCGAAAAAACTAAAATATTGCATTGGCATAAGTATTTAGACCCTTTACTCAGTACTTAGTTGAAGCATCATTGTCAGCGATTACCGCCTCCAGTCTTCTTGGGTATGATGCTACAAGATATACACACCTGGATGTTCTGCCTTTCTTCTCTGCAGGTCCTCTCAAGCTCTGTCAGGTTGGATTGGGACCGTCGGTTGACAGCTATTTTCAGGTCTCTCCAGAGATGTTTGATTGGGTTCAAGTCAAGGTTCTGGCTGGGCCACTCAAGGACATTCACAGAGTTGTGCATAAACCACTCCTATTTAGTCTTGGCTGTGTGCTTAAAGAGGACCTTTCACCAGAGGAAAGCCTCTAAACTAACTATACAGGAGTGTAGAGCGGCGCCCAGGGATCCCGCTGCACTTACTGTTATCCCCGTGTGCCGCTCCGTTCGCCGGGTATAGCCTCCGGTATGTAAGAAGTTAGGCTCCACCCACTTGATCCTGCCGGCGTCTTCTTCTCCTATGCTGTAGCGCTGGCCAATGGCAGCGCTCAGCTCATAGCTATACCGGGCGAACGGAGCGGCGCCCGGGGATAACAGTAAGTGCAGCGGGATCCCTGGGCACCGCTCTACACTTCTGTATAGTTAGTTTAGAGGCTTTCCTCTGGTGAAAGGTCCTCTTTAAGGTCATTGTCTTGTTAGAAGGTAAACATTCAGCCCAGTCTGAGGTCCAGAGCATACTGGATCAGATTTTCATTAGGATCATCTCTGTAACTTTGCTCCATTCAGTTTACTATCAAATCTGACCAGTCTCCCTGTCCCAGCTGCTGAAAAACATCACCGCAGCATGATGCTGCTACCACCATGCTTCACTGTAGGGATGGTATTGGGCAGTGCCTGGTTTTCTCCAAACATGATGCTTAAAATTGAAGCCAAAAAGTTCAATCTTGGTTTCATCCGACCAAAGAATCTTGTTTCTCACAGTCTGAGAGTCCTTTAAAGGCTATGTACACCTTCAGAGGCAATTTTTTTTTTATTAGACTAAGGGCGGTGGCTCACTCTAGGCGGATTCTGGAATAGGTGCTGCTACCCCAAAGATAGAGGGACACCCACCCTCTGGTAATGAATAGTTAGTTAAAAGCCAAGATTATGGGCAAGCACACTGCACTTGGACTACAGTAAAATCTAATAGGATTATGAATAAAATTTTATTAAATCACAATTTAGATGAACACGTGTGTAATATGTAAAATGCAAACAATGCAATAAAATACAATAAAACCAAAAATAAAATGCAATACTTAGAAAATCCAAAGTTCACACAGATTGAGTTCATAGGTGGAATTGGTTCCTTATTGTCACAAAAACGCTGGAGTATGTATGTAACTGCACAGTGATAAAGTGCTCTGCAGTTACTGAACTCCTATATAGGGTGTGCGGATAAGCATACACAGAGAGATATAGCTTCGTACTCCTGCACAGTAATATAGTGCTATGTAAACACTGGACTCCAATATAGGCAATGTGGGAAACCGAGGTAAAAATCCTGCTGTATATAGTGTCTCGAGTAGCAGTCTTATTTCCCCTAATCTTGTGCACAATAAAATGGATATTACAATGGTTCTAATCCCATGCCAATAATATATATAGTTCCGCAGATTGGATCTTCTTACCTTCCGTTTACTTTATATCATGCATGTATGTCTTTTCAGTCGTTGGACGAGAGACGAGCGGCGCGGGACACTGCCGGCGTCTCGCTCTGTACTCCTCCAGCTCACTTACCCGAAATCTCGCGGGACTTGGAGCGATGTCTTGGTTTTGCCTGACATATAAGGAACCAATTCCACCTACGAACTCAATCTGTGTGAACTTTGGATTTTCTAAGTATTGCATTTTATTTTTGGTTTTATTGTATTTTATTGCATTGTTTGCATTTTACATATTACACACGTGTTCATCTAAATTTGATTTAATTAAATTTTATTCATAATCTTATCAGATTTTACTGTAGTCCAAGTGCAGTGTGCTCGCCCATAATCTTGGCTTTTAACAAAAATTTTTTATGATTGCATGTTACAAATTTTTGGCTAAAAATAACTTTTTCAATTGGTCTTTATTAACAATAATGAGCTGTTCTGTCACAAGAGGTTAAGGGCTGTTTCACACTCACTCGGCCGCTCGCTCCTCAATGCGCCTGCGCCGGGTGTAGATGTGACGTCATCGGCGCAGGCGCATTGAGGATGGAGCGGCCGAGTGAGTGGCCGCCTCTCAGTGCGCCTGCGCCGATGACGTCACATCTACACCCGGCGCAGGCGCATTGAGGAGCGAGCGGCCGAGTGAGTGGCCGCCTCTCAGTGCGCCTGCGCAGATTGAAGAGAGGTACGGCCGCGGCGCAGGCGCCAGATATTGAATCAAAACAGGCAGGGCCAGCACAGAACAATTCCGTTCCCTGGCCCTGTCAATCAACAAGCAGAGGGGGCGTCATTACCATCGGAGGATGCGGCTGCTACCAGCAAGTAGCCGCCCTACTTGCTGGTAGCAAGGTAATTTACATATTATAAAAATCGATTTTTAACAAATTCTACTGAACGAAAATCATTAATTAGCTTATGTATGATGAGATCGCAGTGTAGGGATTATTAGTAAAGAAAAAAAAACAAAACGGTTTAATGGGGTGACAGAAGCCCTTTAACATGACTGATAATGCTCCGTGCCTCTCTGTGATCTCTTTACTACGAAATCACAGTGACAAGTGTGATTTTGTAGTAAAGAGATCACAGAGAGGCACGGAGCATTATCAGTCATGTTAATGCTCCGTGCCTCTGCAGTCTGCATCGGGTCTTGGCACTCTTTCACTGAGTGGATGCCACGCACGGCATCCGCTCGTGTGAAACAGCCCTAACTGTTTTTCTTATTGTGTGACTGGTACTTTCACTTTGTGCCAGTCATCTAATAAACCTTATCTCTAAACTATCACCGAATGAGCGTGAGCCAATAAAATAAACCAATAAAATATTATATTGAATCACTGCCCCTTTGGATGCCCCCTTTCCCTGCACCTATTCTCTATGTATGGATTGTCTCTTATGTATTGTGTTAATAAAATTTACCTATATTGTATACGTTCTGGTAGTTTCTTGATAGGTCTTAGCTCTAAACTACTGAGAGGTCATAAACACTTATTTAAGCCATATTCTTATCAGTAAGAACTGAGCCATAATGAGTGTTTAGGAGGTCATAGAGCAGAGATAAGGAGTCCGTCTGCTCCTGGTTTGACAGAAACAACAGAAAATCCAAAGGGTGCTTCTAGAGCATGTCAGCTCTGTATAGAAAAAAAGGAGGCTATATTTTTAATAAAAAACAATAAAAAAATTACTTTTAGCTCAAAATGAATAAAAAAAAATGCCTCCAAAGGTGTACATAGCTTTTAAGTGTTTTTTTTTTGCCAACTTTCATGTGCCTTTTACTGAGGAGAGAGAGGCCTCTTTCTAGCCACTCTGCCATTAAGCCCAGACTGGTGGAATGCTGCAATGATGGTTGACCTTTTGGAAGTTTCTCCCATCTGCACACAGGATCTTTGGAGCTCAACCAGAGTGACTGATTAGGTTCTGGTCACCTCTTTTACCAAGGCCCGTTCTTTCAAACGTTTTCCATTCAAGAATTATGGAGGCACTGTGCTCTTGAAAACTTTCAGTGCAGCAGGAATTTTTTTCTACCTTTCTCCAGATCTGTGCTTCCACAAGACCATATCTCTGGGCTCTACAGGCAATCCTTTCCTCCTCATGGCTTGGTTTTGCTCTGATATGCATTGTCAGTTGGGAGACCTTTTATAGACAGGAGTGCATCTTTCCAAATCATGTCCAACCAACTGAATTTACTACAGTTGGACTCCAATCAAGGTGTGGAAACATCTGAAAGATGATCAAGAAAAACAGGAGACCCCTAGAGCTAAATTTTAAGGTGTCATAGCCAAGGGTCGGAATACAGTCCATGCAAAATGTTTTCCTTTTTAATAAATATGCAAACATTTCTAAAATTCTGTTTTCACTTTCTGATTAATGCATTATTCACACAGTCAGTGTGCAGTCAATGATTTCCATGAGTGACTGTGTGCCAAAACCTTGTGCGGTCAAAAACACAGAACAGGTACAAATCTTTTCATTATACCTTATGTCTGTGTAGGCTCCAATCCTGGTTTTGGCTCACAATGTGGTTTTGGCTCACAACGTGTGACTACGGCTCTAGGGGTATTGACCGCAGGTTGATGGGGAGAGTTTTTTTTTTTATTTCAGCACAAGGCCACAACATAACAAAATGTGAAAAAAGTGAAAGGGTCTGAAGACTTTCTGAATGCATTGCAGCTTTGCATGTTCTGCCGAACTAATCTGAAGTCTGGCCTGATATCTGTTGGCTTAATGTCTATGTAAATAACTTTCTTAGAGTGCCTCCACACACAACAGATTTTGTTGCAGAAATTCCTGTGACTGAAAATAAGTTCCATTAATATGAATGGGTCTTGCAGAAATCCATGAGCTTACCATCAAAATAACTCCATTCAAATGAATGGAATTGATTTATAGTCACAGAAATTTTCTGCAGCATAATCAGCTACATGTGAAGACACCCTTATTTTCTGGGTCACTCAGGGTTTGGATAATAAAGTGTTTTTGTGTGGCACAGTGTATGCCAGAATTCTGTCACATTGAAATCTAATAAAAAAATTTGAATTTTCTCAGTACCTTCAAATGTTTAAACTCATTCTTGTTATCCTGGCTGTTGAATAGGAAGATGTCGTTTTCGTTATCATATTCAGCAAATATAGTGAAATTAATCTTTCCATCAGGACCCACTTTCCAGATCACTACATCATATCCAGAATTTGCATCTCCTCTGGAATCAAAATTAACAGTCCTTCCCATATAGGTAAAGTTTACAGTCTTCAGTGACTGTAGAAGCTATGAGGTGGAGAAATATATAGAAAGATATTAGAAGACATAGAAAAACACCTGAGAAGTGACAACATGATGACATCAGTATGCGCTTACAGTTCACTATCCTTAGAATGAAACCAACTAACAATAATACTTTACTGTTTGATTCCTAGAAGCAATTTCTGATTTTAACAAATTTAACAAACTTTAAATGCAAATTGTACTATCAGTGAGGTTTGACTAGTTATTTATAGAGAAATAAAATAAGTTTTCATTCTATAACCTTATTATGCATACTTAAATTGTACAAACCGGATTCCCAAAAAGTTGGGACACTAAACAAATTGTGAATAAAAACTGAATGCAATGATGTGGAGATGGCAAATGTCAATATTTTATTTGTAATAGAACGTAGATGACAGATCAAATGTTTAATCCGAGTAAATGTATCATTTTAAAGGAAAAATACGTTGATTCCAATTTTCACGGTGTCAACAAATCCCAAAAAAGTTGGGACAAGTAGCAATAAGAGGCTGGAAAAGGTAAATTTGAGCATAACGAAGAGCTGGAAGACCAATTAACACTAATTCGGTCAATTGGCAACATGATTGGGTATAAAAAGAGCTTCTCAGAGTGGCAGTGTCTCTCAGAAGCCAAGATGGGTAGAGAATCACCAATTCCCACAATGTTGCGCAGAAAGATAGTGGAGCAATATCAGAAAGGTGTTACCCAGCGAAAAATTGCAAAGACTTTGCATCTATCATCATCAACTGTGCATAACATCATCCGAAGATTCAGAGAATCTGGAACAATCTCTGTGCGTAAGGGTCAAGGCCGTAAAGCCATACTGGATGCCCGTGATCTCCGGGCCCTTAAACGACACTGCACCACAAACAGGAATGCTACTGTAAAGGAAATCACAGAATGGGCTCAGGAATACTTCCAGAAACCATAGTCAGTGAACACAATCCACCGTGCCATCCGCCGTTGCCAGCTGAAACTCTACAGTGCAAAGAAGAAGCCATTTCTAAGCAAGATCCACAAGCTCAGGCGTTTTGACTGGGCCAGGGATCATTTAAAATGGAGTGTGGCAAAATGGAAGACTGTTCTGTGGTCAGACGAGTCACGATTCGAAGTTCTTTTTGGAAATCTGGGACGCCATGTCATCTGGACCAAAGAGGACAAGGACAACGCAAGTTGTTATCAACGCTCAGTTCAGAAGCCTGCATCTTTGATGGTATGGGGTTGCATGAGTGCATGTGGCATGGGCAGCTTGCATGTCTGGAAAGGCACCTTCAATGCAGAAAAATATATTCAGGTTCTAGAACAACATATGCTCCCATCCAGACGTCATCTCTTTCAGGGAAGACCCTGCATTTTTCAACAAGATAATGCCAGACCACCTTCTGCATCAATCACAATATCATGGCTGCGTAGGAGAAGGATCCGGGTACTGAAATGGCCAGTCTGCAGTCCAGATCTTTCACCTATAGAGAAGATTTGGCGCATCATAAAGAGGAAGGTGCAACAAAGAAGGCCCAAGACGATTGAACAGTTAGAGGCCTGTATTAGACAAGAATGGGAGAGCATTCCTATTTCTAAACTTGAGAAACTGGTCTCCTCGGTCCCCAGACGTCTGTTGAGTGTTGTAAGAAGAAGGGGAGATGCCACACAGTGGTGAAAATGGCCTTGTCCCAACTTTTTGGGGATTTGTTGACACCATGAAATTCTGATTCAACATATTTTTCCCTTAAAATGGTACATTGTCTCAGTTTAAACTTTTGTTCCGTGATTTATGTTCTATTCTGAATAAAATATTAGAAGTTGGCACCTCCACATCATTGCATTCAGTTTTTATTCACGATTTGTATAGTGTCCCAACTTTTTTGGAATCTGGTTTGTACATGCCGTGGCAAAAGACACCTGACACTGGCTATTTTTTACTAATATTTGTTCCATGTCAGTTTTACAGAAATGTACAGTTTACATACTGTGACAGCACCAGGGGGAAAGTGGTAGAAGGAGTCTACATTTCACCTAGGTTCCTGTCCTATATGTTCTAAAATGCAGCCAGGGAATTGACAGCAAGGAAAAGTCTACTTTCACACTAGCGTTCGGGGCTCCGCTTGTGAGTTCCGTTTGAAGGGGCTCACAAGCGGCCCCGAATGCATCCGCTCAGAATGCATCAGTCTGGCAGCGTTCAGCCTCCGCTCCGCTCAGCAAGCGGACACCCGAACGCTGCTTGCAGCGTTCGGGTGTCCGCCTGGCCGTGCGGAGGCAAACGGATCTGTCCAGACTTACAATGTAAGTCAATGGGGACGGATCCATTTGAAGATGACACAATATGGCTCAATTTTCAAACGGATCTGTCCCCATTGACTTTCAATGTAAAGTCTGGATGGATCCGTCTGAACTACTTTCACACTTAGAATTTTTTCTAAACTATAATGCAGACGGATCAGTTCTGAACTGATCCAAACGTCTGCATTATAGGAGAGGATCCATCTGTGCAGACACCAGACGGATCCTCTCTGAACGCAAGTGTGAAAGTAGCCAAACTAGGTTTTCTCTTTGCAAGGGTTTTGTTAGAAAACCTGGTTAGAAGGGCCTGGCTGCTTGGAGCAGGGAGAGTTGGGTGGGTCCCTGCTCCAATTAGCCACTCCAGGTATTCAGGGTAACTGTGGCTAATCACCTTGGAACCTGGGTGTGCTATAAAAGGGCAAACAGCTCCCTAGCTGAGCTCTCTGCTCCTAGGAAGAACCCTGCTGTGTGAGTAAAAACAAACATATGTTTTGTTGATGGAGCTAGGCACAAGGCTCAGTTTCATGTAGTTAGGGACTACTGCTTGTTTAGATGTAGTGGCCAGACGGCCAGGTATTTCATTTGTTTTGAACAGTTTTTGTTTAATACTTTTATCTGCAAAAGTCAATAAAACTGGCTGAGGCCAGTTGCACCATACTTGCTTGGACTGGACTGTGTTTTATGTGCCTATAGCACCCGTCTATCCCAGGAGACGGCAGTCCCATGAGATAATCCCGTTACATATGGTGGAGGATGCGGGCAAAACAATCCAGCAAGTTTCATGTCCTGGGTTAAGTCTGCTGTTCTGAAAAAAACAAACAGTGCAGATATGGAGGAAGTGCTGAAACAGCTGATCCAGGCTAACATACAGCTCCAAAAGGCGAATGCTAACCAGCAGGAAACCAATCGGTTGTTCATGGAGACTACGCAAGCTGGTTTCAGAGAACAGCAATCGCTTAATAAAAGTATGGTGGAGCAGATAGCGGTGCTGGCTAAAAGGCCCCATGTCAAGGAGGAATCCATCTCTGCAGGGAGGAGAGTGCAAGCTTCCCTTCAAAAAAATGGTCGCAGGGGATGATGTGGAGACCTACCTCACCATTTTTGAAAGAGCCGCTGAAAGAGAGAAACTCCCAGCAGAACAGTGGGCAGACACCCTTGCTCCATTTCTCAGTGGGGAGTCACAGAAAGCCTACTATGATCTGAGTGAGCAGGATACCAGAGAGTACCCTAAACTGAAAGCAGAAATTCTCGCTCGCTTAGGTGTAACATCTGCGGTCAGAGCCCAGCGAGTGCACAACTGGACTTTCCAAATGGATAAACCAGCGAGGTCGCAAATGTACGATCTTTTTCACCTGGCTAAAAAAAGGCTACAGCCAGAGGTATCTACAGCCACTCAGGTGGTGGAAAGAGTGGTCCGGGACCGGTTTGTTCGTGCTCTACCAGTTCGGATACAGCGCTGTGTGGGACAAGCGGACCCCAGGGATGTCAGCTTGTCGCCCTAGTGGAGCGGTATCTGAACACCAAGGAGTATCTCCAAGACCTCTGTCCTACTTGGCTGGCCCCAAGGAGCCAGAAGTCTAGGATCGCAGTAAGACTGTTCCTAATCTAAAGGGGGCGAGGGAGGGCCGTAAAGTAGAAACTGAAACTGACCTATTAGCCAGACTTCTTAGGCCAGTTAGCCCCAAATAGCCTTGGGCTGTCAAAAACATTGTTTGCTGGCGATGACAAGGACTAGGCCACGTGGCTGCCAACTGTCTTTTGGCTGATGAGCCTATGGAGTGTGACAGTGGGCGGAGGAGGTCATTGTCTGTGGGACCTGCCTACTCTGCCTTGCCGACCCCAGATATGGAGCGACAAACTTGCAGCTTGGTGATTGAAGGACACTCAGTTTAAGCTCTGTTGGACTCTGGTAGTCGAGTGACTCTTGTGAATGGCAGCTTGGTGGACACTAGGAAGCTGCAAAAGAGACAGATGGGGGTCATCTGCATACATGGGGATACAAAAGAGTACACCACTGCTATAGTCTCTTTTGAAACCCCATGCGGGAAAGTAACCTATGAAGTGGGGGTTGTAAACAGTCTGATTCATACTGTCATTGTGGGGTGTGATTTTCCTCCATTTTGGCAAATGTGGAATATGCTTGATAAGTGTTTAAGTGGGTCTGCTGTAGATCCTATTCCCCTGGCTGAACCTGAAAATGTGCAAACAGTAGGGGTGACCCAGAGTGAAACCGAGAGTTTTCCCTTAGCAGTGCTTCCAGGTAATACTGATGATGTTCCCGAAATTGGTCTCCCTGACTTGCCAGTCTTCAATGATAACTTTGGGACAGCTCAACTCCGGGACACTACATTAACCCACGCACGGCAAAGTGTGAAAGTAGTTAATGTGGTGTCTTAAGAAACCGGGGTAGAGAAAATATTTCCCCATTTTGCTTTAGAGAATGAACTCTTATATAGAGTTGATGAGCAAAATGAACAAGTTGTGGCACAACTTGTGGTCCCAAAATCACATCGCCAAAAGGTGATGGATCTAACCCATTTGTTACTGCTGTGTCATAATCTGGTGTAGTGGACCATGACACTTTTGCTGTGCATGCTTGTTGCTGGTTGCAACATGTTGTTTTGCATGTTTTGAAACTTCCCCTTTAAGTTGTGTGTCCCTTCCCATCCTGGTGTGTTCGGGGTTAAGATTTGTCTTCCTTGGTGTGGAACTGGGTGTGGTCTCTAGGCTCTATTTATCCTTGTGTTTTGAGCCTGAGTTCTAGTTTTGTCTCCAGCCTTGGTGTGTGTGTTGGAGTGTGGATGTTCCTGGATTCCATCTGTCCAGTCTTAGGGCCATCCTAGTTGAACATCTATGTCACCCCCTTGTTTCTATGTTCTATCCCCTACCCTTACCTGTTGTGTTTGGTGTGGGTTTATGTTATGGGTGTGTGGTGATGTCTTGTTTGGTGTTATGCCTGGCATGTTTGGTGTTATGCCTGGCATGGTTGCTAGACATCCCCTTGTCTGTCTTCGCCTTCGGAAGGGGGACCCATTGGTTTCCCAGAGGGGTGAACCTAAAGCTTAGGAGCAGCCTTGCCTGGAGCCAGCTTGCATCCGGTGTTCGCAGGAGGTTCCAGGTTGTTTGGTTGTCGTTGTTCCATCTTTGCTGCAGCAGGTAAATGTTTGTTGTTTTACCTGGTGCTTACCTGCCATTCAGTTGCAGCTCTATCTATCTTTTCCCTTCTGATACTAGGCCACTGGAGACTCCGGTTCGTCTGTGTCCTTGAGGAACCGGTTGTCTCCTATTCCTGACCCCTATGCAAGGGACCGTTAGGGTCAGCAGTATCTAGGTTCCAGTGTATGAGTCCTCCCACCTTTAGGGGGCAATCATACAGTCAGGAGATCAGGATAAGGATTAGGGCAACTGTAGGAGGTGACCTGCGCCATTTCCCTGTTTCCAGGCTTAGTATTAGCTCTCTTAATTACGGTGGGGAGTTTCCCCCACTCCCCACTGTGACACTATTCACATGTGCTAGGAGGGCACTTGGCTTATGAAAAAACCAAAGACCGGATTTTGCAGAGGTTTAATTGGCCTGGGGTACATAAAGAGATAAAAGAATACTGTGATTCATGCCCAGAGTGTCAATTACGCAACCCCGGCAGCGACCTTTAGGAGTCCGTTAGTGCCACTCCCGATTATTAAAACTCCATTTGAGAGGATTGCAATGGATTTGGTGGGACCTCTTGTTAAGTCTGCCAGAGGTCACCAATACATTTTGGTTGTCCTTAATTATTCTACCCGCTATCCTGAAGCAATACCTCTAAGGAAAACCTCTGCAAAGGTGAGTGGGCATACCTAAAGAAGTACTCACTGACCAGGGAACGCCCTTTATGTCAAAGGTTATTCAAGAGTTGTGTAAACTGTTGAAAATAACTCACTTGCGTACCTCAGTTTATCATCCCCAAACGGATAGACTAGTCGAAAGGTTCAACAAAACCTTAAAAGGGATGCTCAGAAAAGTGGTGGCACAGGATGGGAAAGACTGGGATTGTCTTTTACCATATCTTATGTTTTCTGTACGTGAGGTGCCTCAAGCATCTATCGAAACAAAATAATAGCTGATCTTAAGGAGACCAGCTAAAGAAAACACTGTGGAGCCTCATTTAAGAGTCTCCACACAGCAATCCAAAATGCAAAGCTCCCTGGGAAACAGTAATATGCAAAATAACTGTGGAGCCCCAGTTATGGGTCTTCAACACAGAGAAAGCCAGATATCCTTCAAAGGAAGGAAAACCGAGCAAAGGGGTGTCTCCATTACAGAGATCACCAGATCCATCATATTAAGTGGCCCCTGTGTCAAGATCCCGCTCTTTTACAAGCTTTAAGGATGTGACAGTGAAGACCTAAGCTGGCTTTCCATCCACAGACAGCTGTTTCGGGGTGTTGCCCCTCATCAGTGTGGAGTAGGATTCTGTCTAACCGGGAGCAATGCCTTGGAGACTACTGAAACAAAACAATAGCTGATCTTAATGAGACCAGCTAAATAAGATTCAAGCATCTATCGGATTTTCTCCCTTCGAGCTAGTGCATGGTCGGCACCCTCGGGGTCTTTTGGATATTGCCAAAGAGACCTGCAAGAGTGAGTCTACACCCTACAAAAGTGATATTGAACACTTGTCCCAAATGCAGGAAAGGATTGAAAAAGTAATGCCCATTGTAAAAGAACGCTTGCTGCAGGCCCAGGAGAGTCAGTCCCGGGTTTACAACAGATCGGCTAAAGTAAGAAACTTCAACCCTGGGGATAGGGTATTAATCCTTGTCCCCACAGTAAAAAGTAAATTTTTGGCCAAATGGCAAGGACCTTATGAAATAGTCGAGAAGGTCGGAGAGGTGAATTACCGGGTTCACCAACCAGGTAGACGTAAGCCCTACCAAATTTATCATGTGAACCTAATCAAACCCTGGAAGGACCGAGAGGTGTTAGCAGCTTACAGCAGTGGAAAAAAGGGATGTAGTGTTGAGATACCAGAGGTAAAAATTGCAGACACTTTGTCGGGATCTCAAACCCACGAGGCAAAGGAGTCAGAGTCAACCAAAAGCCTTTTAGAATACCTGTGGCTAGACGTAAAGCTGTCTCCCAAGAAGTCCAAACAATGCTTCAGTTAGAGGTTATAGAGGAGTCCCATAGTGACTGGTCTAGTCCTATAGTCTTGGTTCCTAAACCTGATGGCACCATACGTTTCTGTAATGACTTCAGGAAACTGAAAACTGTCTCAAAGTTTGATGCTTACCCAATACCTCGAGTGGATGAGCTGATTGATAGGCTTGGTAATGCTAGGTTCCTTACCACATTAGATCTTACAAAAGGTTACTGGCAAGTACCGTTGACAGAGGGGGCCAAAGAAAAAACATTCCAGAGGATGATGGACAAAATTTTAAAACCACATCGTAGATACGCAGCTGCCTTTTTAGATGATGTGATAATCCATAGCACGGATTGGGAAAGTCATCTACCCAGGGTACAAGCCGTCCTGAATTCTATTAGGGAAGCGGGTTTGACAGCGAATCCAAAAAAATGTGCCATTGGGCATGAAGAGGCAAAGTACTTGGGGTACACGATTGGGCGAGGGGTTATAAAACCTCAAAAAAACAAAGTGGAAGCCATCCAGAGCTGGCCAAGGCCTTTTAAAGGGTTTCTATCACTTCATATGACATAGTTAGCTGGCAGACACTAGCGATCTGCTAGTGTCTGCTCTGGCCAACCATCCTACTATAATCACTTGTGGGGCAGCGGTTTTGCTAAAAAACTAACTTTTATAAATATGCTAATGAGCCTCTAGGTGCTATGTGGGCGTCATTAGCACCTAGAGGCTCCGTCTACCTTCATACACAGCGGCCGCCCAGCACGTCCCTCCAGCCCGCCCATGTCCTCCTCCGTGTGACGCAGCGGCCGAATTCTCGCGCATGCGCCGTGCGCGGCTGTATTCGGCGCATTAGAGATGTCTGAGCTCGGAGCGGTCAGACATTCAATGCGCATGCGCGGCTGTTCGGCGCATGCGCATTGAATGTCTGACAGCTCCGAGCTCAGACATCTCTAATGCGCCGAATACAGCTGCGCACGGCGCATGCGCGAGAATTCGGCCGCTGCGTCACACGGAGGAGGACATGGGCGGGCTGGAGGGACGTGCTGGGCGGCCGCTGTGTATGAAGGTAGACGGAGCCTCTAGGTGCTAATGACGCCCACATAGCACCTAGAGGCTCATTAGCATATTTATAAAAGTTAGTTTTTTAGCAAAACCGCTGCCCCACAAGTGATTATAGTAGGATGGTTGGCCAGAGCAGACACTAGCAGATCGCTAGTGTCTGCCAGCTAATTATGTCATATGAAGTGATAGAAACCCTTTAACAAAAAACAAGTCAGAGCATTCCTGGGTTTAACTCGTTATTATAGGCGTTTTATTGAAACTTTTGCCAGCATTGCGAGCCCTTTAACAGACCTTACAAAAGGGAAGCAGGCTCTATGTGCCCACCCAGTGTTAGTCACACCAGATTTTAAAAAGGAGTGTTTGGCAATTAAATGGGCCGTAGAAGCTCTCAGGTATTATTTGGTAGGGGGAACATTCAAACTGGTAACTGACCATGCCCCCAAATGGATGTGCCAAAACCATGAGAAAAACAGGCGAGTGACCCGATGGTTCATGTCTCTTCAAGATTATAGTTTTACAGTTGAACATAGGCCAGGGCGCCAGCTTGAAAATGCTGATGCCCTGTCCAGGGTGTACTGTTTAAGGGCACAATGTGTTCCTAACCCGAGGTCAAAACAGGGGGGGAGGATATGTGACAGGACCAGGGGGAAAGTGGTAGAAGGAGTCTACATTTCACCTAGTTTCCTGTCCTATACGTTCTAACAAGCAGCCAGGGAATTGACAGTAAGGAAAACTAGGTTTTCTCTTTGCAAGGGTTTTGTTAGAAAACCTGGTTAGAAGGGCCTGGCTGCTTGGAGCAGGGAGAGTTGGGTGGGTCCCTGGTCCAATTACCCTCTCCAGGTATTCAGGGTAACTATGGCTAATCACCTTGGAACCTGGGTGTGCTATAAAAGGGCAAACAGCTCCCTAGCTGAGCTCTCTGCTCCTAGGAAGAACCCTGCTGTGTGAGTAAAAACAAACATATGTTTTGTTGATGGAGCTAGGCACAAGGCTCAGTTTCATGTAGTTAGGAACTACTGCTTGTTTAGATGTAGCGGCCAGACGGCCAGGTATTTCATTTGTTTTGAACAGTTTTTGTTTAATACTTTTATCTGCAAAAGTCAATAAAACTGGCTGAGGCCAGTTGCACCATACTTGCTTGGACTGGACTGTGTTTTATGTGCCTATAGTGCCCGCCTATCCTAGGAGACGGCGGTCCCATGAGCTAATCCCGTTACAATACTTAAAAGGGGTTGTCCAACCTAGGAGCCGAAAAAAAACACACTCACCTGACCGCTCCTTCACTGTGCCTGTGCTGCTGCTCCATACTGTTCAAGCAGATCTGACTGCTGAGGCCTAAGACTGGCTGCAGCCACTTCTTAGTCCTATAGGGACTGGAAGCAGCTGGGTATGGAGCAATGCCACAGGCATGTCGGACCTTGGACAGGTGAGTTGGGCCATATGTTTGGACCATAAGGATTGTCAGCTATTATTCTTTTAATGTTAGTTCTTTTTTATCTCACCCAAAGTACTGTACTTACATAGCTTTATAATTTATTTGCTGTTTCTATGTCCAACCTACCAAAATGTACAGTGTATATATCTGTCTATAACATATATCCAGAAAATTGCGGTGTTTTTTGGTACCCGTAATATTCCTGCAATTAGCTTTAACTCTCTAAACAATCTCTCCATGTTCAAGATCATAACTAAAATAGAAACAACACAATCTCAATATGATAATATTCGAAAGCTTTGAACACCTTTTTAAACATTTGTATTTTTAAAAAATCTATTTTGTGGAAGAAAAACTTTTTGCAATTTGTTTTTCCTTGAAGTCACTTTGTATTTTTATTGTCCATATTGCCTCCTTTGCTGGCTTGATTTGTTTTTCCATCACTTTATAAACTGCTTGTTTCCATGGTTATGACCACCCTGCAATCCAGCAGCGGTGGTCAGGCTTGCACACTATAGGAAAAAGCAATAGTCTATGTGCACTACCACAGTCCCAACCACCAGAGAGGCCGACGCTTTGTCCTATAGTGTGCTAGCACGACCACCACTAAATGGAATGTAGGGTGGTTGTAACTGTGGAAACAAGAAGTGTACAATGTGACTGAAAAATGAATCTATCCAGCAAAGGAAGCAATATGAATAATAACAACACAATAGTAAGTGGCTTGTATTAACTTCCTCTACATGATAAATGCCACTTACTGAAGTGAGACAACACCTGTAAGATCTTAAAGGGGTTGTCCGGGTTCAGAGCTGAACCCGGACATACCCATATTTACACCCAGGCAGCCCCTCTGATGTTAGCATCGGAGTCTTGTCATGCTCCGATGCGCTCCCTTGCCCTGTGCTGTATCGCGCAGGGTATTCGGTGACATCACCGGCTCTGATGGGCTGGCTTTAACGCTGCCCTAGCCGTTTTACAGGCTAGGGCAGCGCTAAAGCCCGCCCATCAGTGCTGGTGACGTCACTGCCTCCGCCTGGCAGCCCTATGAAGAGCTTGGTTTGTCACCGGAACTCCTGAAAATGCCTTTGCCCTGAGAGATTCAGCACAGGGCAAAAGAGAGCATCGGAGCATGAAATGCTCTTGTCAGGGGGGCTGCCTGGGTGAAATTCTGTGTATGTCCGGGTTCAGAGCTGAACCCCTTTAAAGCATTGTCATATTTTGTTCAGATGAGCTCTCTGACAGCTCGATCTCCAGTGCCTCCTATAATCTCCTGAATTCTCATCTAAGCTGAGTTCAGGAGAAGACAGGAGTGGCTGGAGATTAAGCCACCGGAGAGCTTGTCTGATTGGAACTGTCAATTGCATTCTGCAGCCTGCAAAGTATTGGAATACATGCAAGCTGCAATGGATGCTTCAAACTTTTTAATAAAAAACTGTTGCAAAAAATTTCTTTTTTAAGTGCAAAATAGCTAAAATGCAATCTGTCTGTTGCCTTTCAATAGTAAATTTTGTAATAATGGAAAGAATGTAGCCTACAATTACACACTGGTTTCTCATGTGTAACATCAAATATGCTGCTGCTCTGAAGACAAATAGGGACTGTATTGTCAGATCTTGGTACATCACCATTCCCAGTTGAATACTAATACTGTATATAGGCTAGTGTTAAAATGTGAATTAGATACAAAGAACTTTTGTTTTTAGGAAGAACCAGAGCATATGCATATCCTTTATATCTTGAAGTGAGGGTAGCTAACAGACTTTCACATTTTGTAATTTTATGTTTTAGGCTACGGCCACATGGTCAGGTTTATGCATGCAGTTTTGGAAGCCAAAGCCAGGAGTGAATTCAAATAAGAGGATAAGTTGTATCTGTTGTTTATGCTTTCTCTCTTTTTATGATTGACTCCTGATTTTGGCTTCCAAAGCTGCATCATGAAACCTGACCCTAAAAATGAAATGATTGTGGCTTAAAAAAAATCATAGTTCTACACATATTGCTATGTAACTATACCTCCCATGGTGCAAATGCATTAGGATTTTTGCAGTTCCGATATAAACATAGCTTCTGAATTGCATGTCCTATAGCAATCACTGCCAGCTGAGTACTGTAGACAAAGCCTGGGTGTATGGTAGCTGAAAGAAAATCAACTCTGAGAGACTTGGCTTTCACTGTGCGTGTCCTGAACATGGCTTCCTTGGAATAATTGGTAACACAGCCATAGAGATCGTTGTATTTCACTGTAGGACAATCAGACATAAGTACTGCATACTGGTCCAATAGACGATTCATCTCAAATTTTTGCTGATTTAGATTTTTGATGTAGTCCTGAAAGGATGTAGTATCTCCACTCTTAAATGTAAATCCAATGACTTGTCCAATGTTCTGAATGTTTGGTATGCTACTGACTCCTTTGGCTATAGACCAGCTGTCACTAGCTATCCATGTCCTTTGTATTTTCTTCTCCATGACCTTTATAAAAAGTTTTAATAAAAGTGAAGGTTTCAAAAAAGCCACAATGACATTTACTCTAGTTTCACTTAATATTTTATCGATGGTTTCTTCTATGCGGACTTGTACTGTGCCGTCAGATAAGTGAGCAGGGATTATTTCTTTGAAAGCAATGCAGACATTGATTTTATCAGCCTGGATGCTAAAGCTCTCTAGAGCTGATCGCCCATAGTCATCATCCATAACTATAATTCCAATCCAATTCCAGCCAGAGAAATGAATGAGCTTTGCCATGGCCCTAGTTTGGTAGGAATCATTTGGTATTGTCCTCATGAAGGCAGGAAAACGAAATTTATCACTCAGTATTTCAGCAGATGATGAATGGCTAATCTGTAGGAAAAAAATATTCACGTTTATTTTCTACAAAATCAAATAGTGCCAATTGGCCTCTTTCACACTTGCGTTGTCCGGATCCGTCGTGCACTCCATTTGCCGGAGGTGCCCGCCGGATCGGTAACACCGTAAGTGAACTGAAAGCATTTGAAGATGGATCCGTCTTCAAAATGCGTTCAGTGTTACTATGGCACCCAGGACGCTATTAAAGTCCTGGCTGCCATAGTAGTAGTGGGGAGCGGGGGAGCAGTATACTTACCGTCCGTGCGGCTCCCGGGGCGCCCCAGAATGACGTCAGAGTGCCCCATGCGCATGGATGACGTGATCCATGCGATCACGTCATCCATGCGCGTGGGGCGCCCTGACGTCACTCTGAAGCGCCCCGGGAGCCGCACGGACGGTAAGTATACTGCTCCCCCGCTCCCCACTACACTTTACCATGGCAAACAGGACTTTAGTGTCCTGGCAGCCATGGTAACCATTCAGAAAAAGCTAAATGTCGGATCTGGTAATGCGCCGAAACAACGTTTATCTTAAGGCCGAATCCGGATTAATGCCTTTCAATGGGCATTAATTCCGGATCCGGCCTTGCGGCAAGTGTTCAGGATTTTTGACCGGAGCAAAAAGCGCAGCATGCTGCAGTATTTTCTCCGGCCAAAAAACGTTCCGGTCCGGAACTGAAGACATCCTGATGCATCCTGAACGGATTTCTCTCCATTCAGAATGCATTGGGATAATCCTGATCAGGATTCTTCCGGCATAGAGCCCCGACGACGGAACTCTATGCCGGAACACAACAACGCAAGTGTGAAAGAGCCCTCAGGCTTTGTTCACAACTCCGGCAGCAGATACGGAGCAGCCTGCAAGATTTCTCAGTATCCAGTATTGCCAGATTCTATAGTTCACTGCTGGATTCCCTTTGACTGTAAAGAGGTCCAGTGGTGATATGGCCGCTTTCTGGCTTGCCACAGATGTGAATGCATCCTAAAAGGGGTTATCCAACCCCTATAGTTACCCCCACAATGCCTGGGGGCCTCATATATAATATACTTACCTGCTCCCAGGCACCCGTGGCACTCCAGATCCCTGCACGGTTGCTGCTGAATCTCCCGGGTGACGCTAGGGAAGCTCATCTCTGTTGCGGCCTACTATTGGCTGATCTCCCCGTTGCTCAGATCAAAACATCCAGCAACGGGTGGAGCAGCCAATAGTTGGCCGCAACAGGGATGAGCCTCCCTAGCGTCACCCGGGAGATTCAGCAGCAACCGTGCAGGGATCTGGAGTGCCGCGGGTGTCTGGGAGCAGGTAAGTATATTGTATACGAGGCCCCCAGGCATTGTGGGGGTAACTATAGGAAGTGTGCAGTAATCTGGAGTGACGCGGGTGACGGGGAGCAGATAAGTATAATTTATAGGAGGGGTCCGGGCATTAGGGGGGTCATTATAGGGGTTGGATAACCCCTTTAAAGTACTGCTTTTACACCATTTTGTTCTCCACTATTCACAATTTCTTTTACCCAAGCAACTACTCTGCAAATATCTCTCCCTCCCTTAGATTTTCTCGAATCAAATAACACAAAATTTGGGTTTGTTAGCATAAGAATTACGGTAGGTTGGAATTTAACAGTCGATTAGTTAATGTTTGTATATGATGTTAAATCTTTCTTTGTAGAGTTAAAGGGGTTGTCCGGGTTCAGAGCTGAACCTGGACATACCCTTAGGCCTCTTTCACACGGGCGTTGCGGGAAAATGTGCGGGTGCGTTACAGGAACACCCGTGATTTTTCCGCGCGAGTGCAAAACATTGTAATGCGTTTTGCACTCGCATGAGAAAAATCGCGCATGTTTGGTACCCAGACCGGAACTTCTTCACAGAAGTTCGGGCTTGGGATCGGTGTTCTGTAGATTGTATTATTTTCCCTTATAACATGGTTATAAGGGAAAATAATAGCATTCTGAATACAGAATGCTTAGTAAAACAGCGCTGGAGGGGTTAAAAAAATAAAATAAAATTTAACTCACCTTAGTCCACTTGATCGCGATGCCAGCATCTCCTTCTGTATCCTTTGTTGAATAGGACCTGTGGTGATCCATCACCATGGTAAAAGATCATGTGACGTACCATGTGATGACCGGAGTGACGTCATAAAGGTCCTGTTCCTGTATTTAATGCTCACCACAGGTCCTATTCAACAAAGGAGACAGAAGGAGATGCCGGGCTACGCGATCAAGTGGACTAAGGTGAGTTAAAATATATATATATATTTTTTAACCCCTCCAGCTCTGTTTTACTATGCATTCTGTATTCAGAATGCTATTATTTGAAAAACGCAGAATATAGAGCATGCTGCGATTTTCACGCAACGCATAAGTGATGCGTGAAAATCACCGCTCATGTGAACAGCCCCATAGAAATGAATGGGTCGGTATTCAGTGCGGGTGCAATGCGTTCACCTCACGCATCGCATCCGCGCGGAATACTCGCTCGTGTGAAAGGGGCCTTATTTTCACCCCGGCAGCATCCCTGAGGCTAGCATCGGAGCATCTCATGCTCCAATGCGCTCCCTTGCCCTGCACTAGATCGCGCAGGGTAAGGGCTCTTTTGTTTATCATAACACACGGCCGGGCGGAAACTTCTGCCCGGCAGTGTGTTCGGTGACATCACCGGCTCTGATGGGTGGGCTTTAGCGCTGCCCTAGCCATTTTACTGGCTAGGGCAGTGCTAAATAAAGCATGCCCATCAGTGCCGGTGACATCACTGGGCTTCCTGGCAGCCCCATGGAGAGCCCTGGTGTTCCGTGATATATTTCCCCTACCCATGAAATTTCCCTACCCTCGTCACTTCCTGGTGTGACGCGACCGCACTGGATATGACGTTCGCTTTGGAAGGAGGTGTGCCATGCCGCGCAGGCGCACAACGACGGGTTAGGGAAATTTCACACCAGAGTTGGGGAGAAGGGGCCACCTAATGCGCTTGCACCTTACCTCTCAGCTGGACACCGGCCGACACTGCGCATGCGCCGGGAGCCTCACCAGCGGTTAGAGGGTAGGGAAAAATTTTGGGCCAGTGCGCAAGCGCGGCTAACTACTCCCGTCGGGATACACCGCGCGTGCACACCAGCAGACAGGGAGATCTCTTATACCGAACATCCATCCGATCACCGCGCCAGCACAGTGTGGGGGTATGAGATCTGATGGCCATTTCTTCTGTTAAATCTCCCTACCACTCACTGCGCACTCGCAGTGTCTGATCATCTGGAGCCAGCTAAGAGGTAAGGCGCAAGCGCATTAGGTGGCCTTTTCTCCCCAACTCTGGTGTGAAATTTCCCTATCCCCTCGTTGTGCACCTACGCGGTGCGGCACACCTCCTTCCAAAGCTGTGAACGTCATATCCGGTGCGGCCGCTTCACAACAGGAAGTGACGAGGGTAGGGAAATTTCACGGGTAGGGAAATATCACGGAACACCAGTATGTCAACGGAACTCCTAAAATGCCTTTGCCCTGCGCGATTTAGAGCAGGGCAAAGGAGAGCATCGGAGCATGAACTGCTCCGATGCTCAAGTCAGGTGGGCTGCCTGGGTGAAAATGGAGGTATGTCCGGGTTCAGCTCTGAACCTGGACAACCCCTTTAAGAAATACTACTTAGTGATTCTGAATTCTCAGGATTATTTGGAATTTAATTATACTTCATCCCAAAATAAAACAATTAAAATAATCTCCCATTATGGTACTGAAGTCTTTTCAGATGTACACAATTTCATTTTATATCACTATTGGGATTAAGATCAGTACTGCTGCCAAATCAAAATTACATTTTGTGACTATTTTTGCCTTTTTCAGACTTTTTTTTCAGACCATTATTACAAGAGCTTGAAGAATTCCCATAGTTTGGAGAAAGCAACACAGAATATACAATGCTTTAGGAAGATTTTTTTTTGTAAATTGAGTTTAAATAAGAAATGACATATGCAATTTGAAGGGGTTGTCTTATTAGAGAAAACCACTTTCAAAATGCAGCCCCTGGGGACATCAACTTACCACACACTTTAACAGCTAATTAAAGGGGTTGCTAAGATATGTCATTAATGTCAGATGTGGGTCTCACCTCCGGAACCCACTTCTGTCTCCAGAATGGGGGCCTGAAGTGAATGGAGAGCACACAGCAAATATGCAGCATCCTTTACATTCATTGCTATGGGACGTCTGAAAATAGCACTGGCTAGGCTATTTTCTGAAGTGTCATTGCAGTGAATCGTGAGAAAGGCGCACAAGCATGGCCACTGCTCCATTCACTGCTATGGGATCTCTGTAAATAGGTGAGCCAGTGCTTGGCTTTTTTCAGAAGTCCCAAAGCTGTCAATGGATGGTGGCTGCCCATTCGTGGATTGCTCTCCCTTCACTTTAGGGCCCCATTCTGAACATAAGAGCAGAAGTGGGACCCACATTATAACATTCTATAAATTCTGGGAGTTCTATGTTATATCCCTCTCCATATAATAACCACTGATGCCCCATAATAACAGTCTTGGCATGCTGCAATTTGTAGTTCTCTCCTCTTATATCCCTCTCCATGTAATGGCCATTAATGCCCCATACTAACAGTCTGGACATGCTGGAAATTGTATTTATGTCCTCTTATACCCAGCGATGGACTGGCCATCGGGAGTACCGGGAGAATCCCGGTGGGCCGATCGAATTATGGGCCGGCCAGGGCCGCCATCAGGGGGGTAAAGCCGATACCCCAGTAAGGGGCCCGGACCCCGGGGGGGCCCGGCCGGTCCCGAGCCATTTTAATTTTTTTGCTGTCAGTGTGTTAACTAAGTTTAAAATCAGCGCTCATCTCTTTACTATCTTACACTGACTCAGCTCCAGTAACAGCAGGCAGTGTGGGGGCGGCGCTCACTCACTGACGTCACACGCCTGCTCCTCCCACTAGGCGGCGCAGGCGCGTGACGTCAGTGAGTGAGCGCTGCCGCCCGCACTTGTTACTGGAGGCTGGAGGCGGGAGCTGAATGTAAGGTAGTAAAGAGATGAGCGCTGTGTTAAAAAAAATTAAAGTTACTGTCTGCAGCCTGCAGCCAGGATACCGATTTATTAATGTATACTACTGTGAGTGGCGGGGAGGGGGATCTATGGATGACGGCACTGTTATAGGGAGGGGGAGATCTGTGGATGGCACTGTTATGGGGGGGGTCTGTCATGTGGATGACACTTATGGGGGGGGGGTCTGTGGATGACACTTATGGGGGGGATCTGTGGATGGCACCATTATGGAGGGGGATCTGTGGATGACACTGTTATGGAGGGGGATCTGTGGATGACACTTATGGAGGGGGATCTGTGGATGACACTGTTATGGAGGGGGATCTGTGGATGGCACCGTTATGGAAGGGGATCTGTGGATGGCACCGTTATGGAGGGGGATCTGTGGATGGCACCGTTATGGGGAATCTGTGGATGATACATACCGTATATAACATCTTATGCTATATGTGTCATCCACAGATCCACCCCATGACAATGTCATCCACAGATCCCCCTCCATAACAGTGTTCTGTGGATGACACTATTATGGGGGGGATCTGTGGATGACACTATTATGGGGGGGGGATCTGTGGATGACACTGTTATGGGGGGGATCTGTGGATGAGCATTTTTTTTTTTTCTAAATTAAGAGTAAAAATAAAAAACCTGTTTATACTTACAGTGGAATGTTTTTACTTATGTTTTTTTTTGAGTGTGTTTGGGAAAAATAAAGTGGGCCGGTCTGGCTGAAGTCCAGGGCCACTTTATTGTCCCAGTCCATCCCTGCTTATACCCCTCTCCATGTAATTTTTTAACAATCTGGACATACTAGAAGTTGTAGTTCTCTCATCTTATAGCCCTCTCCATGTAATTTTTAAGAGTCTGGACTTCCTGGGAGTTTTAGTTTTCTCCTGCTATACTTCATCCCTGTAATGTCCTCTGATATCACATAATAACAGCCTGGACATGCTGGGATTTGTAGTTCTCTCCTCTTATTCATCTCTCTTATGATGTCCACGGTTGCCCCATAATAATAGCCTTAGGCTACATGCACACGACTGTGTGCCCCCCGTGGCTGTATTGCGGCCCGCATACAGCAGGTCCACAATACATGGGCACTGGCCGTGTGCAATTCCGCATCACGGATCGCAGACTCATTCACTTGAATGGGTCCGCAATCACGGAGATGCGGAACGGAGGCACGGATCAGAACCCCACGGAAGCACTACGGAGTGCTTCTGTGGTGTTTCTGGCAGTGCCTCCGCACCGCAAAAAAGTAGTGCATGCACTACTTTTTTGCAGTGCGGACCGTCGGATGCGGATCGCGGACCCCATTCAAGTGAATGGGTCTGCGATCCGCATGCGGCTGCCCCACAGTCTGTGCCCGTGCATTGCGGACCGCAATTTGCGGTCCACAGCATGGGCATGGAGCCCTTACATTCGTGTGCATGTAGCCTTAACCCCTTAAGGACAGCCCTATTTCACTGCAAATCTGACCAGTGTCATTGTAAGTGCTGATAACTTTAAAACGCTTTGACTTATTCAGGCCATTCTGAGATTGTTTTTTTTTGTCACATAGTGTACTTCATGACACTGGTAAAATGAAGTAAAAAAAATTCATTTTTATTTATAAAAAAAAAACGAATTTACCCAAAATTTGTAAAAAATTGCAAGTTTCAATTTCTCTACTTCTATAATACATAGTAATACCTCCAAAAATAGTTATTACTTTACATTCCCCATATGTCTACTTCATGTTTGGATCACTTTGGGAATGATATTTTATTTTTTGGGGATGTTACAAGGCTTAGAAGTTTAGAAGCAAAAACCCAATTTTTAGGGACCAGTTCAAGTCTGAAGTCACTTTGCGAGGCTTACATAATAGAAACCACCCAAAAATGACCCCATTCTATAAACTACACCACTCAAGGTATTCAAAACTGATTTTACAAACTTTGTTAACCCTTTAGGTGTTCCACAAGGGTTAATGGCAAATGGTGTTAAAATTTCAGAATTTAGATTTTTTGGCAAATTTTCCATTTTAATCCATTTTTTACAGTAACAAAGCAAGGGTTAACAGCCAAACAAAACTCATTATTTATGGCCCTGATTCTGCCGTTTACAGAAACACCCCACATGTGGTTGTAAACTACTGTACGGGCACACAGTAGGGCGTAGAGGGAAAGGTGCGCCGTATGGTTTTTAGAAAGCAGATTTTGCTGGACTGTTTTTTTTTTTACACCATGTCCCATTTGAAGCCGCCCTGATGCACCCCTAGAGTAGAAACTCCCAAAAAGTGACCCCATTTTAGAAACTATGGGATAGGGTGGCAGTTTTGTTGGTACTAGTTTAGGGTACATATGATTTTTGGTTGCTCTATATTACACTTTTTGTGAGGCAAGATAACAAGAAATAGCATTTTTGGCACCGTATTTTTTTTTTGTTATTTGCAACATTCATCTGACAGGTTAGATCATGTGGTATTTTTATAGAGCAGGTTGTCACGGACGCGGCGATACCTAATATGTATACTTTTTTTTTAATTTATGTAAGTTTTACACAATGATTTCATTTTTGAAACAAAAAAAATCATGTTTTAGTGTCTCCATAGTCTGAGAGCCATAGTTTTTTCAGATTTTGGACGATTATCTTAGGTAGGGTCCCAGTTTTTGTGGGATCAGATGACGGTTTGATTGGCACTATGTTGTGGTGCATATGACTTTTTGATTGCTTGCTATTACACTTTTTGTGATGTAAGATGACAAAAAATTGCTTTTTTTACACCGTTTTTATTTTTATTTTTTTTACGGTGGTCATCTGAAGGGTTAGGTCATGTGATATGTTTATAGAGACGGTCTATACGGACGCAGCGATACCTAATATGTATAATTTTTTTTATTTATGTAAGTTTTACACAATGATTTCATTTTTGAAACCAGAAAAAATCATGTTTTAGTGTTTCCATAGTCTAAGAGCCATAGTCTTTTCAATTTTTCAGTTTTTGGGCGATTATCTTGCGAGATGAGATGACTGTTTGATTGGTACTATTTTGGCGTACATGCGACTTTTTTGATCACTTTTATTACCTTTTTGGGAAAGTAAGGTGGGCAAAATTTTTATTTTCTCATAGTTTTTATTTTTTTATTTTTGTGGCGTTCACCGTGCGGGGAAAGTAACATTGACCGTTTTATAGATCAGGTCGTTACGGACGCGACGATACCTAATATGTGTAGTGTATTTTTTTTAATTTTTTTTATTCAGTGATAAATGTGTTTTTTTTATCTTTACTTTTGTCACTTTTTTTTTACATTTTTTTGACCCAGACCCACTTGGTTCTTGAAGATCCAGTGGGTCTGATGTCTGTATAATACAGTACAGTACACTATATAGTGTATTGTACTGTATTTTACTTACACTTTGTCTGAACAGATCTATGCCTTTAGCACAGATCTGTTCAGCACCATGGACAGCAGGATGCCTGAGAAGGCGTCCTGTTGCCATGGGAACCTTCCCCGTCTGCTCAGTTGTGGCCACAACTGAGCAGACGGGGAAGGGTAAGGAGGGGGGCTCCCTCCCTCTGTCACCCCATCCTGTCTGGGGGCTGCAAAGGCACAGCAGCCCCTCGATGGGAGAGGGAGGGAGCTCCCTGACCCTGACTGTTAACCTTTTCCATACAGCGGTTCGTATGGACTGCGGTATGGAAAGGGTTAAACGCCTGACATCTGCACAGATGTCAGCCGTTTATACCAGAGTGTCAGCAATGTGCTGACACTCTGGTATACCCACTGGCAACCAATGATTATTCAAGAGGAGGCGGGCGGGGGAAGGGATCGCGATCCCGCCTGCCGCACCGCCCGCCTCCCGCACCACCCGCAACCCCCCCCCGCCCCCACGCACCACCCGCCGCCATAAAATCACTCAGGGGTGCAGGGGGGGTGAAAATCGATATTTTGGGCATGTTAAAGTTTCTGATCCCCGCGGTCAGGGACCGCGGGGATCAGAAACTGCAGAAAGCGCGGCAAACCGCAGGTCTGAATTTACCTGCGGTTTGCGACGATCGCCGATACGGGGCGGTCACATGACCCCCCGGCGTTGTGACAGGATGCCGGCTGAATGAATTTAGCCAGCATCCTGTTCGGATTAACCCCCGCGGCGCTGCAATCGCGATTTAAACTTAGGATGTACCGGTACGCCCTGAGTCCTTAAGGATTCAGGAAATAGGGTGTACCGGTACGCCCTAAGTCCTTAAGGGGTTAAAGAGGATTTTTATTCCTGCCAATTTACAATGGAAATTCTGGAATGAGCGCAAGAATGGACAGGACACTAGTGTTGAGCGTGAATATTCGAATCGTGAATTTTAATCGTGAATATCGCCACTTGTAGAATTCGCAAATATTTAGAATATAGTGCTATATATTCGCGAATAGTGTTGATCGCGAATATTCGAATCGCAAATTTATTACGAATATCGCCACTTAGCAACATCCCTAGCAACCAGTAGGAAAGTTGCCTACCCCTTAGTGTTGATCGCGAATATATTACATTGCCGATTTTCGCAATCAAGAAATTAATGACTTGAGATCACAAATTTTTGAATTTTTGAATTTATGGCAAATATTCTAATATTGCCTATGCCGCTCATCACTACAGGACACTTCTTTTTTCTACAGAGTGGCTTTTAAAACTGAAAGCGGAGAAAAAAAGCCCTGTATGTTTTAACATGGGGATTTCCCATTGAAATCAATGGGGAAGTTCTGCATGCATTTTTGTGCATATTTTTAGCATGGAATCTGTGCCCAAAATACCCCACTGTCAGGTGCAACCGTCTGGCCCCATTCACTACCTCTTGAAGCTCATCAAGAGAATGCCAAGAGTGTGCAAAGCAGTAATCAAAGCAAAAGGTGGCTACTTTGAAGAACCTAGAATATGACATATTTTCAGTTGTTTCACACTTGTTTGTTATGTATATAATTCCACATGTGTTAATTCATAGTTTTGATGCCTTCATAGTCATGAAAATAAAGAAAACTCTTTGAATGAGAAGGTGTGTCCAAACTTTTGGTCTGTACTGTATATATACAGTATATATACACAGGTTGTATGTGGTGTGGTGAATTAGAGTGTGGTGAATATCCTGACCTCACTCACTCCTGCTGTTTGTTGTCATCACCTCTAATATTGTCCCAATCACAGACTGTATAATGTGCAGTGACATGGTGATTCACTGCTAGAAGGGTTAATGCTGTATTGTACTGTTGTTCACTGCTAAATGGATTAATACCATACTGTAATGTATACCTTCCAACTTTTAAAAGACCTGAGGAGGGACATTATCAGGCTAATTTTATGACACTAAGCCATGCCTCTTTACACGCCCAATCCTGCCCAGTCCTCTTAGTGCCCCCACACAGTAGTTATGTCTCCTTAGTGCCCCATACACAGTAGAATGTCCCCTTAGTGCCCTACACATAGTTGTCATGCACCTTGTGAGTCCTCAAACACAATAGAATGCCCCCTTACAATGATAAAGCCCCCTTAGTTAGTGTCACCTTACAACAGTGAAGCAATAAAGTGACATCATCGCTCCTGATGAGCTGAGCATAAGAGTGGACAGGCCAGAAAATGATTATCTGTGCACTCCCTTACTCATCTCAGCAGACGTGATGATGTCACTTCCCTGCTTTACTATTGCATTCAACTATCTCAGCTTACTTCTGACAGAGAGACAGTTTAAATCGAAACATACCTCAGCTGTCCTGGATCAGATGAGGACGGAAAATATTTTTGTGTGCATGAGGCCATGCTCTGAAATGGTTCAGGACAGCACTGCTCTGTCGTTATGACAGCACATGCTTTAGTTGCATTCTAGTAGGGGACAGCAGGGGATCTCTGTAATGGCACCATTCAGGTCAATGAAACTTTGGGAGCATGTACAGTGCCATGACTTTGGCCAAAGGACTAATTTTAAGTTTTTGGCTGGAGTGATGACTTTATTGATTTGAGCCACTTTTCTGGCACAAATAACATCCATGTGTTTTTTGCACTAAAAAATTAGCAAATTCTGTTTGCAATTTTCAGCTGCGTAGTGGAACTATCCTAAGAATAGTATCATCAATATCTGTCAGTGGGATCCAACTCCCAGCATCGGAGCCTCTTCTTAGGCCAGGGACATCACGTTCATTGGTTACATGGCCTAGTTTCAGTGAATGGGCCTCCGCTGCAATACCAAGCACAGCCACTATACAATGTATGGCGCTGTTCTTGGTAAGCTAAGTTATGAGGAGGTTGCGGCACTCACCAGAGCACCACGATCAAACAGCTGATCGGCGGCGAGATTTACTATTGAGCACATACAGTACACCATATTTATCAAGAGATATAGACAATTTTTCTTTTGCATCCAACAAGGAGGTGTGGCCAGGTAGATTTACTAATACTATCTGAAAACATATGTAAATACAGTGCTTCCTGTTTTATTGGTACTGTCAAAAATTAGCAGTTTCTGGAAATCTATGCATTTGGGAATTCTTGGAAGTGATTTTATAAAATAATCGACCTAGAGGAGAACGGGCTAACCCGTTATCTGTAGCCTGTACCTCACTAAATTCAATATGGCCGCTCTCATGGTGAGACCCTGCTTGTGATGTCATCATTAGAATCCTGCAGATGACTCACTTACTTGTAGTATCATGATGGGGGCCATGACTCATTTACTTATGATGAAAACATCGGAGGTGGGTATAAATTGAGGTGACGCACTGACCCTAGCCTCAATCTAGAGGGCTGGCTCTCACCATTAGGGGGTATTTGATGAGCAGTAAAAGAACAGATTGGGTAAATTTGACTGCTTTTCTCCTCATGTGTTTGGGAATTGTTTTTCTGATCTTTATTTTGTTCTGTTTCAATACCGTGTGAGAGTTGCATCTGACCCTCTCTGGCCCCCGAAACTCTGTCTGAGGAGCAACACTCTACCTCCTCCGATTGAAGAATCCCAAGAGAAAGATAAGATGGAGCCTTCACCTCACTTAAAGGGCCAGAGCCACAGAAATCCAAGACCATTTTATAATAAATAAACGTTTTTGTGTGTGTTTCTTTAAAAAATGCAATTGTGTTTTTTTTTCTTAAATATTAAATTGCAACATTTCTTCAGTGATCCTGTTTTCTATAAGTATCCTAGGGGTGTATTGACCGGGTATAGGAATGAACCCTTGAAGGATTGGTAGCCAATAAACTCCTAGTGCTGTGCAGTGAAAAGAAGGTGTACCCTTTCAAGCCTTGGGACACACTCTGATTCTGGGGCTCCTGCCTGATGGCAGTTGGGGTATCCTTTATGTTAGGTGTCTGGGTGGGTACAATGCAAGGCCTGTAGAGCATAATGGCCAGTGTATGGAGATAGGAATCTGAAAAATAGGCCAGAGGTAGAAAAATAAATGTCTTACTTTACTATACAGCAAAATGGGAGTTGTAGTACATCCAACTATAGCAAAACCAAGTCCCAACTGTACACAGTGCAATGTGGATTTAGGCAAGGTCATGAATCTCTTTGTACATTATCTTACTAGTCTCTCTCAGTAGAATCTATGGCTGGCAAAAGTAGCTTGGTAGTAATGGCTGTAATGGCGCTGTGGGATAGAGGGTTTTCATGGCACATCGTTCAAGGAAGTGTCTGTACCCTATTACATTCAATATGGCCGTTCTCATGGTGAGACTCTGCTTGTGATGTCATCATTAGAATTGTGGCAGATGACTCACTTATGTGTGGTATCATAATGGGGGTCATAACTCATTTATTTATGATTTAATAATCAGAGGTGGGTATAAATTGAGGTGATCCACTGACCCAAGCCTCAGTCTCCTGGGCTGGCTCTCACCATTAGGGTAAGTTTGGCCTCTTTTATCCTCATGTTTGGAAATTGTTTTGCTGATCTTTATTTTCTTTCTCTTCAATACAACGGAAGAGCTGCATTCTCTCCAGCCCCCAAAATCTGCCTGAGGAGCAACACTCAACCTTCTCCAATGGAAGAATCCCAAGAGAAAGTGAAGCAGGAGCCTCCCCCTGCCTATAAGGGCCAGAGCCACAGCATTCCAAAACCACTTTATAACACAGTGCTCAGCAACCTCAGGTGCTCCAGGTGTGGTAAAACTACAACTCCCAGCATGCTCCATTCACTTCTATGGGAGTTTTAAAAACAGCTAAGCAAGTGTGCATGCTGGGAGTCGTAGTTTCGCCACAGCTGGGGTGCCAAAGGTTGTTGATCCCTGTTATAATAAAAGTTTGTTGGTGTGTTTCTTAAAATTTTTTTTCAGTAATATTATCTCTTAATATTTCTCCTGCGCACCTTTTTTGGTATCCTAGGGGTGTATTGAATGGGTACAGGGCTAAATCATTGACGGATGGCTAACCAATGAATCCAGAGAGGAAATTTATTAAAGGGATATTTCTATCTGGGACATTTATAGAATACCGCTAGGATATGCCAAAAATGTCAGATAGGTGTCGGTCCCACCAATGGGACAGACCCTGAAGTAAACCCAGAGCCATTCACTGCTATGGGACTTCCAAAAATTGGCAAGCAGGTACGATATGTATTTAATCCCATCATGTATGATATTGTCGGCTGAGATGCTGTATCTAATCCTCTCATATGTGATACTATCTGCTGAACTGTGTATCTAATCATCTCCCAGAGTACCATCATTAGTAATGGTGTCCACATTAGATATATTCTCCATTGTAGTGCCCCAGTATTTATAATACCTCCTGCAGTTTCCTCAGTATTTATAATGACGACATGTAGTGCAGTGAATAGTTATAATGCCACAGTAGTTCCCCCAGTATTTATAATGCCCTCTTAGTGCTCCAATAGTTATACTGTCTCTTGTTGTACCCCCAGTATTTATAATGCCCCTTATAGTGCCCCCAGTATTTCTACAGATGCGCTCACATCTTTGCTCCATAGGGCCGTGCAATGAAAGGAGGGTGTACCCTTTCTTCTTCCAGGGCACACCCTTATTCTGAGGCTCCTGCCTGATGGTATCTGGTGTCTGGATGAGTTTAAGGCAGGGTGTGTAGTGTGCAATAGCCGGCATTTGGTGTAGAAGTCAGAAAAATAGGCCAGAGGTAGAATAGGAAACCATTACCAAGAGATTTCTATTGGACATTACAGGGAGGAGGTATAAGAGGAGGGGACTACAACTCCCAGCATGCTCAGTACATTATTATGTGACATCAGAGGACATTGCAGGGAGGAAGTATAAGAGGAGAGAAGTACAGCTCCCAGCATGTCCAGACTATTATGTGATATCAGAGGACATTACAGGAGGAGGTATGAGTGGGGAGGACTAAAACGCTCAGCATGTCCAGAATGTTCTTATGTGATATCAGAGGACATTACAGGAGGAGGTATAAGAGCAGAGAACTACAACTCCCAGTATGTCCAGGCTGTTATTATGTTATATCAGAAGATATTACAGGGTGGAGGTATGAGATGAGAGAACCATAACTCCAAACATATCCAGACTGTTTATGTGATATCAGAGGACATTACAGGAGGCTATATGAGGAGAGAACTATAACTCCCAGCATGCCCAGTCTATTATGTGATATCAGAGAACATTACAGGAGGAGAAATAAGAGGAGAGAACTACAACTCCTAGCATGTCCAGGCCATTATCATTTGATATCAGAGGGCATTACAGGAAGAGGTAGTATAAGAGGATGGAACTACAACTCCTAGCATGCCCAGGCCATTATTATGCTATATCAGAGGATATTACAGGAAGGAGGCATAAGAAGAGAAAACTACAACTCCCAGCATCTCCCTAGCTCTTACATTGAGTCCATGCATCTTGACTTTCTTCTCCACACATAGCTGGGCCCCTCCTGTCACATGACACCACCTTCCTCACCTCTTGGTCTTCTGCACTGCTGAGTTCTTCCCCCTCCTGCACTGATCACATGATGCTGATGTTCACAGGTCCTTCAGCTCTTCCTAATGGCTGTTATCAGCCATTAGCAAAGCCCTCTTACTAATAAGGGCTCATTCAGACGGCCGTATGCTGTCCGCAAAAATACTGAATGCTATCCGTTTTTTTGCGGATCCGCAAAAAAACGGATCTGCAAAAAAACGGATAGCATTCAGTATTTTTGCGGACCCATAGACTTCAATGGGGCCATGTCCTGATTTTCACGGACAAGTATAGGACATGTTTCATTTTTTTTGCGGATCCGCAAAAAAACGGATAGCATTCAGTATTTTTGCGGACAGCATACGGCCGTCTGAATGAGCCCTTAGGGACAGGCGGGCATACTGGGATATGCAGGCAACTGCCAAGGACAGTGGTGAAAAACCGGGACTGTCCTGCCAGACTCAGGAACATTGGGACATATGCTTTTATGTGGTTCGTTGCAAAATGGTTAATGTGACTTTACTGTATACTGTTTCTCACAGGCTGTGTATAGGAGAAATAGTTATTTTTTTCTTGTCCTGGACTGGCTTCACCCCTCTGAGCTAGGAGATGTAGTGTGGAGAGTGTACAGCTAGCAGCTGGAGAGTGAGCAGCTAGTTTTGTGTAGCTGGTGCCAGAGAAAAGCGACAGGCAGTTTACACCAGCCCTGCAAGCTGATAGATTCCAGAAAAATACTGTGTCCCCTTGGTCAATTTGGGAAGTGTTTGGATTCATTGGAAATAGACTCAGAGAGGTATTTATTGTGAGGCTTATATCACCATATACAGCGTTGGGAAATCTGTGCCTGTAACCTGAGACTGAACTTATAGGGGTTCACCGGGAATTGAAAAAACAAAAATACTTAATTACGTTATTATAAATATATTCCTAAATACCTGTCATTAGTTATAATGGTTTGTTTTGTCGAGGGAACAATAATTAAGAGAAATAAAATGGCTGCGGTCCTATTAATATACACAAAACCTGTCCAAATTTTGCAAGTGCCTGTGTGTGACATATTTATTAACTTTATTCACTTATATAGTGCTGACAAATTCACCAGTGCTAAACAGACACTATCATTGCTTGCCGTCTCCAGTGGAGCTCACAACCTAAGCTCCCTATCAGTATGTCTTTGGAATGTGGCAAGAAACCAGAGTAATTGCAGGAAAGCCACGCAGACACGGAGAACATACAGACTCCATGGAGATATTGTCCTATGTTGGAATTTGAACCCAGGACTCCAGCGCTGGAAGTTACCATTGCTAACTACTGAGCCATTCTGCTGACCCATATGTCCAAAGTACAGTGGACTTGATACTTCAAAAAACTGGCCTCCTCATTACCTTGCATCGCTTACCTGCACCCTATTGCCCCACTTTTCCGTTACTTCAAGGGAGCACTGCCTTGTACCCAGAAATCCACCAATATATTCGTAATGACGAATATTTTTTTAACACAGTACACATCAGGTGATCATACCTCACTTCTTCTAGCTTGTGGGCCAATGAGAAGGCTTTGTCACAGCTTAGCAACATCCCTAGAAACCAATAGAAAAGTTGCCTGCCCCTTACTATACAAGTTGCACGTATTGCGAAAAAATATGCACATCATTAATTGCCGAAAATTCGCAAGCGCAAATATATTGGAGCACTCTATCTGCATTTAAAGCTATTCTAATGTTCTGCCGTGCCAACCATTTTCTCCAGTCTTAGGAAACTTATAGCAGCTTGAAAAATGTAGCATAAGTGACCCACGCCGGTATTTCGCGCGCATTGCGCAAATAATACATTGCCGATTTTCGCAATCAAAAATATGATCTCGAATTCCCGAATATATGACAAACATTCTACAAAATATTCGCAAAATATTGCGAATTCGAATATTGCCCCTGACGCTCATCACTAGGAACTTGACACTGCCCACTTCACAGCATCTTGAGCACACCTGTGGAAAGAGCAAGGGTGGAACCACACTTGGCAGGTCCACTGCAGCTTTTCTGTAAAGGAAAATGTACATCGGCAAATCGTGAAGATTTTGCTGTAGATTACAGTGAGGAAATTTAGTAGATTTGCCACAGATGCATTGCAAAAGGTTATCGCATCAATTTTTAAAAAAACGGATAAGACCTTTAGGGAATATTTATGCTGAAGCAAGTTTTTTCCCACCCAGGTACAAAGCAGCCTAAACCTCGCTCTTTTTTTCTAAATGTATTGTTCACATAGCTGTAGCACTACACTGCAGTAGGGATAAGGAAGGTAAAAATGTCTCTATGTCAGCCCTAATAGGGATATATTCACAAAAAGTTCTATAATGTTTCATTAAGTACAGTACTTGAATGAGGATTGCAGAAATGCATGCATATACTGCAGAAACAACCCCAAACTATTTAGCCATGTGTTATTATACCCTAATAGCATGATTGCAGTATGGTTCCATTATATGCTTTCTGCATAGCAATAATTATGCAAGTGCTGTATGGCAATATTATTTGAGTGGTATTTTGGCAGTATTACTCTCCATTTCCAGGTATATACCAATACCAGTACAGGTGTAAAG